>NC_089581.1:112799691-113133410 GCF_019320115.1 Miscanthus floridulus | reverse complement strand
CTACATATGTCGTGTGATAAGGAATCCTCAGCTGGGACTTGAATCAATTCGAATTGCCGGTGCTCCACGGATATGGAGACTCAATTCATTACAGAAGCAATGTAGGACTAGTGAATTACTAAAACATAAGAAAGAATGGAATGAGAAGGATTGGAACATGGGATATGAACACTTAGTTGAGATAATGAACTAAGAATACTTAGGGGTAAAAACTTGAAAATAGGATCAAGAATAGTAAGCTTTTGGCAAAGAACTTTGAATCTTGCTACATCCTTACCTTGACCCAACACCTGCATCTCTAAAGTCTTACACCCCCTTTATGTCGGGTTAGTCTTATTGAGTACTTTTGTACTCAGGGTTTGTTAACCCTCATTGCAGGTGAGTCGCATGCGCAGGCTTGTTTTGGTCCCTGCTGCATGTCTGTGTTCAAAGTCAATGATGATGAGGAATGATGAATGGCCTTTGGACAAGGCACTAGTTTATATGATAAATAATGATTAATGTAATATTATCCCGCTACTATGGTTGTATGACACTTATGGTATTGTAAGTTTGAAACAACTGGTTTGTAAATTATGTTATCATAAGACTTTCGCTATCTTTTACTCTGATGTATATATTTGAATAAACTGTCATAATCTGCAATGACTGTGATTGGGATCCTGTTCGAAAAAAGATTCGTGGATGATTCAGGTTTCTCGAGGACACCCGACAGACCTGTTAAGTTGATTGGGAACTCGTGTACGCTATCAGAAGTCTGTTGAGACAACAATAAGTGACGTGGGCCTGATTTCTTAGGAGGTTCTGCCACAGCTGGTATCAGAGCCAGGTTCCTATCTAAGATCATTGTAGGTTACATTGAAAAACCTTCAAATTGATTTAGATCAAAGAAAGTAAACTTGATATTTTAAAGTTCAAATTTTTTTCTTCTTACCTTTGATCTAGTCTCAATCTTATCTTATTTGAAAGTTCGTGGCGGATAATATGATTAGGTTTGTCCTATGTATTAAAAATCTAGTACTTTTGATTATATAAATCTTTTGTACCTAGATTCGTAAGATCGATTCATGCATCATGCTTGAACACCTTGCATAATAATTCCCCTTAAAAGTGGTTGGGTAAGTAATGTCAATCCCATTCTTGCTAACCTCCATTATCCTCAAGCTATTCTTATAGTCCTACCCTAACTTCTTTAGGCTATGGCAAAGACCAAGATAACCGCACGCAAGTCCACCAGACCTCATGGAGTCCCTCATCACCAGTTGGCACCGCGAAACCATGAGCTTGGTGAAGGAAGTTCCAAGACCCTAGGAGAAGGATCTTCAAGCAATCCCGCTGACATCGAGAACCTTACCAAGGAGCTCAACACTCTTCATCGAGCTCATGCCAAAGATCAAGAGGAGCTGGCGGAAATGCAAAGGGGCATCACCATGACCATGGAGCTGCGGAATGAAGCCTGGACACGAGAGGATATGGCCAATGAACGTGTCCATGAGTTGGAGTTCTACATAGAAGACCTGGAGATGGACAATGCCATTCTTCATGAGAATGTCCACATGTTGTACGCTCAACTTCATCCTCCTCATGGGGATGGTGAAGTTACAGATGAAGAAATGATTGTAGATCTAGGAGAAATCGAGAATGAAGAAGAGGAGGAGGATCCTGAGGAATTAGTGTACTTCTCAGATGCTGATGAGGTTTCATCCGGTATGGGCACGGACACCGATGACTGAGAGCTCAGAGTAGTAATAGTTCTTTTACTTCTTTCCTAGAAAGCCAGGGTTGTCTTGTGGGATACAATACATGTAATTTAAATAAGTAACCCTTTGTAGCATGAAACCTTTTAATTGCTTTCAATAAATAATAATGTAAATAAACGTGTTTCTCTAACAGATGCCTCGTCCTATCACCCGAGCTGGTGCTAGTAGCTCACATGACGATGATGATTACCCAAATCCTCCACCAATGCCTTCGACTATGGTAGATGCCATAGCCGCACTCGTCAATGCAACGGCAGAGAATGCTAGGTTGTTAAGGGAATTGGCACAGAACCAACAGGCACCATACCCTAATCGTGGCTATCGTAATAATGGAAATGACGAGTCAACCTATGTTGATTTTACTGACACACGTCCGCCTGTGTTCTCTAAGGCAGAAGAGCCTTTAGAAGCTAACGATTGGCTTAGGACAATAGAGCAAAAGTTTGAGCTGATTCACTGTACCGAGTTTCAGAAACCAAGGTTTGTGGCACAGCAACTCTGAGGAGCTGCTGGTGCCTGGTGGGCAAATTTGGTAGCTGTACAGCCCACTGGTCACCAAATCACCTAGAGGGAGTTTAAGGATGCGTTTAGGGCACACTATATTCTAGATGGTGTGATGACCATGAAGTTAGAAGAGTTTTTGGCTCTTAAGCAAGGGGAGCACCCGGTGATGCACTATGTTGGGCACTTCAATCACCTGTCGCAGTATGATATAGAATATGTGAATACTAATAGGAAGAAGAAGAATCATTTCCTTAGAGGCCTGAACACTAAACTTCAGACCATGATGGCAACTTGTGGTAACGCAACTTATCATGAGACAATCAACATTGCTATCGCTTCGAAGGAGAATTACCACCGACACAAGGAGGCAAAGAAAAAGAGAATATCTGCTTCTAGATCGTCGAGTGGAAAGCATCAAAAGATAGTCTACCATCCTCAGAATCATGGCCTTGCACCATTCCGCCCACAACAAGGCCAAGGCAGGCAGCAAATCTTTATTGGCCCTGCAACTAATACGCCTTATCCTCATTAGGCACCGCAGCAGCAAAATAATACAAATAATGAAAACCGCAATGCTACTCCCCAGAATCACAATTATCCATGCTATAATTGTGGTAAACCCAGACACTTTTCTCGAGAATGTTCGTACCCTAGGAAGAACAATCCTGATGCACCCAAAGCCCCTGTTACTCAAGCTCAGAATCAGTACAAGGGCAATGCTCAGAATAGTCAGAAGGGTTAGGCTGAGAAGAAAACTAGAAGGGTCTTCTATACTCAGGTAGAATCTATTCCAGAAGGAGAACCAGTAATGATGGGTATGTTTCCCATTGCTAAGCATCCTGCAATTACCTTATTTGATTCTGGTGCATCCCATACATTCATCAATCGTACATTTGTTGTGAAGCATGGGATAGCTATTGGGGAAACAAAAGAACCATATCATATACAGCCGCCCGGGGGACGAATCTGTACTAGGGAGGTAGTTCAGTATGTACCTATTAATTTGGGAGGTTATGAGTTCCCTACCAATATGCTGATATTAAAGGATCAAGATATAGATGTGATCCTTGGTATGAATTGGTTAACCTAACACGGGGCTATCATAGATGTCCTGCGTAGAACCATAAGGGTAAATGCACCTGACAACAAAACCCAACTTCTCATCCAACTTCCCTTTCCTAAGAGTACAGTGGAAACAGTCTGTGTAACTACTGTTGAAGAAGCTGAGAAAATTCTAGGGGTATGTGAATTTACGGATGTCTTTCCCGATGATCTGCCTGGTCTGCCACCAGACCGAGATGTAGAGTTTAGAATTGATCTAAAACCAGGAACAGCACCAGTGTCCAGAAGAGCATATAGGATGCCACCCAAAGAACTAGCAGAATTAAAAATGTAACTACAAAGAGTTGTTGGACAAGGGTTTCATTTAACCCAGTTCATCACCTTGGGGATGCCCTGCTATCTTTGTGAAGAAGAAGGACCAAACCTTAAGGTTATGTGTTGACTATCAACCATTAAATGAAGTCACCATAAAGAACAAATACCCCTTACCCCGAATTGATTTGCTTTTTGATCAACTTGCAGGAGTTAAGGTGTTCTCGAAGATAGACTTAAGATCAGGCTATCACCAGATTAAGATCAGACGAGAACATGTGCCGAAGACAGCGTTTACTACCCGGTATGGTCTATATGAGTATCTAGTCATGTCTTTTGGGCGGACTAATGCCCTGGCTCATTTCATGTACCTGATGAACTTAGTTTTCATGCCTGAGTTGGATAAGTTTGTAGTGGTGTTCATTGATGACATTCTTATCTATTCTAAGAGCAAAGAGGAACATGCGGAACATCTCCGCATTGTTCTACAACGATTAAGAGACCACCAATTATATGCCAAATTCAGTAAATGTGCATTCTGGTTAGAGGAAGTACAATTTCTGGGTCATGTGTTATCTGCTGAAGGTATAGCTATTGATCCGAGCAAGGTAGAAGAAGTCCTTAACTGGAAAGCACCTACCACTATTCATCAAGTTCGGAGTTTTCTGGGGTTGGCAGGGTATTATCGTCGGTTCATCCCTGACTTCTCCAGAATTGCGAAGCCAATTACTAGACTGCTGAAAAATCAAACTAAGTTTGTATGGTCAACAGAATGTGAGAAGGCCTTTCAGACATTGAAGAAGTTGCTGACAACTGCACCAGTATTAGCACAACCTGATATCGAGAGGCCATTTGATATCTATTGTGATGCATCTGGAATTGGTATTGGCTGTGTTCTTATGCAAGAAGGCAGAGTCATAGCGTACGCTTCCAGACAACTCAAGAAGCATGAAGAACATTATCCCACCCATGACCTTGAATTAGCTGCTGTTGTTCATGCACTCAAGGTTTGGCGACATTATTTATTGGGCAATATCTGTCATATCTATACATATCACAAAAGTTTGAAATACATCTTCACTCAGTCAGAGTTGAATATGAGGCAAAGAAGATGGTTAGAACTTATCAAAGATTATGACTTAGAAGTGCATTATCATCCGGGCAAGGCTAATGTGGTTGTCGATGCCCTGAGTCGCAAGAGTCATTGCCATTGTCTGACTGTGAAACCTATGCAACGAACATTGTGTCAAGAGATGGGGCATCTAAATTTACAAATCATAGAACAAGGTTCCCTGTCCAATATTGCAGTTGAGTCCACTATCAAAGATCAGATCATTGCTGCTCAATGGAAAAGTAAGGGCATAGCCCATATCAAAGATAAAGTCATATCTGAAAAACCAACATGTTTCAATATTGATGAATCCGATGTCGTATGGTTCAAAGATAGATTGGTAGTACCCAAAAGTCTAGAGCTGCAAAAGTAGATTCTTGATGAAGCTCATTCTTCAAGATACTCCATTCATCCAGGTAGCAACAAAATGTATCATGATCTGAGAAAGAGATATTGGTGGACCAAAATGAAAATAGAAATAGCTCAATATGTGGCCAAATGTGATATTTGTCAGAGAGTCAAAGCGGTTCACATGAAGACTGCAGGTCCATTACATTCATTGCCAGTTCCATCTTGGAAGTGGGAAGATATCTGTATGGACTTCATCGTAGGATTGCCTAGGACATCTGCAGGCTACAATTCAATATGGGTTATTGTTGATCGCCTAACCAAGATAGCTCACTTCCTACTAGTCAGAGATAAATATCGAGTGGAACAGTATGCAAAGCTTTATCTTGATAGAATCTTCAGTCTGCATGGGGCACCCAAGACCATTGTCTCTGACAGAGGGTCATTGTTCGTATCCAAGTTTTGGAAAAGTTTACATGAGTCTTTGGGAACTAAACTTATCTGTAGTTCTGCTTATCATCCGCAAACAGATGGACAGACTGAGAGGGTAAATCAAATTCTTGAAGATATGTTAAGAGCATGTGTCCTTTCCTATGGTGCTAAATGGGATGAATGCCTCCCCTTAGCTGAATTCTCATATAACAATAGCCATCAAGAGAGCATTAAAATGGCACCATTCGAAGCATTGTATGGCCGTAGATGCCAGACACCTTTAAATTGGTCAGAAGCTAGAGAACATTGGTTCTTTGGACCGGATGTGGTCAAGGAAGCTGAAGAGAAAGTTAAACTCATACAAGCTAATATGAAGGTAGCTCAATCTCGATAGAAAAGCTATGCTGATAAGAGGAGACGACCGCTAGAACTCAAGGTGGGAGATCATGTCTACCTCAAGGTGTCGCCGATGAAAGGAGTTCATCGTTTTGGGATTCAGGGAAAGTTGGCGCCCCGTTATGTTGGTCCTTTTCAAATCCAACAACGATGTGGACCGGTCGCCTATCGCGTCAAGCTACCAGATCACATGTTAGCTGTGCATGATATCTTCCATGTATCCCAGTTGAAGAAGTGTCTTCAAGTACCTGACCAAGTGATCGACTTTGGTGATGTAGAACTAGAACCTGATCTGACTTATGTTGAGTACCCTATTAGAGTCTTAGATTAGAAAGATCGAGTCACTCGAAGACGTACAATCAAGTTCTACAAAGTACAATGGAATCAGCACACTGAAGATGAAGCTACTTGGGAGTCCGAGGATTACTTAGAAGAAAACTTTCCTAACTTCTTCGCTTCTATCTAGTTGCAATACCTTGTCTATATTGTAACTTGTCTCGTTTGTCAACAGAATGGAAAACCCCCTCACTAGCCTTTTGAATAAAGTTATGATGTGTTAGCTTGACACATTTCCTTTTCCATTACTTAGCCTTAGGTTTTAAATCTTGGGACGAGATTTCTTTAAGGGGGAGGGTTGTAACACCTCTGGTGTTTTGACCTAGCACTAAAACTTGACATGTCATCATATGCATTGCAAAGCATTCATAAAAGTAGAAAATTTTGAATGCATTCACTAAATAAGTTGTATTTCATAATGTTGTTATTTTATGTGATGTGATTCAAAACCCTAAATAAAGATCATGACCACAAGGGTCAAATTTCATGTGATCATGTGAGACCATGTGTCATTTGACTCAAATAACCCTAATGGGCCATGTTACTGGTCGAAAATCAAAGTTAAAGTAAAAAGGTAAACAAATCAAATTTGAATTCAAATTCAAACCATAAAAGTCCTTTTTACCCCTTTTGTCTAATTCAAAATCCATTTGGAATTTGGGGTTGTGACAAAAAGCAAAGTTGAAGCTTATTTTATAAAGATCAACTTTGGTATTCAAAGTTTTTCAAGTTTACATATAAAATTTGGAGTAATTTTGAAATGATTCAAATACTCAAATGCACCCCAAATTCAAATTTCAAAATGGAGGCAGAATTTGAAAATATTCCTTGAAGCAAAGTTGTAGAGTTTGAAAAGTTGAGCAACTTTCATTTTTGGAGATTTTCAACTTCTTTAGAAAATTTGTGAGTAATTAGCAAAATAAACGTAGTGGCAATTCTGTAAATACTTTAAAAATCAAAATCCAGCCGAGCGCCACCTCCCTGCTTGCCGCCGGCGCCACGCAGCTGTCGCCGCCGATCGTTTTGCGCCGCTTTCTCGCACGGTGACACGCAGCAAGCTCCGCGGCGAGCTCGTGCATGAGTTGTCGACGCCGGGGCATGTTCTTCCTGGCTATAAATAGGAACATCGCCGCCGTCGTCCTCCGTTTTTCCCCTCTGCTCTGCTCCGCCATCGATCAGCTTCGCCGCTTGCCGTAGCCACCGTCGAACCACGTTCGTCGTGCCCAGCTACACCAGCGTGATCGCCTCAACCTTGCGTTCCTCTTCGGCTTGCTCGCGTCGCTTGGGTTGGCCGGAATCGCCCGGCGCAACACGTTCTTCCCCGGAGCTGGCCGAAGTACCGCCACCATTGACCTCGCCATGGCCAGGACGTTCCAGCCCGTCTCCGCCTTCACCAAGCACACCGATGTGATCGTGGTGAGCTCCTGAGCGTGATGCTCGCTCCACTTTAGCCTCTACCGCACCGTGGTCGGGATTGTGCCGTGCGCCGTCATGCCCGCGCCGCCATGGCCGACATGGAGCTCCCTCCGGTGTGCCTGCTACCGTTTTGAGGGCTGGGATAGATTCGTGGGACGTTATAGATCATGTTGGTGCTATCCGTCTCGCCGGAGACTCGCCGTCGGCGCGTTTTGGCCGACCGGTAATGGCAGCGCTGCCGTGCTCTGTGTCTGTGTCACTGACGAGCGGGGCCTGGCTGTCAGTGAGAGAGAGAGTGAGAATAGTGAGATTTGGTTATTTCTGAATTTTGAATAGTGCTGAAACTTTGGGAATTTATAGGAAAATAATCATAGCTCCAAAAATTCTAAAAATTTGTGTGTAGCTTATGTACATGTTCTAGTATGGTTTAAAAATATTAAACTTGAAATTTGAATAAATGTTTAATGTTCAAAAATTAGTCAATTAATTGATAAATGCAATTTCCATGATTTTTGTAGGCCACTGTATAATTCCAAAAATTATGAAATTTATTTTGGTACATTAATTTGTCATGAGGAAGCTTATATAAAATTTTGAGGTCATTTGGAACAAGTTCATTTTTGGGCTTATTTCCAAATTAATTCAAAAATAAATAAAAGCAAACCCTAAGTGTTAGATTAGTGTTTGATCTTGTTTTGGTCATGTTTTGTGACCAGTAGGGTTTCAAGATCGGTTTGGTCAAGTCACATGTGTGTGGTCCTTGATGGTAGAATTGCAAATTGGTTTTTGTTGGCTTGCAACTGTACCGTGAAGGAAAGTCGTATTCGGGGTGTTGTTATATTTCATGTACCATGAAAGCATCATGTTTACATTATCATCATGTTGAAGCATATGTTATCATTTCGTGTAGAATCTGAGATTGAACCGATCCTAGTTGAGCAAGTTATGGAAGGATCCCCGGTTGCCTCGGGATTCGATATTTGTGGTACTGATCCGGAACCCGAGATGATCAATGAAGGCAAGCCCCGGTTTATGCATTAAACCATTACCTTGTTTACTTTGAAAAGTTTATCACCTAAGTTACCTATTGCATTAAGTTGATTAATTCAAATGTTACCTACTTGATGCATTGCCTACCTTGTTAATTGTTTACCATCCTTGAAGATGGTTTCATTTACAAAGGCGTAGAATGCTTAGTATGCTTTATGGTAGGCTTTCAAAGTAAAAGTTTCGATACAATCAAAGATGGCATACTGGCCAAAGAAAGAAAGAAGATAGAATGAATTAGAGACTAGTCGGGTGACTTATCTTGAATGTTGGGTACTGTTGCCGACTATGTCGCTTAAAGGCCGCTCATTGTGGATCTTCGGAACGAGACACTTTGTAGTACTGGTCACATACTCCGGTAAGCCTACTTCGACTAATCCGATACTAAGACGAATGCCCACGCACTGGGAGTGGAGAGATGGCGGGAGTAGCGTGTACCCTCGTGGCTGGAATGTGGCCGGATTTGAGGTGTGCTATGCTCTCAGGTGGCGTGGAGATGGCTTAGTATAGGAGGATCCGGTAGCGAGGTTGATATATGCAAGATTAAGTTCTACATATGTCGTGTGATAAGGAATCCCCAGCTGGGACTTGAATCAATTCGAATTGCCGGTGCTTCGCGGATATGGAGACTCGATTCATTACAGAAGTAATGTAGGACTAGTGAATTACTAAAATATGAGAAAAGAATGGAATGAGAAGGATTGGAACATGGGATATGAACACTTAGTTGAGATAATGAACTAAGAATACTTAGGGGTAAAAACTTGAAAATAGGATCAAGAATAGTAAGCTTTTGGCAAAGAACTTTTGAATCTTGCTACATCCTTACCTTGCCCCAACACCTGCATCTCTAAAGTCTTACACCCCCTTTACATCGGGTTAGTCTTGTTGAGTACTTTTATACTCAGGGTTTGTTAACCCTCGTTGCAGGTGAGTCACATGCGTAGGCCTGTTTTGGTCCCTGCTGCATGTCTGTGTTCGAAGTCAATGACGATGAGGAATGATGAATGGCCTTTGGACAAGGCACTAGTTTGTATGATAAATAATGATTAATGTAATATTATCCTGCTACTATGGTTGTATGACACTTATCGTATTGTAAGTTTGAAACAACTGGTTTGTAAATTATGTTATCGTAAGACTTCCGCTATCTTTTACTCTGATGTATATATTTGAATAAATTGTCATAATCTGCAATGACTGTGATTGGGATCCTGTTCGAAAAAGATTCGTGGATGATTCGGGTTTCCCGAAGACACCCGACATACCTATTAAGTTGATTGGGAACTCATGTACGCTATCAGAAGTCTGTTGAGACAACGATAAGTGCACGTGGGCCTGATTTCTCAGGAGGTTCTACCACAGTCGTCACGTGGAACAAGATGGGCAGCGCGTAGGCGATGTACAGACCCAGCGTCACGATGGACACCATGGCCTAGAATGCCACCTGGCTCCCCAGCGACTGTACATGTCGATCAGGAATGAAGAGAAATCACACGATCACATGCATGGTAGACACGTACTTGAGAAGTTGAGAGATGAGAGCGCATGCACACCGTGAGGGCCATGACGAACGCCACGGACACGGAGAGCCAGACGACGTTGAAGTGGCATATAGGACATGCGAGAACGGCATCGCCCCATCCCTGGAGAAGGCATAGCCCATCCTGGAGTTGCTGGTGACGCAGGCGGTGCCGTAGAGGAAGACGGCGACGGTGATGGTGACCAAGCAGGTGATGCCGCCGGTGCCGGTGTCGTACCTCCGGTGGAAGGTGGCGTACAGGGCCTGAGCAATGGCATACCCATCGGCGTCGTTGCCGGTGTCCAGCAGGTACAGGATGTCGGTCACCACCGATGTGAGAGCCAGCAGGTAGATCCATCCGAACACGCTGGACAGAGAGACCGAGTAGACGATCCCCATCGGCCCGTTCTAGTCCGCCTTCTTCGTCTCCTCCGTCTGCATGCGATCGTGCTCGTTCAGTTCAGATGGTCATCAGAGAACAAAGATGAACGTGTGGTGGACGGCCGGCCGGCTGGCGGCACTCCACGACGGCGACGTGTGTTCAGTTCACCATGTGAGTAGAGGTGTCATAGCCGATGCTGGAGTACTGGCTCATGAGCAGCCCGACGGCGAGGATGTAGGCCTTGCTATGGATGCCCATGCCGTTGTTGGTGTTCATGTGGGTGAAGATGAACTCGGCGTTCGCCCTCTCCTTGGCCACCGATGGAATGAGGATGACAAGGACGAACACACCTGCGATGGCGGCTGCGGCTGGGTAGAGGACAGAGTATGTTGGAAGAGGAGGAAGGATCTATTCACCCCGTTCGCGGCGCTCGCCGCGCTCTTCTGTCTCTGGATCACCGGTGCCGTCGACAGGGAGCGGATTGTCACGCTGGCGCTAGACTTCCGCAAGCGGACGTACGCGCCGCTGCCGTTGGGCTACTACGGCAGCTCCCACTTGACACGCGCGCGCGTCGACCTCGTGTCTACGCTGGACTGCCACGTCGCCGGCGTGCCGAAGGACAAGCTGTGGAGTGCCCTAGAGTGGCTCCACGCGCGACAGCAGCAGCAGGAGGGCGTGCTGACGTGCGCGGCGCTGGACCACGTGCTCATATACGGTGCGGAGTTCGAGGCCGGGGTGCCCCCAACGTGCACATCGGTGCCACGTGGGCAGGGCCACCAGCAAGGGGCTGGTGCTCGTCCTGCCCGCGGCCAAGGGCGGCAAGGCACGGGATGTGGTGGTGATGCTGCCCATGGAGGCGACAGCCAGGATCTGCCGTGACCCCGAGGTGCTCACAGAGAATGGATACGACGGTGAATGGCTATGGCAGTGACGGCCAATTGCATCGGCAGGTTTGAGTCTCACAGAGAAGAAAGAAGAGGAAGAGAAAAAAAAAGAAATAAAAAAGATAAGGGGTTAAATGCAAAGTGCTAGACATAGTCAGCGCCACAGTGGTAATGCCACGTTGGATAAATTGTCCATGTGTCCGATATGGACCTATGGTGCAGCACTTATCAAGTTCAGTGTCATAGAAATGCATTTTTCAAGTTCATGGACCTAAGTGACACCCCTTGACAAGTTCAGGGACCCCTTATATATTTAACTCTAAGTTATATGTTATAAGTCATACGATATAAGTTATATGTTATAAGTTAGCATAACTAGCATAATTTTTTTTGAAACATACGTAAGTAGGGTCTAGTTTTGTTCGTCTTGTCACATAGAACACACCGGTGCAGACGAAATTAAAAATAGATCCACCGTTCAGAAGTTATAGGCTCTGTTCGACTTACCCAGAAACCGGCTTGTTCGGCTTGTTTTTTCAGCCGGAACAGTGTTTTTCTCCCACAACAATTCAGCCAGAACAGTATTTTTCAGTCAGTTTCAGCCAAGTTTCAACAAGCCGAACGGGGCCATAGTAATTTAAAATTAATATTTTGCTTTTTTCTTGATGACGTCAGCCAAGCATGCAGCAGACTGGGTGCATGCGCTCGACCTAGCATGAGCACTGTTGCCACCATCCAATAGGGAAAGAGGTGGGAATTATTTTTTTCTATAAAAGGACACTATAGTGCATCATGTTCGTTTCGGATGAAACAATCATGTATTATAAGTTAGAAATACTATTAACTAATTTGGTGTGAGAAAAAAATATTGTTACAGCTTAAGCATCGAACCCGATAAACCATCGCCAATTAGTGGAGCCGGTCTATGGCTGGGGTGGGTACATGCCGCTACCAGATTATTTTCGGGCGAACGATGTTGCTGCCTGCTGCGACATGTTGGTGTGCCACGTCATCGTCGGCCGTGTCCGCTGCGACGGCGACGGCGCCACGTCATCAGCTGTCGATGAAGATCCGGAGGGCCCGTTCGACTCAGGATGCGTTTGGTTCGTGTTATGAGGTGGGAGGGAGCCATTCCATCCTCGTTTGGTTCGTGGACGTAGGAACGAAGCCATTCCAAGCTAGGAATATTCCTCACCAGCTCAAAAAAATTGGTCGAACGCGTTGGTTCTACTTGGACGGCGCTCACGCCATCTCCTCGCTCGCACGCGCAAGCACGACTGGGCCGGGGTGACGAAGGAACCAGCATGGACGGGAGTGGGCGGATCCGGATCTGACGTCGCCGGAGAAGAAGACCTGGGCGACCGGGGTCGGGCAGAGTCACGTGGCCGAGAGCGGACGGATCCGACTGGGGCTGGGTATCAAGCCTGGCTTGTTATGGCTTGGCTTGTTAACAGGCTAACTTGGCTCGGCTCGTTATACTAACGAGTTAGAAGCTCAGCTCGGCTTAGCTCGCTTGACAGCTTGAGCTGGCTTGTTTGGTTCACGAGCTAACTTAATTTTTTTTCCTGTTGAAGTTATTCATCCAACAAAAGACAGAGATGGGTACCGATTTGGGAAAAGCAAAATAAATAAGAAGACAGACGAATTGATGCTGGTTTGGGAAAATCAAGAAAAAAAAAACAAAAGCTAAAGCTTGTTGCCTTGTGTTGGCTTGCAAGGGAGCGAGCAAAGCTACGATTGCAAGGCCCTAGCAAGCAGTAGCGGGGCGACTTATGTGTGTGCCGCGTGCGGCGGCTCAGGAGGGGAATAGCCGAACGTGCATGCGTTTACGGCTACGCCTACGCGGAACGGCGAATGAGGGAAGTCTAGAGCTTAGGGGTGGAAGTGTGGGAGTTGGAGGCCAGGGTTTTATCATATTGGACTAGTGGGCCATGCCATATATAGGCTGATTCAAGTTATTATCATCTGATTTACCTTGGCTCATTTTGACTCGTGAGCAGCTCGCGAGTTACATCGAGTTGTCTGGTTAATTAACCGAACTAAAGTGATGGCTCAGCTTGTTTAAAAATTCAAATGAGCCGGGCTCGAGCTGAGCCACTGACGAGCGAGCCGAGCAGACTAGCGAGTTACGAGTTTTTCGTCCAGGCCTAGATCCGACACCGACGAGTGGGCGAGCAGAGCCGACACAGTCGGAGCGGTGGGCGAGGTCAGGGTAGGCGCAGCTTGGGCTGGACGGGGGAGCAGAGCCGGTTGCGAGGTCGGAATGGGCGCAGCCTGGACTAGGGGGCAACGTCGGTGCAAGGCGGGGGCTGCGTCACCGAGCGGTAGCGGTGCCGCACGACCGATTCCAGAGAGGCGAGTGCGCGAATCTTGTGGAGGAAGAGCGAACGAAGAAAGAGGAAGAACCTCATTAGTATGACACGTGGGTCCTATAATAAACGGAGTTAATAGATCTGTTATCCCATTCACCCTGTCTCTTTAACTAAACACGAAAATATAATTGCTCCTTACTTCCAACCAAACATAGGCCACGTTCGCTTCGCTGAAAAAACAAGTCGAAATATTGTTTCGGCTGATTTGTTGTAAGAGAAAAACACTGTTTTGACTAAAAAAAATAAGCTGAAAAAGATGGATTATAAGATAAGCAAACAGGGCCACAGTATGGAACCGTTCCATTCCTAAAACCTAGGATATAACCATTGTTGTCATGTTCGCTTGACTGGTTGAAAATACCGTTGGCTGATTTATTATAATAGAAAAATAATATTCGTTGACTAAAATTACGACTTATAAGCCAAACGAACAGGACATGTGTTCCTCTGGCTATCAACCAAACAACATACCTGTAAATGGCCGGAGAGGACGCCGCCAGCAGCAGTGTGTACAGGCACCTCGATGGGCTCTTCGTGGCCAACCCCGGGCCATCCTGCCCTGCTTCGTCTCTACCGCGTCCTTGATTCTTGATAGCTCGAACCAAACACATCGTCACGTCGATCGTCTAATGCATGCTTGTTTAAAAATTCAAACGAGCCAAGCTCGAGTCGAGCCACTGATGAGCGAGCTAAGCGAGCTAGTGGGTTACGAGTTTTTCGTCAAGGCCTAGATTCGACACCGATGAGTGGGCGAGCAGAGCCAACGCAGTCGGAGCAGTGGGCGAGGTCAGGGTGGGCGTAGCTTGGGCTGGACGGGTGAGCAGAGCCGGCTGCGAGGTCGGAGTGGGCGCAACCTGGACTGGGGGGCAACGTCGGTGCAAGGCGGGGGGCTGCGTCACCGAGTGGTAGCGGTGCCGCACGACCGATTCAAGAGAGGCGAGTGCGCGAATCTTGTGGAGGAAGAGCGAACGAAGAAAGAGGAAGAACCTCATTAGTATGACACGTGGGTCCTATAATAAACGGAGTTAACAGATCTATTATCCCATTCACCCTGTCTCTTTAACTAAACACGAAAATAGAATTGCTCCTTACTTCCAACCAAACATAGGCCCCGTTCGCTTCGCTGAAAAAACAAACCGAAATATTGTTTCGGCTGATTTGTTGTGAGAGAAAAATACTGTTTCAGCTAAAAAATAAGCTGAAAAAGATGGATTATCAGAAAAGCGAACAGGGCCACAGTGTGGAACCGTTCCATTCCTACAACCTGGGATATAACCATTGTTGTCATGTTCGCTTGGCTGATAAGGCATGGTTGAAAGTACCGTTGGCTAATTTATTGTGATAGAAAAATAATATTCATTGGCTAAAAAATACGACTTATAAGTCAAACGAATAGGACATGAGGACATGTGATCCTCTGGCTATCAACCAAACAACACACCTGTAAATGGCCGGAGAGGACGCCGCCAGCAGCAGTGTGTACAGGCACCTCGATGGGCTCTTCGTGGTCAACCCCGGGCCATCCTGCCCTGCTTCGTCGTTGTCTACCGCGTCCTTGATTCTTGATAGCTCGAACCAAACGCATCGTCACGTCGATCGTCTAATGCATGCTTCTTAATTTTTTTTCTCTCTCGAGAGAGATCCCCATCTTGCTAGTTCGTTCTCATATATGCCGTGCCACGACGGGGAGCAGATGCTCAATTCCTCGTCCTCGCGCGCCTCCAGTGCTACAGTGCGACATGGGTTCTGGGCGGGCTGCAGCGGCATTTGGGGCGAGTTGATAAGAATTTTTTGGGTAGGGTTGGGTTGGGGGTGGGTTTAGCCCCCATTAGCAGGCCTGCCGCGGTAGAAGTGTTATGCGCGAGACGAGAGGTCATGACTACACTCAGTTGCAAAATAAACTGAAAATGAAACCTTCGTGGGGCCTCTGGCCACATTATTTAAAAAAACTAAAAAATATTTTTAGAGAAAAATCATTTTAGGTACGGTGGACTTAACCAAATCGATTGTAAAAAACGATTATTAAGGGCAGTGGTCTTGAGAAGGATTTTTTTTAAGGGCGTGTCTACACACTGATCGGGTGTTTCAAGTGGATGTGAGATCCCAAACAAATATAATCGAGTGTTAGATCCCAGGCAAACACTCAATTTTTATAATCACTCGATCGAGATCTAATGATGCAAATAAAATATATCAAATAAATGCAAAAATCAAATAATTAAATAACAAAAAAATTACCGGATAATAACTATGAAGTGTAAATTGGAAGAAAATCAAAGAAAAAGCAAATAAAACATACAAACAACAAATAATACAAAAATATTAAACATAGAAAATAAAAATAACCAGATTATTTTTCTAAAAACCAAATCAGAATATTTCAGAGAGGACCAAATAAAACATATAGAAAAAGTATGAATTGTCAATTTACACCCATTAAACATAAAAGTTATACTCAAACAAAATTAGGGGGTGTTTGGTTTCACGGACTAAATTTTAGTCCCTGTCACATCGGATGTTTGGACTAATTTAGAATATTAAATATAGACTAATTATAAAACTAACTGCATAGATTGAGACTAATTTGCGAGACGAATCTATTAAACCTAATTAGTCCATGATTTAACATTATGGTGCTACAGTAAATATGTGCTATTGATGGATTAATTAGGCTTAATAGATTCATCTCGTAACTTAATTTCCATCTGTGTAATTAGTTTTATAATTAACTCATGTTTAGGGGGAATTCCTTGTGTGTCATTAAAAAAGATCGCAATGTCCTGTGTGCTCCTGGAAAAGTTCAGCGGTCTTCAGCGCCACTGCTCCAACTTTTTTGTGCCCTCTATGCCACTGCCGTCAGTTTAGGCTCTAACGTCGTCAGACTGCAGGTGTGAAAAGTCGAAAATACTCTTAAGTCTAAATATGTCATTAATTTTTTGAGCATCTTAACGACTTCAAATGAAAAAACTCAAAACTAGAAAGTTGTAGATCTTGTTGAGATCTATAATTTTCATATAAAAATTATCTTCATTTAATTCTGCAAAAAAAAACATGATTTGATATGATTAATATATCTTAGAAAAATCATATCTTTTTTTTGTAGAATTAAATGAAGATAATTTTTATATGAAAATTATAGATCTCGACGAGATCTACAACTTTCTAGTTTTGAGTTTTTTCATTTGAAGTCGTTAAGATGCTCAAAAAAATTAATGACATATTTAAACTTAAGGATATTTTTGACTTTTCACACCTGCAGTTTAACGACGTTAGAGCCCAAACTGACGGCAGTGGCATAGAGAGCACAAAAAAGTTGAAGCAGTGGCGCTGAAGACCGCTGAAATTTTTTAGGGACACATAAGGTATTGCGATATTTTTTAATGGCACACAGGAATTTCTCATGTTTAGTTCTCCTAATTAGTATCTGAACGTTCGATGTGATAGGATCTAAACTTTAGTCCCGAGAAACAAACACTTCTTAGTAAAATATGGTCTGATGAGATGTAATCTGCAGCTAAATCGGTTGTGTATTGTACCAGCTAAGATAGTAGGACCTATGAGTAGGCGTGTGATAATTGAGATCATTTTTGCTCGGGCTATTCAGTCCATTTTAATCCGTATAAGTTAGCAGTGAAATCGTGGCCTTGTTTAGATGATGGTTGAGAATCAATATTGGATACTGTAGCATTTTTGTTTGTATTTGACAATTATTGTCCAATCATGGCCTAACTAGGTTCAAAAGATTCGTCTCGTAATTTACAATTAAACTGTGTAATTAGTTATTTTTTATCTAACTAAGAAATGTTTGTTTCTCGGGACTAAAGTTTAGATCCTATCACATCGAACGTTCAGATACTAATTAGGAGAACTAAACATGAGAAATTCCTGTGTGCCATTAAAAAATATCGCAATACCTTATGTGTCCCTAAAAAATTTCAGCGGTCTTCAGCGCCACTGCTTCAACTTTTTTGTGCTCTCTATGCCACTACCGTCAGTTTGGGCTCTAACGTCGTTAAACTGCAGGTGTGAAAAGTCAAAAATATCCTTAAGTTTAAAAAGATTTGATGTGACGGAGAGAGAGTAAAAAACTTGGAATCTAAACGAGGCCGTATTTCTCTCTGTCAGCGAACCAGCCGTACGAGCCGAACACGGTGATACGACGCGCGCCGCCAGGATATCCACTTGTGATAATTGAATTCAGACGGTGATATGACGCGCGCTGCAGGCAGAAAAGACATGCATGCAACCGGGCGGCCCCACGCCCCTTCTCTCTCATGCGTGGCGCGGTGGAGACATGCATGCAACTGGCGGGCCCCATGCCCCTTCTCTCTCATGCTCGTGCGGTGGACACATGCATAACCGGCGGGCCCACGCCCCTTCTTTCTCGTGCGTGTGCGGTGGATGGCAGAGTCCCAGCCGCATCCCACGGCAAGAAAATCGAGTGAGCCAGGCGCAAGAAACGCTCGAGCGTTATATAGATTTATCAATTTTAATCCTTTTTTAATTATTATTTTAATAATAACCGCAGCAAAAAATAATAATCAAATATAGCCTCTTTGACCGCGCCAGCGCGAGTGATACGTCATATGCACGGGTGTGACAAGAGGTGCCACGCTGGCGTTGACCGATGGCTCGAGCTGGTGCGGCAGACGACGATGCCCACCCTATCACGCCACCAACTCTGGCTGTCGCGCCAGACGGGCTGACGCGACAAGGCGATATAAGTGATGTGGGCCAAGCTTCTTTCTCCTTCCTTCTCACTTCTCTTCCTCGTTTCTGAGCTCGTGAATGGGAAAGGCATGGCTGTTCTCTCTTCTTTTCCTCCCATTTTCTTTGTCTATGTGATCAAGTTTGGATTTGGCTTTTGGATTCCATCGGTCTCGAGCATGAGGTATGACTTCCTCACCTCTATTGTTTTTGTGTATAGTTGATGTTTGTATAACGCTATGGTTTACACTGATATATGTGCAATACTAGCTTTTGTTTTTTTTACTGAAACTTTGTTTGCCTAATCACGTGTGATATATTATGATGACATGAGTATTTATTAGACTATTGTAGTGTTTGGATTGTTTTTGGTTGGCACTGTTCTAGGGTTTGACTCATTGGTTTGGATAGGTGTCTGGGTTGGACTGTTCTAAGTAAAGTTACCTCTAAGTTTGTTATTTGACGTTATTTTGTACTGATTAGATGTATGGATGGGATGTACTATGTATGTATAGAGATGATTTGGAGTGAATAAGGTTGTTTCTAGGGGTTGACTTCATGGGTTTGCATGATTATAGAGATGATTTGCAGGAGGCTACATACCTTGGACGGTGTTTTGGAGTACATGAAAATTGTTGAAAGACTTTGTAATAGTATTCATTGTTCACTTTGCTTTGTTAAACTACTTTGTAATAGGTTTAATGTCGCTTTGAAATAACAAGCAGTTCGTGCATTATCCGAAGGATCATGGTGCCTTCAGTCCTACCAACACTACCTATACCGTTGTGTGACTGTGGGTTACCGGCCTTTGTGAAGCAGTCAAGGCATCTGAAGTCAGCTAGTCGTGCTTTCTACATGTGTCAACTTAAGTGTCGCTGGACACTTGATGCCTATCTAGAGGGATGCAACTTCTTCAGCTGAATCGATGTCCATGAAATATTCGATCCGCTGATTAGGTTGTTTCCTTACGACCCCTAGAAGAGTTGGCCATATCCAAAGTTTATTCCTTGGGTCCTGTCGCCACCAAACCCTCTAGAAATGATAGAGGAACAGAAGATTGATGCTAGTTTGTACCATCTAGCCAATCCTCCTCGTTGCCACTGTGGAGTGACAGCAGTACTAACTACTCCCAGCTAATGTGGTGCCTTCACTCCTTTCTACCGGTGTGGATTCCCATGTAGTGTAAGTTCTCATGCAGTCAGTCTATTTGAGAGCTTCTATGTGTTTTGCACATACAACATTACACTTGAAACATTTGCTTTTTGTGGAGAGGGTTTCCATCTTGTGAGTTTGAGGAGTACAGTTATATGGACCCAAATCGCACTAGCCTTTGGATTATGAATTTGCAGAGTTTGAAGCAAGCATTAAGGAGTGGCCTTGCACAAAGATGCCAGAGCGTAAGTGCAAGTGTGGCATCAAGGCTCGTGAAGGAGTTGTTCCGTCTGAGCTAGACTATGGTTACTACTGCGACAATGCTTATGGAGGGCCATCTGAGTTCTATGTGAGTTCACTGAACCCTTGAAGTTAATAAAACAACAATGGCAATGAGTTTGTTTTTTCATTCGTTTGTGTTTGCTTAGGTGGGGAGGACATGCAATTGGGAGGACTTAGAGAGGCTCAAGATACGTTCGCCTCTCGAAAAAGAAACATGAAGCATTGGTATGTGATGACATCAAAGGCAACAAACAAACCTATACAAATCCTTCATGTATCAACTACCTAGGTGCATGCAACACAACTTTATGTCGAATCCACGGGCATAGTATATCCTAAACCTAATGCACGCATCAAATACTAACAACGAACACACAAAAATAGTCATAGCATACCAAATTTCCTAACCCTAGTCATGCAACTAAGGAGCCACAACATCAAGAAATCGAAGGGGACAACTTGTACCTGGCGGTGTAGGATGATAGCCAAAGCAGTCCACTCGAGTCGATCCCCTAGCCAGTGATGGGGGGAGGGGGTGGTGGTGCCGATGCTGACGCAGTGAAGCGGGGAGGCAGCAGTGGTGCCTCCTCTTAGTGCGCTATAGCTAGCGATGCGGAGGGTCATTCCTTCAAGCAGCTCAACAACTCACCCGCGGTGGGGAAACCAAGGGCGGCGACGCAGACGGTGGCGTGGGCAGGAGGAGTGGCAGAGGTGGTAGCGGCAGAGTCGGTGGTGGCAGCGCCTCGCTCGCCTAGTCGTGCGTGGACTAGGGAAGGAAAGGAGAGAGATAGGAAGAAAGTGTGTCGGGCCGACAAAACCTATATCAGCCTGTCACGCTAGCCTGCCTGGCGCGGTGTGGCAAAACCGCTTAATCTAATGCCTCCCAAGAGTACTTGTCTTCCATTAGACACTAAGTATTCAAGGGAGGACACTAAATTACGCAATTCCGTCGAGCACACCCCAAGGGAGAACCTGAAAATCCACATTTTTCCATCAGGATCACAAATGAGAGAATAAAGCTTACAACATTCTTAAGACATTTCTTACATCATTTTCCATGCAACATCAGAGCATAATATTTATTGTTTATAACAGCAGAATATAACCATGCTATCAGAGTTTCAGCGGAAATAAAACCATTTAACGACAAGTTAAACATTAACATGATGATCCGTTATATACATCATAACAGGTTATAAGTTTTCCTTTGTAAAACATTTTGGGATGGATGTTTCAAATAAACTCTATGTCCACAACGTTAAGGAAATCCCCGCTGAGCCCACCAGGAGGTTTCCACACGCAAGTGTTAGCTCCACATGTTCCTGTCACCTGTAACAGGGTAGAACAAACCCTGAGTAATCAATTGTACTATGCAAGACTTACCCGCCAGGAGGAAAGAAAAGACTTCAAGGATATGCAAGACTATCTGGCTTGTAGTTTATTGCATCTGTAGGAAGTATTACTAAACGTGCGTCCTTATATTCAATTTCATTAGCAGTCATCATTAGTTCATTAACTAACCATTCTAAGTAAGCACCAATGCTACTTTCAAGCAGGTCGTAAGCAATCGGAACAAGTTTTCCATCTCTTATATTCTAGTTCTTACTGCGATGCTAGATTATAGATAAGTCATACCAAATTACCCAGTGATTCGTGAATTAATGTGCCTAGCTGGGTTCTCCAAAACACACGCCCCACTTGTACCCTAGGCACAAGCAGGACCAACCCATCATTCTCCTATCAAGGGGTCCAGGTCCCCGTCCAAACTTGGACTCCAAGCCCCCACTTCTTAGTCCCGGGTTTAGTGTAGTGCTTAGACCTCCACCATCCCCACCTCCAATCAGTCGGTCTAGAAAGAACAGGAACCCAGGACAAGAGAGCAACGAGTCTTCCCTGCTCCCATAAATAAGTATGTGTTTAGGATAAAAAGTCTGTGACCTGACTAGAATCCAATGCAACGGACGGTCCTTAACCGACACAGACGGAACAAGTGCAATCCGAGCCTCGCTCGAATGCCAAACCAAGTCCAGATCCAAAGTACCATTCCACCCGGTCTGCAATTATCATTCATATATATTCCATGTGATAGTAATATAATGACAACAATAATATCTTTCCTATCTCTCGCGAGTGACAGACAATCACTCGACTTCTATCGGGGTCCTATAACATAGCAATCTACATGATCCTATCATACTAGTAAGACTCATGGGATAAGGATATATACTATCGGGGTCCTATAACATAGCAATCTACATGATCCTATCATACTAGTAAGACTCATGGGATAAGGATATATATATATATATATATATATATATATATATATATATATATATATATATATATATATATATATATATATATATATATATATATGCAAGTGGGTTTCATTCAACTCCTTAAACTTAATGCACAAGCATAAAATAAAGTTGCAGAATAATAGAGGTTATGCACCGGGGCTTGCCTGGGAAAGATATAACCAAGTTAGCTTTCATCTTGGTGGCATGATCATCAAGTCACCATGTGTTTCCATTACTCTCGATGACTCCACAATCCAACATTGCTCCTATCATGAAATACGTGGATGCAACGTAGGGAAGTAAATAATCAACGGCAATTGCAACTCTTAAAATACGATTACGCCTCTCAAGCTAACGAGCTAGCGCTAACGATTAATGTACTAGGCCATGTATCCAAGTTGTCGAACTAGGCGCTAATTTCCCATAATGTTTTAGTTATAAAATCCCTAGGTGTTTCTTTATTTCTTTTTATTTACTATATATATAAACTAGGGCTTATTAGTTACCTTAGCAAACTAATTATTATGGAGCTACAAAAAATATAGATGGCACATAATAATACTATGGAGCTACTGTAAAATTTTCATGGACAAAACTATTACCCATTTGCCACAAAAATTCCTACAAATATTAATCTAAATAATACTAAACACTCGTAATTGATTTAATAGGCCTTAGTATCAACTTAGACATGCATAAACTAACTATGCCATTAGATAGACAACATTTTTAGGAACTAAACAAAATTTATTTCACAATTTTTGGGACATCTAAGCGAATTGATATTAATTTCCAAAGTTCAGCTTAGAATGTAAAATATAAGACTATTTCTATTTTCTTAGGAAAAATAAAAGGCAATTCGGCCTTGCGGCCCAACGAGGTGCGACCCACGACGGCGCGAACCGCACGGATGCGGCCCACGCATGGGGAGCCCGTGCGCGCTTCCGCAGTGCACACAAGTCCCCGCGCTTAAATGAAATCATGCGGCCACTATGCGCGCTATTCACGCGGTCATCAATCATGCACTAATGACCCTGTAATAATTCACCTTCGCATGGGGGGTCCCTGGCCACCCCTGCGCATGCCGGTGCGATGGATGGGGCACTGGATGGCCACGCCACCAGGACCCACCCCGGCCTAGCTAGTGGGCTGACCTGCACCTACAACCCAAGTGCCTACACTAGCCGAAGCTACAGTAGCGGCGGACCTTGCGGAAGTGACGGCCATGGTGAGCGGCCACATGTGATGGTGGCGTGACCGTACCAGCCACCCTAGACCACCGTGCCACTACTGGCTAGCACGAGAGCATCACTAGCTTACCCTGGTCACAGCTGCGGTGATGGTTCAGTCAGAGATACCCCGAGTAGGACTGACCACGTGTCACCAGCGATAGGTGGCGGCACTCCACGATGGCACGGCTGCGTCAGCAGCACCGGTGAGGTGGTAGAGGTACAAGCGAGGAGCATAGGGTGCAATGGTTGTGGAGGCGAAGCTCGTGGCATGGTTGGCTGGGCGTGGGATGGTACGGTGGTTGGTTGCCCTCGGCCATGGCTGAACCTAGCCTTAGTGGCATGGCAAAGGGAAAGCTCCAAAATTAGAGCTTGGCAGCGCCTCCATCACGGCTTGGTAGGGTCAGATAGCAAGTAGGCATGATGACTGAACTGCAAACGCGCTGAATTGAGGCGAGGTGATCCCTCGCTGGCTAACCATGTGGGTGTAGCTCCAACAACAGTAGCGAAGAGGGAGGGAGAGAGAGAAGTGATGGGGCGGCGGGTGGGCTCAACACTGCTTCAGCATGGTGGGACACAAACATACCCATGTAGGGGCTATGGACAATGCTCGTGTCCCCGACCGGCCATGGCCCGCACGGCCATAGTGCCATAAATGGCAAGCAACGACGAGCGGACCACGTGCGCGTGGCATCAAACTGGGCCAGGAGCGAGGAGCGGGCGCAACAAATAGATGTGAGCTCGATGGATGAGACTGCAGCGGCAGTGACTGTAGCATGGCATGAGGTGGTGGCGGTGCCTCAGTGCGCGAAGTAGGGCAACGCCACCCTGCCGTGCGAGCGACAGCAGTGATGGCTCCACGTAGTCATGCCATGGTGGCCAAGACAGGGCAGCCATAGCCGGCCAAGCATGGCAACGCGCGTGCGCGCGCAGAGCGCACTAATGCGGCGGCGACATGCCCCTAAGGCACAGTGACCATGCGCATATGGCAAACTCTTTTGAGAATGTGTCGTGCACAAATATTA
Source organism: Miscanthus floridulus (assembly GCF_019320115.1). Classification (NCBI taxonomy): domain Eukaryota; kingdom Viridiplantae; phylum Streptophyta; class Magnoliopsida; order Poales; family Poaceae; genus Miscanthus; species Miscanthus floridulus. Next base: position 113,108,828 of record NC_089581.1, on the reverse strand, counting down.
AAGCTCTCACCGCAACTAAATCGTTGCTCCTAAACTTAAACGGTCTTCACTACACTCTAGACAGTATATAAGACTACCAAATCGAGCTTTAACACTACATCACTCCTAAACCCGATTCCTCAAAATAAATTGCTAAACATAGCAATGTCCAGCTGTTGACAGACTTGAAAATTTCTAAGTGTTAGAGCTAATTTTGGTTTCTAATTGTGATTTCTAAGCTAGTGGAATTATTAGCTAGTAATATCATTTTTTGACCGCAAGTATTTCATTGCCATCTACAAAGGTTGTACTTCAACTTTATTTAAGCATCACACACATGTTTCATAGCATTTTTGCTTAAAAAAATTGGTTTTCAACCTTAAGTGATATAACATGACTACTGAATTAACTTTCATTTCGCATTTCTGTTGATCGTTTCGAGTTATAGAAATTGGTCCAGACACTTTATCACATGCATTAACACATAAACATGGTGCTCATGACACAATTTAGTAGTTGGTTTAGGGTGTAACACCGAGGGTGTTATAGTTCTACCCCCCTCTTGGGTATCTTGATCCTTTCAATTGGTATTGGAGCCTCGTGGTCACGTATTTAGGCTTAACCGCCTAGAGAAAGATGTCTCACGGGGATGGACCCCCTCCTATCTTTGAGGGGGATGATTTTCCTTATTGGAAAATCCGCATGGAGGCGTATTTAGAAGCTCTAGATGTCGGACTACTTAGAGCCGCCTCACAAGGATTCCCAAAACCTCGGGATCCCACGCACCTTCAAGGTGATGAAGTGAACTATGAGAAATGGAATGCAAAGGCTCAAAACATCATCTTTAGAGGCCTTTGAAAAGATGTGTTTAACCGAGTGAGGAACCACAAGGACGCCCATGCACTATGGTCGGACATTTGTGTGCTCCATGAGGGAACGAAGAGCGAGCGTGAGGAACGCTATCATCTCGTAATGAAAAAGCTTAATTCTTTTGAGATGCTTCCTAAAGAGAGTGCTAATGAAATGTACTCACGCTTGAATGTTCTTGTAGACGAAGTTAATGGGCTTAGACTCACTCAAATGCAACCATTCGATGTTGTAAGAAAAATCTTGAGTGTCCTCCCCATTGATAAATATGGGCATATTGTGACCGTGCTTCATCAAGGTGATCTTTCCACCGCTACACCGACTCAAATCTTGGGAAAGATCAATGCTCATGAGATGTACATGCACATCATACCACAAGATGGCTCATCCTCTACCAAGAAGAAAGACAAAGACTTAGCATTCAAGGCTAGCCAAGAGAAGGGCAAAGCAAGAATTGAGTATAAGAGCTCAAGTGATGATGAAGTTGATGATGCAAATCTTGCTCTCATGGTGAGAAGAACCGCCAAGATGCTAAAGAAGCTCAAAAAGAGTGGCATCAAGTTCGATAGCAAGAAAAAGAAGTTCTTCACTAGCACTAGAAGGAAGCCAATCTCCGAGATGGATTGCTACAATTGTGGAGAACTTAGTCATCTAGCACATCGATGCACCAAGCCCAAGAAAGACAAGTACAAGAAGAAGAACAAGGGCAAGAAAGATGACTCAAGTGATGAAGATGAAGATGAAGATGAAAAGAAGAAAAACAAGCCATACAAGAAGAAAGATGGCAAGAAGAAGGGCTTCCACAAGAAGAAGAAAAATGGGAAGGCATACATCATCGGTGATTGGCTCACGGACATTGATTCATCTAGTTGCTCATTCGATGATGATAGTGACAATGAGAAGGTGGCCACCATTATGATTGACTCTTCATCATCTTCACCGACACCACCGCCATCATCCTCTACACACCTATGCCTTATGGCCAAGGGTGAACGAAAGGTATCAAATGATGATGATAGTAGTGGTGATGATCATGCTAATAATGATGATAGTGATAGTGATGATGATGAATTTGAATCACCTTCATATGATGATCTTGTTAAATTGCTAAATCAATATACTAAGATCATTAGAAAGTCAAGATCTAAGAATGAAAAGCTTGAAATTAAGAATGACTCTCTTTTAGCTAAATGTGACATAGCGGAAAAGGCTAGTGTTGAGCTTAGAGAAGCAAATGATGCTATGTCATCCAAACTCAAGGAGCTCAAATCTTCTAAGAAAGAGCTTAAAGAAAAACATGATAAACTTGAGAGGATACACAATGAGCTCATCACTAGCCACAATATGCTAAAAGAAGAATATACAACTCTCAAAATCAATCATGATAATCTTGTTATTGCTCAAGATTTTTTATCCAATGAGCCACATGATGCTACTAACGATGTTGTTAAGATTGATATTGCTACATCATGTGATGATTTAATTGTTGAGAGCATTGAGCAAGGATCTAGTAGCAAAGGCAAGCAAGTGGTTGAAACTGACAACTATGATGAGTATGTCAAGCTCAAGCATGATAATGAAAAGCTCAAGAAAGATCTTAAAGAGCTCAAAACCACCAACACTATAGTGTTAGAAACTCTTGATCATGATGGTGATTTGATTCTTGAAAATGAGAAGCTCAAAGAAGAGAACAAGAAACTCAAGGAAGAGAAAAATGATGATGCACTCAAAGAAGAGAACAAGAAGCTTAAGTTGGAGAAAGAGCATCTCAAGATTGGATTGAGCAAGTTCACAAGAGACAAGCATCTTCATAGTGAGCTACTAATGAACACCATCATGAAGATGGATAGAAGTGGCATTGGGTATTTGTCAAACCAAGAGAAGAAGGCTCAAGCTCAACAACAACAACATAAGTCAAAGCCCAAGCCAAAGAGGTGTTTTGAGTGTGGACAAGAAGGCCACTTTGCCCATGAGTATCAAACTCCACCACCACAACCCTTGCCTAAGCATGCTAGACCCTTTGCTTTCAATGCTCATTACATGCTTAGAAAGAACTCTAGTGGAAAGATGAAAGTTATGTTCTTAGGACCTCCCAACAAGAATAGGCCTAAGAAAATTTGGGTAGCAAAGTCACTTATTGAGAAAGTCAAGGGCCCTCAACAAGTTTGGGTTCCTAAAGCTTGATCTCTTGTGTGTAGGTGAACTACAAGACCGGTGGAAGTCATTGGGTAATTGATAGTGGTTGCACACAACATATGACCAGTGATCCTCGTATGTTCACCTCACTAGATGAAGAAGTAGATAGACAAGAAAGAATCACATTTGGAGATAATTCAAAGGGCAAAGTTAAAGGATTGGGCAAAGTGGCAATATCAAATGATCATTCAATCTCAAATGTGCTATATGTTGCTTCATTGAGTTTCAACTTGCTATCCGTTAGACAATTGTGTGATCTTGGCTTTCAATGCCTATTTACCGAGAAGGAAGGGGTTGTATCCAAGAAAGATGATGATCAAGTGATATTCAAGGGATTTAGATACAACAACCTATATCTAGTGGACTTCACTTTCGAAGATGCTAATTTAAAGACTTGCCTATTCACCAAAACAACACTTGGGTGGCTATGGCATAGAAGACTTGCTCATGTTGGGATGAGCTCACTCAAGAAGCTAATGAAGAATGATTTGGTGAGAGGGTTGAAGGATGTGAAGTTTGAGAAGGACAAGCTTTGTAGTGCATGTCAAGCCGGCAAACAAGTTGCAAACACTCATCCTACAAAAGCTTTCATGTCAACAACAAGAGTGCTAGAGCTCCTTCACATGGACTTATTTGGACCAACAACATACAAGAGTTTGGGAGGAAATCTTTATTGTCTTATGATTGTTGATGACTACTCAAGATACACATGGGTGTTCTTCCTTCATGACAAATCCGAAGTTGCATCATGCTTCAAGAAGTTTGCCAAGAGAGCACAAAATGAGTTTGAAGTGAAGCTCAAGAAGATTAGAAGCGACAAAGGGAAAGAATTTGACAACACAAACATTGAAGCCTATTGTGATGAAGTTAGGATCAAGCATGAGGTCTCTGCAACATATACTCCTCAACAAAATGGTGTAGTTGAGAGAAAGAACCAGACATTAATCACACTAGCAAGAACAATACTTGATGAGTACAACACACCCGAAGCTCTATGGGCGAAAGCTATCAAAACTGCATGCTATGCATCCAACCGCCTATTCCTTCAAAAGTTTCTTGGCAAGACACCTTATAAGTTGCTCAATGGGAAGAAGCCGGACGTCTCCTTCTTTAGGGTGTTTGGTTGCAAATGCTACATCTACAAGAAGCAGCAACACCTAGGGAACTTTCAAAGACGTTGTGATATTGGTTTTCTTATTGGTTACTCATCAAAGTCCAAAGCATATCGAGTATTTAATCATGCCACTGGCTTGGTTGAAGAAACATATGATGTGAAATTTGATGAATCTAATGGCTCCCAAGGAGCACATGAGAATCTTGATGGTGTAGGTGATGAACCATTGAGGGAGGCTAGGAAGAACATTCTAGTTGGAGACATCAAGCCACAAGATGATGAAGATGATGTACAAGTGATTAATCCACCTTCTTCATCAAATGTGCCATAAGATGGTGATAAATATGGGAGAGTAGAAAATGAAGATACTCATGTCTCCCATGAGCAAATGGTGACACAAGCACATGATGTTGATGCTCCACAACCTCCCCCTCAAGTGGTTGATAGAAGAAATTCACCTCTACTACAAGCTCATCCACAAGATCTCATCATAGGGAGTCCATCAAAGGGTGTAATGACTCGATCTCAAAAACTTGCTTCATTTATTAAACATCACTCTTTTGTCTCTTGCTTTGAGCCTACTAAGGTAGAAGAAGCTCTTCAAGATCCGGATTGGATAAACGCCATACATGAAGAGTTGAACAACTTCACCCGCAATGAAGTTTGGACTCTTGAAGAGCGACCACAAGGTGCATGAGTCATTGGAACAAAGTGGGTGTTCCACAACAAGCAAGATGATCAAGGCGTTGTTGTGAGGAACAAGGCAAGACTAGTTGCAAAGGGGTTCTCTCAAGTTGAAGGGTTGGATTTTGGAGAGACCTTTGCACCAGTTGCAAGACTAGAAGCCATTCGTATCCTCCTTGCATATGCATCACATCATGAAATCAAACTATATCAAATGGATGTGAAAAGTGCATTTTTAAATGGCTTTATAAATGAACTAGTCTATGTTGATCAACCTCCCGGGTTTGAAGACCCTAGATATCCTAATCATGTCTATAGGTTGTCCAAGGCGCTATATGGGCTTAAGCAAGCCCCAAGAGCTTGGAATGAGCGTCTTTGGGATTTCCTCATTGAGAAGGGCTTCATCATTGGGAAGATCAACACCACACTATTCACCAAGAAGCTTGATGGATATATCTTCATTTGTCAAGTATATGTTGATGATATCATCTTTGGATCATCAAATGAAGATTCTAGCAAAGAGTTTGGTGAATTGATGTCGAAGGAGTTCGAGATGTCAATGATTGGAGAGCTTACATTCTTTCTTAGTTTTCAAGTCAAGCAAATGAGAGAAGGGATTTTTATCTCTCAAGAAAAGTATACCAAGGATCTTCTCAAGAGATTTAATATGGTTGAATATAAGCCAATCAAAACACCAATGCCATCTAATGGACATCTCAACCTAGATGAGGGAGGTAAAACAGTTGATCAAACTCTCTACCGCTCTATGATTGGTAGCTTGTTATATTTAACCGTATTTAGGCCCGACATCATGTTTAGTGTGTGTATGTGTGCTAGATTTCTAGCTAATCCTAAGGAAGCTCATTTGATTGCCATTAAAAGAATTCTTAGGTATCTTAAGCACACACCAAGCATTGGCCTTTGGTATCCCAAAGGAGCTATATTTGAATTAGTTGGTTATTCCGATTTGGATTATGCCGGTTGCAAAGTTGATAGAAAAAACACATCCAGAGGGTGCCATTTGCTTGGTAGATCACTTGTGTCTTGGTCCTCCAAGAAGCAAAATAGTGTGGCTTTGTCCACCGCCGAAGCGGAATACATTACCACGGGTGCTTGTTGTGCGCAAATACTTTACATGAAGCAAACTTTGCTAGACTATGGTGTAGTTCTAGAAAAGGTACCTCTTTTGTGTGACAATGAGAGTGCGGTAAAACTTGCTAATAATCCGGTTCAACACTCTTGCACCAAGCACATAGATATCCGCCATCACTTTCTTAGAGATCATGTTGCAAAGAATGATATATCATTAGAAGGTGTAAGGACCGAGGATCAATTGGCGGATATCTTCTCTAAACCGCTAGATGAGGCAACATTTTGTCGGTTGAGGAATGAACTTAATGTGCTTGATTTTAGCAACTTCACTAGATAATGAGCTTGTGTTATCCCTTGCATTGCATTGTAATATACAACATGTTTACTTTCTTGGTAATGCATATAGGGCTTGTCTAACATGGTTAAGATAACCGCCAAAAAGCATATGAAGAAGCTTAACCTTGGATCAAACTTGACAAGCAACTAGAATTACTTTCAAGTATTGCATTGCATATGCATGAATGTTGTTTTGTCGTTTCTCTTCAATCACCCTTTTATTGCCTATTTTCTTAAAAAGAATTATAGCCTAAGGCAAAATACTTTGAAAATTTTGAGGGTTTCAGAGAGGTCACTCACATCAGTCCCAATTGGTGTTTATTTGGATCTTATTGAGGTTGGGACTTGATTGGGAACAGGCAGCACGAAGGACTTTGAAGATTTGCTAAAAAAGAGTGACCGGACGCTGCACCAAACTCTGATGTCCAGCGTCCAGTCCATTCACATGAGGTGAACCATTCCTATGAAGGAGTGACCGGATGCTGGAACAGTGTTCTCCATGCGTCCGATCAGAAGGTGATCCTACTTCCGGTCAAGCAAAGAAGGTGAAGACATGATCGACCGGACTCTGGCTGCATTTGGTTAGTTGGGATCAGACACGTCTGGACATGACTCGAGAGGTTTTGGACCTCTCTGGAGTCGATCAGACCCTTGGTGGCAGCATCCGGTCGTTGCCACCAGAGCGTCCGGTCAATAGTAATCGTGCGAGATTCCAACTCTTCTCTGTTTCCTTTTCTATCACGTTGGGGGCCACCATAAAAGCCTGCCGCGCCGTGACCTAATCCCCATCCCATACCAGCCCACGCCAACATTGCCACATCTGTGCCCTAGCCATGCATCTCGCTGATGCATCCCGTGCTACCCTGCTCCAGCGCCCGTGCACTGCCGCTCACCGCCACATCCTATGCCGCACTATGCCTCCTCGCGCCATGCCACCACCGCATCACGCCGCCATGCCCCACGACGCCATGCCCACACCAAAGCAGCACCACCACGCCAGCCGTCGTAGCTCACCCACATCGTGCCCTAGCACCGCCGTGCTTGTGCCCTTAGCTAGCACCACCTCCCCACGCTGCCATGCCCATCGAAGCACCACCGACTAACCACGCCTGAGCCACTGTTGTGATCCACCACCGTGCCAGCAACTAGCCCCAATCGATGCACTGCATTGCCTCGCCGGAACCCTAACTCTAGGTGTTTTCCCAATGGTGCCCTCGTGTTCCATTTCTCTGCTCTTTGGATCGCTAGTTCGTCAGGTAGCAAGCAATCGTCTCTAAATTTGTACCTATTGGTTGCTTCTTAGGGTTTTGTATATCTAGATGTATATTGAAATTATTCATATATCCAATCTATTCTAACGTGCAGTGAGTCAGTGTTTCTGAGTTCACCTTGGCAGTTGTCAGTCAACTCTAGGCTAAGCTCATGAGTATGGATCAAGGCCAAGCCTTGGAAGTGTCAGTGATAGTTGTTTCTTGTCCGAGGCAGTAGATCATTCTAGATGGCACGTGTCAAGAACGCCGGAGGTGGTCCAAGTGATGAGGATCCAAGGCCTCCGCCTCGCTTACCTACTTATGTGAAAGGCAAGGCGACAAAGAAGATCACGTCAAAGAAGCGGAAGTCTGCAGATGTAGATATAGCGAGAGCAGCTGTAGTTGCTGCCATCACAGAGCGTGCAGAGAGAGGAGGTGCTAGGAGTGGAGTCTAGATTACAAATCAGCTTTCACCAGCACAGAGGGTAGCTATAGAGCAGGTTGAGCATCATCATGGTAGTCCAGCTGGGACTGTCATGCTTGAGGGACGCCATGTTGCTTTGGAGGAGACTCAGCCTCAGGGGGAGCCACAACAGCAGATAGAGCAGGCTTAGGAGGGAGAGCAGGCAGAGGAGACAAAGCAGGCATCATAGCTTCGCTGCTCTAGGCGTACCCGTACCTAGGTGACACCGAGGGTAGAGACTAGAGACACAACATAGGGGTTCTCGTCCACCTCCTAGACCATAGGGTCCACCTCCAGTGACTCATCTGGATTTGAGGGTTGCCATGGCCAAACAGGTGTAGCAACTCAGATTTGTGTAGTTTGAGGAGTGGTTCTCGCCTAGGAGGGATGAGCGTGCTTCTTAGGGGTTCTATACACCACTGCAGGAAGATTTTTATAATGCATATCTTAACAGTGGGGTTGCATTCAGGTCTCAGAGGGTGTGTTCTATTGAGGCCATTCTAGCAGCTGTAGGAGAGTAGATATGTCCACACCTCTCTTACTTGCTAGGGCTAAAAGATCTACTTGGACGAACAGACAGATATGTTCCATCTTGGGTCCGAGAGTTCTATGCTGCACTTTGGATTGACCTAGCTCATAGGTTCATTCACTTTGCATTTAGAGGCTGAGACTATAGGCTGATGAGCTTCAGGGTCAGGGAGATACTCAGGCTATAGGATTCACCCATCTACATTCATGAGGTTTGCTATGGACATATAGAGCCTCCTAGATGCCCTCATGGTAGTCTTGTGCCTCCTATAGATCTGGTTCACCCTTGCTTAACAGAGCCTTTCGATGAGGGGTTGAGCAGGACACCTAAGGATCTCACTCCTATAGCTAGACTGCTAGATGCTATCATGAGGAGGACCATACTTCCGAGGATGGGATATCGTAAGGTCTTGACTCGCATTCATTTGTGGCTACTAAACACACTGATGCAACGGACTATCTTTGATGTATGGGATGTCATTCTTTCTGAGATGGAGGATACCCTTGCAGAGGGATTCAGAGGACATAGACAGCTGCCTTATGCTCACTGGATTACATTTCTAATTCACAGGGCAGTTATAGTGAGGCCTCCAGAGATGTTGGCAGAGTATTCTGGTGCTACTACCGAGTTCCCTGCATATAACTTGACCTAGATGCTCCATCACAGCTAGCCGAGTGCACCTAGCTAGCCGAGCCATCACCTAGAGGTGCTAGAGACTATAGCCCAATAGGATGAGACTATTAGGGGCACTGCAGCTACAAAGGAGGAGCAGCTAGATGCTCAGCCAGAGGGTATGGTAGAAGTGACCCCAGTGATAGTTCAGATGATGACTACCAGGATATCCCTCAGATGCCTCCTCAACGACATGACCATGAGGCCGGTAGCTCCAGTTTAGCTCCACCTGCACCATAGACAGACTCCGCTCGACTTGCTATACTTGAGCGGATGAGGCAGGATCAGGCTCACCAGGCTTAGGAGACAGCTGCTACATTTGCATAGTTTTAGGCCAAACAGAATGAGTTCCAGCGACAGCAGCAGGCTATCTAGTGGTAGCAGCAGGCCATGCAGCAGCAGCAGCTTCTCATGCAGCAGTAGTTACTTGGATTCATGTAGCATATAGTTACTGCTATTGGGGCTCCACCACCACAGCCTTCGCCCTAGATTGGCCAGCCTACCACCACTTCTATGACTCTAGCTTTACAACCCAGTGGGCTTCAGAGTTAGGGACAACCAGTGGCATAGTTTCCTTCACCTATAGAGCATGTGTCCCAGTGGTTTGCCTTGCCAGTGATAGCCCCACAGTTCACACCTCTACAGATAGGCTTCACTTTGCCTCAGAGTTCCTTAGTGCTCACCCTAGTTACCAGGAGCCTTGGTGCTACCTTTAGCGAGTTGATAGGGCAGCCTACTCCGCTAGAGCTACATGTCCCTGGTCCTTCCATAGTTGCTCCTATTACAGGGACTACAGAGATGATCCCTTCATTAGTTACATCATTAGAGCCACCTACCATAGTCATACTGTAGAGTCACAGGCCACACCAGTCCCTGATCCGACCAAGACCACTTTAGTGTCACTTCTAGCCATAGAGGGTTAGACTGCTCAGAGCTCAGGATCAGATGATGGTGGCACACAATTCTAGATTGCTCATCGCACCTCAGCGCCCGACTCATCCGCTGCAGCCCCACCGATCGACCCTTAGGTTTTGGTGTTTGACGCCAAAGGGGGAGAGGGATCGAGTATGTTAGACTTAGGGGGTGTGATATATCTAGGGGGAGCTTATCTACATTTGGCTACATTTGGCTTTTTATGTGTGATACATTTTTATGCATTCATGTTTACTATTATGCATTGAACTACATAAGTGTGATCGTAATCGTGATATTAATGTGATCGTGATATTTATGTGGTACGTGACATGTGTGCTCTCTACTTTGAATTATTTATATGTCATGTCACTTGGTTATGCTCATTTGTTTTGCTTCCACGTTTTTACTCCGATGCAAATGAGCTTTATTACTTGTACTCATGCTTATTTCATATCTATTGAGTACATCATGTTGGCTTGGGTCATATAAGCGTGCCTAACTCTTTTGTTCTTATTGTCAAAAGCTTATATGAACCAAGCATCTTGAAAACATCATCTCTTTTACATATTCGAGGTTGTATTGTCATCAATGACCAAAAAGGGGAAGATTGAAAGCATCTAGGCCCCTAGTTGGGTTTTAGTGATTAATGACAATACATGATTACTGTGACTAACGTGTGTTTTGCAGATGCAATTAAGTTAGGTCATGGTAATGGAAATTGATTGGGCAATCATGGTTGTCATGCCCCTACGATGAAAATCGTTTCGTTTTTCAAAAGATGGACAACAAGGTTAAGGATGGACTAGTTCTAAGTGTCGTTTGGTGTTGAAGAGACACTTAGAGTAGTTTAGGACTTTATTTTTTTCCTTTGGCCATACTATTAAGGGGGGTATGGATAGGTAGCTTGACCTAGGTGAGTCTAGTGGGTTAGGTGTGGTGCACACTTATCAAATCTAGCATCAGGTAGCTCCTAAGTAGCCCTTAGATCAATTGGAGCGAACTTCATTCACATATGATTGCGAGTTGGAAGTGAATGGAGGGTCAAATGCAGATCAGACGCTGGTGCAGAGTCCGGTTAGTTCATTTGATCAAGGTGAAGTTGTCTAGATGCGACCGAACACTGAGTGAAATATGACCGGACGCTGGGTGCCAGAGTTCGGTCAACTCTAGTAAGGTCCCAGAGAGGGAGAATTCTAATCGGACACGTCTGGTCAGTGCTGACCAGACACTGGTCGGGTTTTGGCTACTGACCGGACGCTGAGCAACAAAGTGACCGGACGCTGGGTTCTAGAGTCCGGTCAACATTAGTAAGGTTCTAGAGAGCAGTTTTTGTGACCAGACACGTCCGATCAATGCTAACTGGATGCTGGTCAGTGTCTGATCACAACTTGACTGCTCGGTGGCGGGGAGAACTGACCAGAGCATCCGGTAACCTTGACCGGAGCGTTTGGTCACCCCACAGTGGCAAATAACGGTTTGTTTTGAATGAGGGGTTATAAATACTTCCTCTATTCACTCAAGGGATCACTTTTGCTCATTCCAATAGCTGAGAAACACCCTTGAGAGTGCCAAGAAGAGCAAGGTCCTAGTGAGGTGATTGAGATTTGAGAATCGAAGAGAGAGGCCTCATTAGTGAAAGCAAGAGTAGCAAAGTGTGCATCCACCCTTTTCATTAGGCTTGTCATGGTCAAGTGAGAGTTTGTGCTTGTTACTCTTGGTGATCGCCATCACCTAGACGGCTTGGTGGTGATTGGAAGCTTGGTGATCATCTGATGGAGCTTGTGGATGACCCAACTCAAGTTGTGAGTGGTTGTGGGTGATTCACCGTGATGGAGTGTCAAAGAATCAACCCATAGAGAGCACTTGATCCTTGCGTGGATCAAGGGGGAGCTACACCCTTGCACGGGTGCTCCAACGAGGACTAGTGGGGAGTGGCGACTCTCTGATACCTCGGCAAAACATCGCCGCGTTCCTCCTTCTCTCTTTACTTTAAGCATTTACTTTGAGCAATTCAATTCTTGTCTTTACATTCATAGAATTATCATGCTAGAGTAGGATTGGAACATAGGTTGCAAAACTTTTGTGTGGTAGAACAATAGAAACACTTTCTAGGCACAAGGGGTGAAGTGGGCTAACCGTAGGGTTTAATTATTGCAAAGAATTTTAGAATTAGCCCAATTCACCCCCTCTTGGGCATCTTGATCCTTTCACTACTTCTAACACCTCCGAGGGTGGAGGTGCTGGTTTCACTAAAACACTGGTTCTCTTTCTTTCTGGTAGGTGGACAAGGATTCCTTCCATGATCAAGGGATCCTGCCTTTCAGCAGCCAATGTCCTTTGCTTGGCTCTGGTGACAAGGTAGGCCTCTCCCAACTAAAGGGCATGCCGATCTTAAGCCTCCTTTAGGTCTTCTGACATGGCAGACTCCTGACTCTCATGGCTGCCGCACTGGCATGCGCTTTAGCAAGCTACACCTAGAGCATCCTAGAGAAGATCTCGGCTTCCTCCGCTCACGGGAGGCACTTCCTCAGCTCCGAAGCTTACCGGTCATACTGCTCATCTAGAGCAAGCAAGTACGTGGTCAAGTGCACCATGACTGGACTATCTTCTTGCACATCCCGCCCTTGCAAAGCCTATAGGCGAGCCATCCGTGCCCACCGATTCTTTTCCAAAGGTGGAAAGAACCTCATGGGGGTACCAGCAATGGGCTCTTCATAGATCTGACAAAGGTACCGCAAGGCTTTGTGAGCTACAACCTAGTAGGTGTCAACAAAGCGAAACCCGATTACGGTCACATTCTAGGTTTCAGTGATGCCGAGGAACTCCTCACTCTTCCCAATGTAGACGGTAAGTTCACACCTCTCAGTTGCATGCTTTTCATACTCACGGCCCTCATACTCAGGATGATCCTTGACTCTAAGCTTTTGTAAGGTGGCATACAGGATTCTAGGAAGACCCTCAATGTTCTAGCAATAACTGCTAACCTAGGCTTCTGCCATCCCTGGCGGTGATTGCAAGGAAGGACTGAGCGAAAATCTTGCTCAAAAGAAAAAGCTAGGCGAGCTAAACTACACCAAGTGGTGGTACCAATGGCTAGGCCAGGCCCTGCTTATAAAGATAGAATGGCTAGTGGTCCTGGTTTAGTCCACCCATGGTTCCTGCATGGGATCACAACGAATGAATCGACCAAATTTTTTGTGCATTCGAGGCGAGCGATGTTCGAGGCCATTAATGACTAGTATGACTGCAGGGCAAGGGTCCGGCAAGAGGATAGAAAAGAGTATGGGGAGACGTGGGTCATGACAGGCATGAACTATAGGCGAACATGGAGCATGAAGCCACAGTGCCATAGTAACTCCTGAACATGTATGAGTCAGTCGTGCACCATACGACTCGCATGACATCTATGAAGGGCGCATCTACCAGCAATACAGTCATGATGACTTAAAATAGTAGCAGCGCGACCGACTTAAAAATCGTATACTATGCGAGAGTTAGTCCATCGGAGAAAGCCTAGTTAAACCTATTCTAGATGCTTAACAAAAGCAATAGGGCTACTTACATACTTCGTGGTTAAACGCCATAACTTTTTGCAAAAATAGGTAGTCAAATTTTAGTTTAGAAAAGGACTTTGAAGCTTTATTTCCTCATTTATGCTCTGATACCACCTATGGCAGAAACTGCCTAATCTAAAGCCTCCTAGGAGTACTTGTCTTCCATTAGACACTAAGTACTCAAGGGAGGACACTAAATTACACAATTCCATCGAGCACACCCCAAGGGAGAACCCAAAAATCCACATTTTCCATCAGGATCACAAATGAGAGAATAAAGCTTACAACATTCTTAAGATATTTCTTACATCACTTTCCATGCAACATCAGAGTATAAAATTTATTGTTTATAATAGCGGAATATAACCATTAATGTACTAGGCCACGTATCCAAGTTGTCAAACTAGGCGTTAATTTCCCACAATGTTTTAGTTATAAAATCCCTAGGTGTTTCTTTATTTCTTTTTATTTACTATATATATAAACTAGGGCTCATTAGTTACCTTGGCAAACTAATTATTATGGAGCTACAAAAAATATAGATGGCACATAATTATACTATGGAGCTACTGTAAAATTTTAATGGATAAAACTATTACCCATTTGCCACCAAAATTCTTCCAAATATTAATCTAAATAATACTAAACACTCGTAATTGATTTAATAGGCCTCAGTATCAACTCAGACATGCATAAACTAACTATGCCATCAGATAGACAACATTTTTAGGAACTAAACAAAATTTATTTCACATTTTTTGGGACATCTAAGCGAATTGATATTAATTTTCAAAGTTCAGCTTAGAATGTAAAATATAAGACTATTTCTATTTTCTTAGGAAAAAGAAAAACCAAAATTTCCTTGCGGCCCAATGAGGCGTGACCCATGACGGCGTGAACCGCACGGACGTGGCCCACGCGCGGGGGAGCCCAAGAGTGCTGCCGCAGTGCACAAAAGTCCCCGCGCTTAAATGAAATCACACAACCACTATGCGCGCTATTCACACGGTCATCAATCATGCATTAATGACCCTGTAATAATTCACCTTCGCATCGAGGGGGTCCCTAGCACCCCTACGCGCGCCGGCATGACGGACGCAGCACTGGATGGCCACGCTGGCCAATCAAGACCGACCCCGGCCCAGCTAGCGGGCCGACCTGCACCTACAGCCCAAGTGCCTACACGAGCTGAAGCTATGGTAGCGGCGGAGCTTGCAGGAGTGACGGCTACGATGAGCGGCCGCATACAATGGTGGCGCGACTGTACCGGCCACCGTAGACCACCGTGCCGCTACTGGCTAGCATGAGAGCATCACTAGCTTACCCTAGTCACAACTATGGTGATGGTTCGGTCAGAGATACCCCGAGCAGGACTGACCACATGCGGTCACCGAGAGGCGGCGGCGCTCTACGATGGTGCGGCCATGTCAGCAGCACCAGTGAGGTGGTAGAGGTGCAAGCGAGGAGCGCAGGGTGCAGTGGACATGGAGGCGAAGCTCATGGTGTAGTTGGCTGGGTGTGGAATGGTGTGGTAGTTGGTTACCCTCAGCCACGGCCAAACCTAGCCTTAATGCCACGACAGAGGGAAAGCTCCATCATGGCTTGGTAGGGTCGGATAGCAAGTAGGCGTGATGACTGAACTACAGAAGCGCTGAATTGAGGTGAGGTGATCCCTCGTTGGCTAACCATGTGGGTGCAGCTCTGACGGCAGTAGCGGAGAGGGAGAGAGAGAAGTGATGGGGCAGCGGATGGGCTCGACACTGCTTCGGCATGGCGGGACGCGGGTGACGTGATGCAAACATACCCGCGTAGGGGCTATGGACAACACGCGCGTCGCCAACTGGCCATGGCCCACGCAACCATAGTGCCATAACTGACAAGCGATGACGAGCGGGCCATGTGCGCATGGCATCAAACTGGGCCAACGGTGAGGATCGGGCGCAACAGACAGATGCGAGCTCGACGGATGAGACTATAGCGGCAGCGACTGCGGCGTGGCATGAGGCGGTGGTAGTGCGTCAACGTGTGGAGCAGGGCAGCGCCACCCCGCTATGCGAGCGACAGCAGTGATGGCTCCACATAGTTGAGCCAAGGCGGCCAAGACAAGGCAACCATGGCTAGCCAAGCACGGCAACACGTGTGCACGCGTAGAGCACACCAATGCGGCAGCGATGCGCCCTCAAAGCATGGTGACCACGCGCACACAGCGAACTCTCCTAAGAACGTGTTGTGCACGAGTATTAAAGCTCTCACCGCAAATAAATCATTGCTCCTAAACTTAAATGGTCTTCACTACACTCCAGACAGTATATAAGACTACCAAATCAGGCTTTAACACTACATCACTCCTAAACCTGATTCCTCAAAATAAATTGCTAAATATAGCAATGTCCAGCTATTGACAGACTTGAAAATTTCTAAATGTTAGAGCTGATTTTGGTTTCCAATTGCGATTTCTAAGCTAGTGGAATTATTAGCTAGTAATATCATTTTTTGACCGCAAGTATTTCATTGCCATATACAAAGGTTGTACTTCAACTTTATTTAAGTATCACACACATGTTTCATAGCATTTTTGCTTAAAAAATTGGTTTTCAATCTTAAGTGATATAACATGACTATTGAATTAACTTTCATTTCGTATTTCTGTTGATCATTTCGAGTTATAGAAATTGATCCACACACTTTATCACATGCTTTAACACATAAACATGATGCTCATGACACAATTTAGTAGTTGGTTTAGGGTGTAACACCGAGGGTGTTACACGCGGCAACGCCTGTCACGCCCGAGTTGCTAATGTGATAGGACAGTCCCCACCGTCTGCCAGGCCAGCTTGGGTCAGCGGTCCATGCCAGTATGGCGCCCCTTGTCATGCCAGTGCATGTGGTGCGACAGCGTGGTGCTATTGCGCCAACCACGCTGGCGCGACCAAAAGGGCTATATTTGCTTAATCTTTTTTGCCTCGGTTATTATTAAAATATTGATGAAAAATAAAAAATCCTCCTGGGTACGGGCCCTGAAAATCAGTTTTTAGAGACAGTTTTAAACTTGTCCCTAAAAATAAGTTATTTTTCTAAAATAATAACAGTTTTGCTAACCGGCTCTAAAAGTCATTTTTACCCTCTATAAAAAATGTTTGTGTGGTAGTGTTGCCTGATCACACGAATGCACACCTAACAAACTTAGGTCATGTTTGGAACACTATAGATAAATTGCTATCTACTAATAGTTATCTCTTTTGTATCCAAACATGTGCAACTAATAAAATAATTATTTATTAGCTGGACCTCTAGATAATAACTATCTCACTAGTTGGACCAAATCAGTTAATAGCAACTGTCGACATAGAATTTCGTCCCGTGCCGAGGACACACGAGCAAGTCGAAGGGTCCACTTGATGGAGCTGAGGATCCGCCTAGCATTAGCATAGGGATGGTTGATCCTGTGCACTTCTCCCGAGATGTGACAGTCAATTTGACCCTGCAATTGACAAGAAGAGAAAGTTTATTAGTAATTAAGGGCAGAACGTGCCGGTGTTGCCAGACAGTCCTGAATGTGCGGCTCTGAGAGCCAATATGAAAGGAGATAGACTAAATAGTCGATTCCGGCATATTCTTAAGAATAAATCGATTAAAGCTCATGGGGTTATGTAAGAAGAATCGGTTATCATTCTGGATGAATATCATTGTTTAGACAAATATTAGTCGCTGGCAAGAGGATATCAACAGTAATTAGTTCATGTTGAGCCAATGACTGCAAGTAACCGAACCCCATTTTATGAAAGAAACAATTCATCATCATTCAACCATTTAATAGAAATAAATCTAATGAACATATTAGATCTCATCTATCGCTGTGACCAGTGGGACATGAGGCAGAATCATGCAGGCCGTAGAAACAACAATAGACTCGATGACCCTAACTTATTACTAATATCAGTGGGGCATGAGGCAGAATCATGCAGGCCGTAATACAATAATAAGATCATGGGGCTAATACATCTTCCAACCTATCGCTACTTCAACGATCTCATGATGTGAACTATTCGTGAAAGCACTCGATATCAACTAAAACAACCGATTCAGGCATAACGCACAGTTAAGGTCATGCCCTCTTAGGAACAGATCTACCAAATATTGATCCCCACTCTATGGTGCTAATAGTGGGGTGTGAGGCAAAATCACATAGGAAGTGATAACAGGCCATGAAATGGTTTTCGCTAGCCAATAGATATACTCAAAATTAGACACGCCTTAATCGCACGCTATGCACGATCAAGATTGATATAAAACAGCCGATAAAACATAACTCATCGTTTAAAATATAGATTAGATCAGTTTAGATTGACAAACGATGGGTTAAAAAAGATATAAGGTCGATCTAGATCAATCCCAATCAGGCAAAGTGATATTGTTGTAATTAAATAAATAATAGAGGCAATAAGCATTGTCGGTAACTTAATGAATCTATCCGAAGGAGCGCCACCCTTAGATAGAGCCGATAACTTGACCTTAATCTAGTTTGAGCAGTGGAGGTCGACCGGATCGATGCAACCATACTTGAACTAGACAAGAGTCAATAACTAACTCATACCAGAGTCGTAGTGGAGGTCGACCAGATCGATGCAGCTATACGAACAGAGGTATAAGCCATGACGGTACTTACAAACAAGCAGTGGCGGTCGACCAGATCGATGCAGCCATACTTGCTAAAGAACTCGCCGAGATCTACTCTACTCCTACTCCTAAGGGGTGGCCGGAGCTGAAAAAGGTAAATAACTGGTATTTGATTGATTGTATGTCCTTTACAATAGCTGGGGTTTGATATTTATACCCAGGACCTAAAAATGAATCCTACTCGAGTACGACTCAGTACAATCTTTGGTACAAAGAAAAAATTCATATTTTAAGATAACTTGGACTCTAATCTTTCCCCTTTTGTAGAGTCCGATATGTATCTTCTCGATGCCAATCATATCTCACCATCGTTATCTGCTGACATCATTCAAAGAGAAACAATCCCAGTGTCGTATCCGATCCGGTAGATATCAACCTTTACATAATCGACTCCTTGATTGGCACAATCTTGGAAACCTGCGAGTTCCCGCGCTTTTCTCCCAAATTTTGGTGTAAACACATGCGTCCAAATTTTGGGATAAAATGATTTTATCCCAAAATTCCATTTCATTGGTTTACCACGCTACAACTGCTCTATCCTAAAATATATGCCTGACTCCTGACTTCCCGGCCCGAGTTTTATATAACATCCCAACAGTATCTTTTCCAACCCACTCGGCCTGTTCGCTTTCTCCTTTCTTGAGCCAACTTTAACAGTTGACGCTGTCATCGCTAAGGCCCCAAACCCTAGCAAACCATCAGTTCCAATAAGCCATCATCCAAGTGATCCTCGCCAGATTCAAACCATTTTTTTGACTGTAATGGTGACCATCGACCACGTCCCTGAGGTATGTTTCCAACTTTCTACTCTCCAATTATTGGCCGCTACCTTGCATTTCTTTTCTCCTTAGACTGATTTCATCCGATTTCTTAGGAAATGGGGAACAAAATCTTGATTCCATCAGCTATCACCACCAATATCTATTTTCTTGGGCCTATGGGTGATCCCGATCCATTCGCCAAGAAACCAACCAAATCCCCTTCAAATAATCTGTAGTGGATTTGTCCTCTTGGAATACCAAAACTCTCTTCAGAAATTGGCCAAAGATGCCTAAGGGATGGAGAAATTGGTTCTATAGGGTGTCTAAGAAAAAGGGTGGCGATTGGGAGCCTTATGATCTGAATCAATGCCTTACCCTCTCATTGTCTGGGATGGAGAGGAACGATTCACTCCTAATTTCTGTATCTTACTTCTGGTCCAATGCCCTGACTGCCTTTGTATTCGGTCATGGTCCAATGACCATCACTCTAGCCGATGTCTACATGCTGACTAGCCTTAAAATTGCTGGATCAATGCAGCCTTATGAGTACTTGAGTGCTAGCTCCAAGAAATTAGCCAAAATTGTAGACTGCACAGGATGGGCCGGTTATATTCTGAACCATGTTGAAGATGGATCAACTATCAGCGAAAGGGAATATGTGGCCTTTCTGAACATGCGGCTGGAAAAATTCATTTTCTGTGGGTCATCCTGTGGTCCAACCTATAATCACAAGCTCATGGCAGAGCACCTAGCATTAGGCAAGGATATCCCTCTTGGAAAATATTTGCTAGGAGCTGCTTATCATCTGATGTAACAGGTGGCTACCCAATTATTGAAGAATGAACCAGTGCATACTGTCAGTGGCCCTTGGTGGTTAATACAACTGTGGCTTAACCTGTAGATGCATAAGTTTGTGAGGCCTAATCTCAAAAGTCTGTGTTTTCCTTCTTCCAACTTTGAGGAGGAATATAGAGGTGAGGAAGAAAGAACTCGGCAGTGCATGAGCTATGGTGAGGCTGCATCGGCCATAACAATCGATTTCGATATTGGCCATCTCTTCAAGAAGTTCTATAGAGGGTTTGGTGTAGACATCCTAACTTGGCTACCATATGATGATGAGAACGATGAGCTGGCCTTCCCATTCAAGTTTTGATTTGAGTTAGGTTGTTCGGACGATGTGGCGGCTGCAATCTTCAATTCTTTTGTTAAGCCCTGTGTTCTTCCAGCTAAGTTTCATCATGGCCGTGGTAAAATGGCTATAGGCTCTTTCATTATAGGCAACCTCCCAATGTATGAATTTTACAACCCATCCTTTGTAGCTTGTCAGTTTGGTTTTGGTCAATTGCCTCCTCAGCTATTCTTCAAGAACATACTAAAGCCATGGGAAGATATCAGTGAAGTACTAGAAGCCAGAAGAGTTTTTCAGCTAGGATCAGATCTTCCTTCCCTTTGTTTGCATGATTGGATTAGAGTCAGCCTCTCTTCTACTCTCTTCGACTCCTAGTGGCATGAAAGGCATTCCCATCTTTTCTATGGATCGGTCCACCCTTTGTGTATAGCTCTGGATGGAGAATTTGCTTCTGACGGAGAGATAATTTGCTATTTCCTTTCAAGAAAAATGCTTGACGAATTCCTCTACCAACCGTCCTAATCGACCTTTTCAGGACATCAAATTTGATCCTCTAAACTTGGATAGGAAGGGGCGTCTAGTAGATTACCAGGCACCATGCCTGGTTTCAAGAATGGGATCAGCTGCACCTTCACTGAAAAAATTGATGAAAACTCAGGCTGCCTCTACTATCATGACGTATCAATCTTTAAAGCCTAAGGTAGCTCAAGGGACAACCCAAAAAACCACCTCTGGGAAGAGACTCTATAGAATGAGGCCATCAGCTGCTCAGGTAAATGATTCATCTTCCTCTCAAAATGATATCCCATTACTGATTTCATTCCTTCATAGTTATCGAGCATTGTGTCTCAACCTGCCCTAGGTGCAGAACTACCATCCTAGGCATCTGACTCAGCATCAACTGAACCTCCATCGGCTGATCCATGAAAGGAGCCAATTTCAGTTGAAATAACTGATACTTCCACAACAGCAGAACATGTGAGTTTTATCTTTGATGCTTATTGGGGTACTTTCTTTAACGTCCTTCATTAAGTTTTTTACCTTTCATCTGACTTCTTACTGTGCCAGATACTTCTTGAGGAAACACCTATGCAGGATCGAGAGCCTGATAGCTCGCTCAACGATCCTGTCGATGTTGAAGGTGGTCTTGTTGTCATCGACACTCAGTCCATTGATTCCCCAGTCCGGGAAACAACTGATGGTAAGGGGGTTATTTGCTCAATTTATCTTTCCGCAGCAAACATGAACCGAAAATCTTCTGATGCTTGTAGATGCCAACGTTGAGATTTTCGAGCCAATTCAACCAGATATTACTGGTGTATCATCAGCTGTTCCTCCCCTTCAGACAAAAGCTACCACAAAAAAGGTACTGTATCTCTTTTTACTTGCTCATTCTATTATAAGCTGATCCGATCCTTCTAATCAAGATTTCCATTATGCATAGGCACTCGATCCTCTAGCCCGGAGCTACTCTTTCAATCTTGAGGAATATTTTGATGAAGATTAGATCAGATCATCAGCCACTTCCTCTAATGAAGCTTTGTCAGAGGAGACCAGAAATCGGCTAAGAAATATACTACCAATATTTAAGAGAAATATAATCGATTTGGTCCAAGATACTGATTCAACGCAGAGAGCCTTCTTGGTTATCAAGGGTGATCCATCACCAGCCCTCTCTAGAGTCTTGTCATCTTTGTCTATCTTTGAAGATCAGGCCCTAAAGGTAAAAAAGACCTAGAGGAACTTGTCCAATCGTGAAGCCTTGCTAGCCAAGGGGAATTCCAATAGGCAAGAGGCTAAAGAGCTGACGCAATTGATTGATGATTTGAAGAACTCTTCCCTCAGAACCGATCTAGAGTTATCCCAACTAGAAATCAAGCGTGCAGAACTTGAGATGGAGCTGGAAAATGTGAAGGATACCATTGATCATCGCAAATCCACTATGGCCCAGATACCTGATGCCATCAAATAAAGGAAACATGAACTGTTGGCCAAAGTAAAAGAAAGCAGAGCCATCCGAAGCAGCCTTGAGAACACTCTTGGAACAGCCGAAGAATATGAGCAAAAGATTATAGAAGCTGATGCTATACGGCTAGAAGTACTGAAAGTCATCCAGGATGCTCTAAACTTGTAATTTGTATGTTGACGCATATCGATCGTACTCTTTGTTACTTATTTGTAATTCTTGTTTCGGCTAAAGAGCCAATTTGATACAACTGATCTCAGACTTCTAATTTTAATCTAACTAAGTCTAAAAACATGGCCTTCATTAAGCGAACTCTTTGATCTTCTGTCCTTAATCACCTAGTGTCATATTCTCTTTGGCCCGGATGAAGTGTCGCTTCGCCTTCTATTAATTACAGTTACCTTTTGCGTGTCCCGAGGCGTCCACCTCTTCATTTCATGTCTTCAAGTACCAGCCGAGGGCTTCGGCCTCGAACACATCTCCACTCGCAACTGTTCCTTTGCTTTCCTCCGTTTGCCAAAATCCTATAGCGGTTTTCTTTCTCCCTTCTGTAGATCCAATCACCTTTCACGGCCATAAGGACAACCGAGGCAAGCGTGCGGCGGAGGAGATCTCGGAGGAGAACATGCTGATGAACCATCGTCTCTGACGCATGAGGTGAGATTGATGACTTCTGCTCACAGCGACAATCTGTAATCTTCTACTCATAGTGATGAACTCTTCCATTTTGTTTCTAGGTTTGCCATGAACGACAACCTTTGTCCTCTTCCTAGGGTGGGCGAGCCCTCTGATGCTGTGTCTTCTACACCTGCCTCATCATCGGATTCCTCCAATTTGTACAACGGTGATGACGCCCGATGCTTCCTCTAGGAGTGGAGGGTGGCCCAGAACCGCTATTCTGAGGTGACTCGGGAGAATGGCTAGCTCGAGATCCACCTCGAGGTTTCTCAAGCTGCTCTTCATGCGGCCGTGGAGGAGGCCAGCACCATGTGAGCGTGGCTGGCCAAGTCTAACACCATGGTGGAGGGTAAGATGAATTCCAGGAATGCCTCATTCTAATTTCCCTTGCCCCTATCTTGATAGTCTGTTTGTTCCTATGATTGCCAGCCCTAACGATGCAGTTGGAATCTCTCCAACTGGCGACAAACGCGGCCGCAGACACCGTTCATGCTTGGGGTTCTCCCATAGACGCTTGTCTTCAAGACATCCCGGCCTACATTGAGGAGATTGCTCTCCATGACGTTCGTCATGGTGCGGCGGTGGCGCTGACCACGGCGCAAGTCCAAACCGGGTACAAGCTCCACGCCATGGAGACTGGTTTCCCAATGGGTGATGACCCTAAGGAACATGAGGACTTGCTCGAAGAATTTGTTATGGCAGTGGAGGCCATAGTAGACATCACATCCACCCAGGATGTGGTGAATAAGGTCTTTGATTAGATTGTACTTAGGGGGAACCAATAAACAAAGACTCCTCTTTCATGAATGCGCCTCAGTGCAATGCCCTTGTGTATGACTATTTTTGCTTTTTGTTTTTGCTCTATAGGTGATACATATCGTATCGACTTTTATTGTCTCTGAAGATTTTCATTTTTTGAACTTAGAGGTGATACCCTCGTGGTACCAACTATTAGAGCCGAGAACAAATTAGCTATCAAATGTTGACCAGATGTTAGGATAATATCCCGCAGAACTTTTCATATCAAAGGTCAAACGATTAATCAACCTAGGTCAAGCATCCTATTAAGCCAAACAGAACTTCTTTAAGAAATCCATTAACTCTAAACCGCACTTACAATTTGACTCAGCATCCATGTACGTCAGCCTAAACCCATCTCTAGGACTCAATGCTTATTTTTCCTTTAATCCAATGGCCGACATGAAGCCATGACTTTTCTACTAAAATAAACTCTCAGAGCCAATTGCTTGCATTGGCTATTGGCTTTCATTGTTGATATTAATGAAGCCTCCTTCCCATAACTTGCTAGAAAAACATTCGAAGTCTCCTAGTTCCCAAAAGACTAGATTGGCTATTCTGATGCTCATAGATACATCAGCATGAACCACCTCGACATCATCCCCATGCCATTGAATTAAACACTAATGCATGGTCGATGGTACATAATAGTTTTGCATGAATCCAATCATGGCCAAGGAGCAAACTATACGACCCTTTTCCATCGATGACGAAGAATGTGGTGAGCAGAGTCTTACTCCCGATTGTTAGTTCGACATTTATTGCCCCTCGGGTCTTAGATGCATTACCTCCAAAATCCTTAAGCATCATGTCAGTCTCCATCAGATCTCCTGGTCCTTTGCCAAGTTTACAAAAAGTGGTGTAAGGCATAAGATTGACAGAAGCACCTCTGTCCACCAACATCTTGTTCATCGGCTTCCCATCAACAAGACCTCTCATATATAAAGCTTTTAAGTGTCAATGCTTGACTGGTTTGTCAAATATTGCTTGTTGTACAACCTTTAACTTAACAACTATCTCCTTATATTCTGATTCATTGAAATCCAAATAAACTTCTTGATCTACTAGAGCTCTAAACTCTAATGGCAACATAAAAGCCATTTGGATATTAGCCAACGGTTGCTTTCTATCGGCTGTTTGCTTAGTACGCCATACTTGAGGTTTACCGGATGCCTGAGCCTATTCCATCTCTTTATTCCTTAGCCATTGCACACTTCTCTTCTGGCTTCTTGTTAAACCTCCTGGACACCATTGGCCTTCCTGCCAAACATATTTTCTTTCATTGCCTTCTTCTTCGTAATCAGCCCAGTCCTGGTTAACAACTCTTTTTCCTAGCCGATTATGAATACTTCCATTTTTAAGCTCCGATCCATGTTATTATGATGATATGCATCTTGAGTCTGGATAGAACAGCGGTTGGTTTGAGATTGCCTAAACTCCTAATACTGATTGCTGCATTCTGGACAGTCATGTCTGGTAGGCAACTTCAAACCTTCATTCCAGCAATGTCTAAAGAAAGGACAAATCCAATGTGATTCGGCTTGTTTCCTTTCATACCTCTCTCTTTTTAGTTGACGCTGGTATTCTGGATCCTTTAACCAATGCTGATAATCCTTTTCCTTCTGCCGCTGCCACTTATTCAATAGAATCTGAGATGTAACTCGTGGCTTTGTTGTCCCTACTTTTGACATTCCTCCCTGCTCATATCAGCTCTTTTGCTCATCGTGATGTCTTTTAATTTCCCTGTATTCATCGGCCGATATTTGCATCTTGGGATCGACTATTCCAGCTTCTTTTGATTTGGTTGATGTTAGGACCTTAGTCTTTCCTTTGATCAGCCTAGCATCAACCATGTTTTGATCTCCTAGGAAAGGATTATCATCAACTTTTATTTTCCGAGGCATATCAAATTTGAGCCTCCCTTGCTGAATAGCCCTCTGTATATGCTGCCGAAAAATTCTGCATTCATTAGTGGAATGAGAAGTAGAATTATGGAACTTGCAGAACTTCTTATTCTTCAACTAATCAGGGGGTAACATAACATGACCATCGGGCAGCTTGATTTGTCCCTTCTCAAGCAAGAAATCAAAGAGCTTGTCTGATTTGGTGACATCAAAGTCATAGCTCTCATCGACTCCTCTTCCCCAAGGATTTGGCGCCATTACTATTTTCTTGCCCCAATTCCATTAGGCCACAACAACCTCTTCTTCTTCATCCTCATAGCCGTCATCGACTGATTATGGATTGTAAGCCTCGGCTACTGTGGTACTTTTCTAAAATCGGGTATCTCTGCGCATACTCTGGAATTGGCTATTGAGCGCTGCCACTCGTTGAGCCAATTGACCCAAGTTATCAAATTCTTGTCCCAGTAGCTTTTCTTTCCACATTGGCAGCATTCCCTGAATGGCTAAAGCAGCTAGTTGATCATCAACCAAGTTTAAGGAGAAGCACAAGTTCCTAGTTTCTCGGAACCTCTGAAGAAATTCAGTGCCCGATTCATTAGTCTTCTGTCTTATAGTTGTTAGATCGGTAATCTTCCTTTCTCCAGTCCTAGTGTAAAAATATGTATAAAACTTCTTCTCTAGGTTAGCCCAATTGACAATGGAATTGACTAGTAGTGATGAAAACCAAGTGAAGGCTAGCCCTGATAAGGACGAGGAGAAGAAACAAACTCGATGGGCATCCTCAACTGATGCTTTGCCCAATTGCGTTAGATACTGACTGACATGTTCTATCATGCTTGTACTGTCTTGGCTAGTGAACTTAGTGAATTCTAGGAGCCTGTAATTTGTGGGAAGAGTGACCAAATCGTACCATTCTAGATATGAGCGTTTGTACGAAAAGGTCAGCCCTTTTGGCTTTAGACCGAACTGATTTTTCATCATCTCGGTCACCTTCAGCAGCAACTCATCAGCATTTGAATTTGGATTTCTCTGTACTTGCTGACCCATCTATGGATTGAAATCCCATGTGCCTTGATACCCTAGATTTGGAATCATGTTAAGGGTGTTATAGTCTGATCCATAGTGATATCCTTGTGGAACCTCTATCTACTGGGTCCTTTGCTGGCTTGCTGCTTGAAGTCTCTGATTATAGACATAAGGATCTATATCTCTATGGATCCTTTGAATTGAGGGTGCTATTTTTTGAGCCGACGATGGTATGTGGCCTGATGTGCCAAAATTGATCACCTAGTTCTGACCTTGCCCCATCGGCTATTGCAAATGCTATACTGGCAGTCCAGGATTATACTGTATCTGATTCGTAGTAGTTCCTTGAGTCTGTTCGGATGAACCCTGAACTGCTTGGACATCATTATTACCAGCTGGTGCTGCTTCTTGATGGCTGGTACCGACTTGGTTAGTCCCTTAGGTTGATGGATCTAGAATGTTGTAATAAGCCAGCCCAACTTGACCAATTAGAAACCCATGAATTGCTTCTTTCATGGCGTTGTGGAATGTGTCCAAGAAAGCTTCATTTTGGCTTGATATGTCATCACAAATAGATTTGTCTACCACTTCCATAAAGAAACACCTGTCTTCAGCTTCAGTTGTATCTACCTGCCCGTGTAGTAGAACTCTCGGTAGTGGAAATTTCTAAACAATTGTGTTGTCACGTGTTTTGGTGTAAGACAATAAACACTTGTTCTGAAACTCTTCTGTAGCTTTGCTGATGACATCTTTATCTCCACCAAGTAGATCTTCATAATGTAGCATAAGGATGTCTTTGTTGTTGTGAACTGCCATGATGATTGTGGTGTTCCACCGGGCGTGCTAGAAATGTCTGTTGACATGGAATTTCGTCTGGTGCTGAGGACACACGAGCAAGCCGAAAGGGTCCGCTCGATGGAGCTGAGGATCCGCCTAGCCTCAATGCAGGGATGGTCGATCCTACACACTTCTCCTGAGACATGCCAGTCAATTTGACCCTGCAATTGACAAGGAGAGAAAGTTTATCAGTAATTAAGGGCGGAACGTGCTGGTGTTGCCAGACAGTCCCGAATGTGCGGCTCTAAGAGCCGATATGAAAGGAGATCGACTAAATAGTCGGTTCTGGCATATTCATAAGAATAAATTGATTAAAGCTCATGGGGTTGTGTAAGAAGAATCGGTTATCATTCTGGATGAATATCATTGTTTAGACAAATATTAGTCCCTGGCAAGAGGATATCAATAGTAATTAGTTAATGCTAAGCCAATGACTGCAAGTAACCAAACTCCTTTTGATGAAATAAACAGTTCATCATCATTCAACCATTTAATAGAAATAAATCTAATGAACATATTAAATCTCATCTATCGCTGTGACCAGTGGGGCATGAGGCATAATCATGCAGGCCGTAGAAACAACAATAGACTCGATGACCCTAACTTATTACTAATATCAGTGGGGCATGAGGCATAATCATGTAGGCCATAATACAATAATAAGATCATGGGGCTAATACATCTTTCAACCTATCGCTACTTCAATGATCTCGTGATGCGAACTATTCGTGAAAGCGCTCGATATCGGCTAAAACAGCCAATTCAAGCATAGCGCACAATTAAGGCCGTGCCCTCTTTGGAACAGATCTACCAAATAACGATCCCTACTCCACAGTGCTAATAGTGTGGTGTGAGGCAGTATCACACAGGCCGTGATAACAGGCCATGAACAGGTTTTCGCTAGCCAATAGATGTACTCAAAATCAGACATGTCTTAATAGCACGCTATGCATGATCTAGATTGATATAAAACAGCCAATAAAACATAACTCATCGTTTAAAATATAGATTAGATCAGTTTAGATTAACAAACGATGGGTTAAAAAAGATATAAGGCCGATCTAGATCAATCCCAATTGGGCGAAGTGATATTGCTGTACTTAAATAAATAATGGAAGCAATAAGCAATTTTGATAACTTAATGAATCTATCCAAAGGAGCGCCACCCTTAGTTAGAGCCGATAACTTGACCTTAATCTAGTTCGAGCAGTGGAGGTCGACCGAATCGATGCAGCCGTACTTGAACTAGACAAGAGTTGATAACTAACTCATACCAGAGTTGTAGTGGAGGTCGACCGGATCAATGCAGCCATACGAACAGAGGTATAAGCCATGACGGTACTTAAAGACAAGTAGTGGAGGTCGACCGGATTGATGTAGCCATACTTGCTGAAGAACTCATCAAGATCTACTGTACTGCTACTCCTAAGGGGTGGCCAGAGCCGAAAAAGGTAAATAACTGATATTTGATTGATTATGTGCCCTTTACAATAGCTGGGGTTTGATATTTATACCTGGGACCTAAAAACGAATCCTACTCGAGTACGACTCAGTACAATCTTTGGTACAAAGAAAACATTCCTATTTTAAGATAACTTGGACTCTAATTTTTCCTCTTTTGTAGAGTCTGATATGTATCTTCTCGATGCCAATCATATCTCACCATCGTTATCTACTGACACCATTCAAAGAGAAACGATCCCTGTGTCGCATCCGATCCGGCAGATATCAACCTTTACACAATCGACTCCTTGATTGGCACAATCTTGGAAGCCTATGAGTTCCTATGCTCTTCTCCCAAATTTTGGTGTAAACACATGCCCCCCAATTTTGGGATAAAACAATTTTATCCCAAAATTCTATTTCATTGGTTTACCACGCTACAACTGCTCTATCCCGAAATATACGCATGACTCCTGACTTCCTGGCCCGAGTTTTATATAACATCCCAACAGTATCTTTTCCAACCCACTCGGCCTGTTCACTTTCTCCTTCTTTCTTGAGCCAACTTTAACAGTTGACGTCGTCATCACCAAGGCCCCAAACCCTAGCAAACCACCAGTTCCAATAAGCCATCATCTAAGCGATCCTCGCCAGATTCAAACCATTTTTTCAGCTATAATGGCGACCATCGACCACGTCCTTGAGGTATGTTTCCAAGTTTCTACTCTCCAATTATCGGCCGCTACCTTGCATTTCTTTTCTCCTCAGACCGATTTCATCCGATTTCTTAGGAAATGAGGAACAAAATCTTGATTCCATCAGCTGTCGCCCCTAATATCTTTTTTCTTGGGCCTATGGGCGATCCCGATCCATCTGATTTTATCCACCAAGAAACCAACCAAATCCCCTTCAAACAATCTATAGTGGATTTGTCCTCTTAGAATACCAAAACTCTCTTCAGAAATTGGCCAAAGATGCCTAAGGGATGGAGAAATTAGTTCTATAGGGTGTCTGAGAAAAAGGGTGGAGATTGGGAGCTTTATCATCTGAATCAATGCCTGACCCTCTCATTTTCTTGGATGGAGAGGAATGATTTACTCCTGGTTTCTACATCTTAGTTCTGGTCCAATGCCCTGAATGCCTTTGTATTCAGTCATGATCCAATGACCATCACTCTGGCCCTTGGTGGTTAATACAACTATGGCTTAACCTATATATGCATAAGTTTGTGAGGCCTGATCTCAAAAGTCTGAGTTTTCCTTCTTCCAACTTTGAGGAGGAATATAGAGGTGAGGAAGGAAGAACTCGGTTGTGAATGAGCTATGGTGAGGCTGCATCGGCCATAACAATCGATTTCGATATTGGCCATCTCTTCAAGAAGTTCTATAGAGGGTTTGGTGTAGACATCTTGACTTGGCTACCGTATGATGTTGAGAATGATGAGCTGACCTTCCCATTCAAGTTTCGATTTGAGTCAGGTTGTTCGAACAATGTGGCAGTTGTAATCTTCAATTCTTTTGTTAAGCCCTATGTTCTTCCAGTCAAGTTTCATCATGGCCATGGCAAAATGGCTACATGCTCTTTCATTCCAGGCAACCTCCCAACGTATGAATTTTACAACCCATTGTTTGTAGCTCGTCAGTTTGGTTTGGGTCAATTGCCTCCTCAGCTATTCTTTAAGAACATACTGAAGCCACGAAAAGATATCTGTGAAGTACTAGAAGCCAGAAGAGTTTTTTCAGCTGGGATCAGATCTTCCTTCCCTTTGTTTGCATGATTGGATTAGAGTCAGCCTCTCTTCTACTCTCTTCGACTCTTGGTGGCAAGAATGGCGTTCCCATCTTTTTTGTGGATCGGTTCACCCTTTGTGTATAGCTCTGGATGGAGAATTTGCTTCTGACGGAGAGGTAATTTGCTATTTCTTTTCAAGAAAAATGCTTGATGAATTCCTCTGCCAACCGTCCTAATCGACCTTTTAAGGATGTTGATTTTGATCCTCCAAGCTTGGATAGGAAGGGGCGTCCAGTAGATTACCAGCCACCGTGCCCGGTTTCAAGAATGGGATCAGCTGCACCTTCACTAAAAAAATTCATGAAAACTTAGGCTGCCTCTACTATCATGACGTATCAATCTTCAAAGCGGAAGGCAGCTCAAGGGACAACCCAGAAAACCACCGCTGGGAAGAGACTCCGCAGAACGAGGCCATCAGCTGCTCAGGTAAACAATTCATCTTCTTCTCAAAATGATATCCCATTGCTGATTTCATTCCTTCATAGTTATCGAGCATTGTGTCTCAACCTACCCTGGGTTCTCAAAATGACATCCCAGCTTAGTAACTCCAACAGCTGGGCTATCCATGTTGGGGAGGCTATTTTTGAATTTGTATAGCAAAAAGTAGGCTCCAACAGTTGTGCTATCTTATTTTGTAAAATAAGAAGTTGGCTATCCCTTGATTTTTAGTGGCCATATATTGCCAACCACATGCGCTAGCTATATGACTTTGTAAAATAGCAAGGCTGTTGTAGACCTCTTCTTTTTAAGAATTTTTTTATTTTACAAAATGGCTAAACAATGAAATTTGGTAACTAATTTTAGCCAAGCCGTTGGAGTTGCTCTAATAGGTAGCTAATAATTAGCTAGCTAATATTAGGTATGAGCTATTAGCCAGCTAACTTGTAGCAGAACCGCCAAAAATAATGCACTTACGGAGGCACTTGTCTTCCACTAGACACTAAGCACCCCGAGAGCGGGCTACATCGGGCTGATTCCATCGGGCACACCCCAAGGGAGAGCTGAATAATCCACATTTTTCCCTCAGGATCCAAAAATGACAATGAGTTTACATTGCTTAGTCCATTTCATACATCCAGAGTTCTTAGAAATATATTATTACTCTACCAAATTCAAAGTGCGGAAATTTAATAGCGGAATGAAAGAAACATCTATCGATAATCTACAAGGATCCGTCTGTGCCCACTAGAAGAATCCTTCATACAACGGCTACTCCTCAAGCAGTACCTATAACAGGAGTAAATAAACCCTGAGTACACAATGTACTCACAAGACTTATCCGACTAGTGGGAATAATTTCCCGACTCCAAGGAATATGATAACCTTTATGGTTTGCTGAGTTTCTTTTCTACAGAAAGGAATACTAATAGTGCATCCTTATGTATGTTTATTATTAGCAGTCATGATTATTTCATTATGTAACGTCCAGTCCCGACATACATGGCCCAGGCCCACTCTTCCTAGGAGTGGTCCCACCCGCGTAGCAACCCGCTTGAACTTTCGTCCTCGCTTCGTTCAAAACGGTTAACCGAAGGTTACTACACGTCCCTGGCCCTGGTATTTAAGTCAATCCGGCGACCTCAGAGTTTCCAGTATGGTACTAACTAGTTGCGCAGTGTTTTTTTGTGGTGCTACAGTAACCTGTGTGAACAGCACCCGAGTTTGACCGGCCCATTCCCGGGTGAACAGTGCTTGGTCTACAGTAACCCGAAATTCGGATGCTTCAGTACCCGTTCCATTCTGCTACAGTACCACCGCCCCATGACTGGATTGGATTGGGCCCACTTTGACCCATTAGGATGTTACACATTATCTAGCCATTCTATGTAAGCACATGTTCTACTTTCAAGTAGGAGTTGAGCAAACAGCTCTATTTCACCACCTTTCCTCTTTTAGTTCTTATTACGGTGCTAGATTGTAGACAAGCCATACCGGATCATTGGTGATTCATGAATCAATATGCCCAGCTAGGTACCCTGAAACACACGCCCCGCTTGTACTCTAGGCACAAGCAGGACCAACCCACCACTCTCCTGTCATGGGGTCTAGGTCCCCGTCCAAACTTGGACTCCAAGCCCCCGCTCCTGAATTCCATACTCAGTGCGGTGCTTAGACTTCCACCAGCCCCGCCTCCAATTAGTCGGTCTAGAAAGAGCCAAAAACTGTGACAAGAGAGCAACAAGCCTTCCTTGCGCTCATACCCAAGTATGTGCTCGGGATAATAAGTCAGTGACTTGCCAAGAATCTAATGCAACGGTCGGTCCTTAACTGACTCAGACAGGGAAACAGTGTAACCAAGCTATGCCCCGTTGGCCGCAGGACACAACCTCTTACACCCACCAATACCCAAACCATATCCCTACCCGTTCTCCATTTTCCTTTTACCATTTTATCATGAGTGATAATAATAATCACCTATTGTGAGCAACGGCAGGTTACTCACGCTACTGAATTCCTGAGCATAGCAACTACTCGACCTATGCTAGTAGGACTCATAGGTAGGTATATCTATGCATGTAGTTTCCATAAAATGCCTATAACATAAATGCACATCACATATATATATCCAGATCATTCAAAATAAGGGTTATGCACCGGGGCTTGCCTTGAGCAGGTGGGGTTTCAACAAAGTCAGCAACTGATGGCTCTAGGGCTTCCTTCTGTATGAGAATCTCCTCCTCGTACTCCTCGATGATCTCCTCATACTCCTGCTCGCCCACAGGCACAAACTCTACCAACTTGTTATCTATATGTATGAAATGATGATGCAACACTTAGTAATACAGCAACAACAACTCTTAAAATAAGAATACATCTATCAAGCTACTAAGCTAGCTCTACCGACTAAGACACTAAGTTGCCTATCATTTCCACTAAGCAGGTATGAAACATTTCATGTATTAACTTAGCAACTAAAGGCATTCTCACTCTTAATACCGATTTACTATATATAATAAAACAAGGAGTACTAGCTACCATATTTATCAACCTATTCTAAGGCTACAAAAATTACAATGACTGCCTAATAATGTTATGAGTCTATTGTAAAATTTTTAGAGCTAGCACTTCTATCATTTCATCACAAAAATTCATTCTCTCAATAATCCTAATAACAACAAGCATATTAGAACAAATAAAGTAACCCTAAAGATACCACAGAACTGTATGAACTAAATACACCAAAAGCTAGATCATGACTTTAGGAAACTAACAAAATTTACTTCACGATTTTTGGACACTTACATAATTTTATACTAATTATCAAAAATTAGTTCACAATTTAATTTAGAAAAGCATTAACTAATTCATTAGAAAAGAAAAGGGCGAAACAGCCTGGCGCGGGCCATCGCAGCTCGGCCCACGCTCGCACAGCGCGCTCGAGCATGCGTGACTCATCGGCGTGGCCCACGTGGGGCGTGGCCCAATCGAGCGGCAATGGCCCGCGACTAGAAGGCCCGCGCGCGCTGGCACAATTGCGAAAACGTCCTCACGCTAATACCGAATCAATCTGCTGTCCACAACACTATTCCTACCATCTGGACTTAAGCAATCTAGCCCTCAGAACATCCTATCTTTACCACGGATAGGTCCTTGGGCACCCGCGTGTGCACCAGAGCGGTGGTGATGGCACTAGGCGGCCCCACCGACAAGCCTAGATCCTCCCCACCCCCAATAGCGAGCTGATGCTCACCTAGAGGCAAACACGAAGCGGTGGACGGTGAAGCGATGAATGGAGACGTGGTCCAGACCTCTCTCCACATCGGCGGACTCCCCCTACAGCGGTGGCCATGTTCTCGTGAGCCAAGGCACAAAAGACGTCAACAAACCAAGGAATGGACATCAACAACTAACCTAGAACCTACCTAACATGGTGGCTTGACCGGGGATGGACCGGGTGCATCCGGCCATGCGCACACGACAAGCACAGCGATGGCCGCGGTGGCATGACCGTGTCAGCGGCGCTGGGCAGGCAGTAGCAGTGCAAATGGGGTGCGCACGAGGTGAAGGACTGCAAGGCGAGGCTAGGGGTGCAACCAATTGGGCTTAAGAGGACCAGACGGGTAATGCCCACGGTAGCGGTGTCTAAGCCTCTAATGGCGCGACGGTGGATGTTGGCTCCAAATTGGAGCTTGCCAAGGCACGATTTGACATGGTGCGGGGTTGGTTGGCTAGTAGGCTAGAAGATAGAGTTGGGAGCAGACTAAATTGACTGGACATGACCTATCCATGCTGAATTGGTGGCGCAGCCTGGCTAGATCGGCAGCAGCGGAGGGAGGGGAAAAGAAAGGAATGGGTCCAGCTGCTTGTCCAAGCTCTGGTGGGATGTGGTTGATGCACATGCACAAGCACTACGAGCCAACGTAGCCAGGAGAGGGGGCATACCCATGTGCGGCAGTGGCGGCGCAGCAGCACGATCCTAGCACCATTAATGGCGAACGACAAGCGGGTGGCCTCAGCAAGGCCACGTGCACGAATTCGACAACAACAACGTAGAGATGCAAGTGGATGCGACGCAACATTGTGGCATGGCGGTGATAGCATGGCACAGCATGGTGATAGGACGGTGGTGGTGTAGCGGCTTAGGTGAACACGATGCAACGCAAAGCAGTGGTAGTGACCTAGCGAGTGCAGGAGGCTAGGGCATCGGGCCCACCGAGCATGGTGGTGCGTGGTGCGGGAGTGTGCGTGCTCTGCTCGTGCAACACATGCCTGGCATGACAGTGGTGATTCCCCTACACCCGAGCGGCTTGGTGACGGCGCCTGGCGGAGCAGAGCCAGCAACGGAGCGATGCAGGAGGTCCCAAGGCACCAACAGCGACGTTAGTGGCAGCGCACCTTGCAGCAGTGGGGAGGAGCAGCTACACTCCTATGTAGCCAGTCACCATGACCAGCTAGGCGTGGTCAGACATGCACGCAGGCGGCCAGTGCATCGACGATGGCATAGGAGTATGGTGACCGCGTCAACACGAGGAACTCAGCCCAAAACGTGCCATGCACGCTTTTTAAAGCTTCCCAAAAATCCAATTCGATGATTCAATTGCCAAACCACCTATGGTATACTTAAGGGGGCATGCTAGGGTACGAAAACAAGCCTTTATACCCCATCACTCCTTAACCCGATTCTTCTACAAAAATCACCAATCCTAGCTTTGTCAAACCACTTTTCAGCCCAAGTCTCGATTGGATTCGCGTCAAATTCAATTTCTTAGTTATTCGGTATGCTAGCTAGTGAATTCATTTCTTGACCATAGGTATTTCATCGCCATCTACAAAGTTCATACTTCCAACTTTACTAAATTTATGTATATATGTTCTATAGTGTTTTCATTCAATGAAAATTCGTGAACATCCGTACTTGATAATTTTATACGTCACGAACGACCTTTCGTTAAGCATTTATGTTGGTCATTTTAAGTTACATAAATTGATTCACACACTATATTACATACATTGACACATAACCATGATGCTCATGACATGTTTTAGCAAAAGATTTTATAGTGTAACACCGAGGGTGTTACAAATCTACCCCCCTAAAACAAAATCTCGCCCTAAGATTTCATGCGCCTAGTGTGGGAAAAAGATAAGAAATACATTTTGAAATAAACAACTACCTCGATGAACCAGAAAGAAGATGGGGATAATGCTCTAGGAAGTAACTTTCTTGCTCCCAAATTGCTTCATCCTCCGAGTGGTTTTGCCACTGAACCTTGTAGAACTTCACCACATTGTTCCTAGTCACTCTTTCTTTCTCATCTAAGATCTTGATAGAATGTTCAATATACATCAAGTCAGGCTAGAGGGCACGTCCTTCAATTTCCATAGATTCATTAGGGACCCGCAAACACTTCTTCAACTGAGATACGTGGAACACATCATGTACCGCCGATAAAATATCTAGAAGTTGGAGACAATAAGCAACTAGGCCAGACTGCCCCAAAATCTTGTAAGGACCCACATATCGAGGAGCTAGCTTGCGATGCAACCTAAACCATTGCACCCCTCTCATAGGAGATACCTTGAGGTACACATGATCCCCAAGTATAAATTGCAAAGGCCTTCTTTGCTTGTCCGCATAAGCTTTCTATCGGCTCGAAGCCACCTTCAAATGACTCTGAATGATACTGACTTGCTCTCGAGCTTCTTTGATAAAGTCAGGCACAAAGTATCCATGGTCTCCCACTTCAACCCAGTTAAGTGGTGTCCTACATTTCTTTCCATATAGAGCTTCAAAGGGTGCCATACGAATATTTTCTTGATAGCTATTGTTGTAAGAAAACCCAGCTAAGTTCAAGCATTCGTCCCACTTCTTAGGAAAGAAAATAGCATAGGCTCAACATGTCCTCAAGTACCTATTTACCCTTTCTGTTTGGTTGTTAGTTTGTGGATGATAAGCTAAACTTTAGAGGAGACTAGTACCAAGACACTCCTGGAGTTGCTCCCAAAAGCGAGAGACAAAGACTAACCCTCTATCAGAGATGATAGTAAGAGGAACTCCATGCAAGGTCACAATCCGGTCAAGATACAACTTGGCATACTTTCTAGTTGAATATCTAGTATCCACCGGGAGGAAATGAGCTAACTTGGTAAGGCAATCCACAATGAACAAAATAGAGTTATAGCCCTTGGATGTGCGGGGTAAACCCATAATGAAATCTATGGAAATATCTTCCCATTTCCAAATAGGAATAGGCAAGGGCGGCAAATATCCCGAGGTATGCATGTGGTCTGCCTTAACTCTCCCACAAGTGTCACACTTCGTGACGTACTTGGTGATATCCTGTTTCATATTTGTGGGGGTATTAACCCCTATACCCTTACGGCTAAGCTTGGGCCAGCTCGGATCGATGGGTCCGATCCACCCGAAAGACAACGTGCGGCCCAGCCAACCTGATCGGAGTCCCGCACAAGGAGTCAAGGCGGATTTGGCGATCAAGCAGGATCCTAGTCTGTTAAAATAGGAATCCTTATCCGGCCACATATGGCAATTGTAACTGACTAGGATTGGTTTCCAGATCTGTAACCCTGCCCCCCGGACTATATAAGGCGGGTAGGGGATCCCTCTAAAAACATCTCTCATTAACATACAACAATACAAATCAGACGCAAGACGTAGGTGTTACGCCTTCTTGGTGGCCAAACCTGGATAAAAACCTCATGTCTGTCTTGCGTCACTGTCTTGTTTGTGGCTTGCGCATCTGTCTACCGACAATGTACTACCTTGGGCATACCCCTAGGTAGACTGCCAACCATATTTCGTCTACAGTGGCGCGCCAGGTAGGGGGTGTGTGTACTGCTCTCCAAGCAAACAAGATGGTCATCGTCTCCACCTCCATGGCAATGCCGAACGGCCTCAAGTTCACCGTCGGCCAGATCACCTGGACCACCGGCTCCGACGACTTCATCGCCATGACCACGGAGGAGGCGTGGATTCAGTCTGCGTCGACCACTGCTTCACCTACATCGGCTACGACTCCGACCACAATGGGTACGGCTCCAACCACGGTACATCTGGCTCCGACCACGCCTGCATCATCTTCAGCCATGCCGATGACTCATCGTCCGCTTCCTCGCTACAAAGGGAAGCAGATCGACAACACCGACCTGCTCAACTCCATCGATCGGGTCGGCACCAAACTCGCGGAAACCCTAGCTCTGGTAAGTACGATTCAAAGTCAACCTAACAAGTAGGTAACCGCTCCCCATAACAGATCTACCCGACCAGCTCGGACCAGTCGTCCTGCATGACTTGGTACAGATCTCGTGGTCATATCTACTCCTGAAGGGCGCTCTGCTCGTCGCTGGCCAGCCTCCGCGACGGGTCTTCGGCTCTCCGAGTATGAAGCCTCGACGGAGAACCACCAGGTCCAGCCCTATGGCCTGCGAAACACTGCCTCCAGCTACGCATATAACCTACAGCGCCGCTTGGATCTGTGTTTTATGCACCGACCTCGGCCAAAGCCGCCCAACCTCGTCAACATGATCCGGACTGAAGATTATCAAGAAGGATCCATCCACACAGTCCAAGAGGGCGACTCTAGCTCCTCGTCTGGCATCGCATCTAAAGCATCTGTAGACACCGAGCTTCAGCATCACGAAGACGACGGCACCAAGTACGATCTAGATCTTCCAGGCCACGCCCAGGGGTTTTCACAATTCCCGTCTTTCCTGCCAAGATGAGGGGATTTGATCCATGTTGTTAGCAATGATGAACTGCCGGCGGTTGGCGAAACAGAACAAGAAAGGACCGCGCGTGAAGCACGCAATATTGACCAGTTCAATCGCCGACAAATCGAAGCCGAAGCAGACCAGGAGGCGCGACACATAAGGGTCCAGCCACGTGACCTCAACGATGCTTTCGATAGGGTGGGGGAAAAATAGGTCTTCAGGACTCCAAGTGCCAATGTAGCCATTGCCATGGCAACAATGCAATGGCTACCCAACACCTCGGAAACCCAAGCGGTTCGCGATGAAATACAAGCTTATCTGACGGCTGCCATGGCCCAGACCGCTGAGATTATAAATCAAGTCCGGGCTCCATCCGTCTTAGTCGAGTCAAGCCACAGCCGCCAGCTTCCAAGTCGCTCATAGCCACTCAACCCACGTGGCTCGCGCAACAACGACCCATCAGACAACCGTCAAGGTGGGAACGGTGGCCATGACGGTGGTCAGGATGACAACCGCCGTCGGGAGGACAACCGTCGCGACATCCAGGACGATAATCACTGAGACAACCGCGACAATCGCCGTGATAACCATGGTCACAGGGCTAATCCAGATGGCAATCGAGATCGCCGTGATGGCAATAATGATCTCCGCCATTACCTCGGTGGACGCGATCTGTGCACTCGCATCAACCAGAGAGCCGACGATCGAGCATCCCACGAAAGCTATCGCCGTATGGAGTATGACACTGCCCATGGTCTGCCAGGTTTGAAGCAGTTTACTCCACACCTTCGCCAAGTCATATGGCCCAAGAATTTCAAGCTCGAGAAACTTCAGAAGTACGACGGCAAAGAAAACCCCGAATTATGGGTCATGCTCTACGAAACCGCGTGCAAATCAGCCATGGCTGGCGAGCATGTCATGTCTAACTACTTCCCAGTCGCTGTTGGCCATGCAGGTCACCAATGGCTGGTCAGCTTGCCGGCGAACTACTTTGATTCTTGGCAGGAGCTTAAGCAAGCCTTCATCGACAATTTCATCGCTACTTGTGAACAACCGGGCAACAAGTACGATCTGCAACGGATCCGAGATCGGAAAGATGAGCCACTGTGCGAGTACGTCCAGCATTTCTCAGAGATGCGCATCAAGGTCCCATCAATCTATGACAATGAGGCAATCGAGGCTTTCATCACTGGCCTCCGCTTCCATGACGCCCTAAGAGACAAGCTCCTCCGGAAGAGACCTGAATCGCTCACAGCGCTCCTATCCACCGCTAAGAAATATGCGGACGCCGACGACACCAAGAAGATAATTATTGAAGAAGCAGCAAGGGTTCCACGCTCCGACCACCCCTCGCACCGCAACGACTACCGTGGCAACCGTGGTCGGAACGACAGTTTTGACCGCCGCAACCAGCGCAATGACTCCCGCGACCACCACGACCAACGTAATCAGCGGCGTAACCGCCGTGACGATTACAGGAGCAAGCGTGCTCGGGAAGACGACGGTGAGGTCAATACCGTTAAAAAGGGTGGCGGACGTCGTAATTACGAAGACGACTATGCCAAAGCATTGAAGGGGCCTTGCCAGCTCCATCCTAAGTCAAACCATACCATGGAGAATTGCCATGTTCTCAAGTCTATCTATATGCGTCAACAGGCTACGTATACATCCGACAAGCCTAACGATGCAGCGGAACAGCGCAACGAGGATAACGACGACGACGATGCAGACCCTCGTCACAAGTACGTCAAGCCAACCGATCGTGTGCACACCATCATCGGAGGCAAAGTGTCCATCGAGACCAAGCGGGAACGCAAGCTGCTCGCCCGTGCTTGCTTGAACGTGGCCAACGCCGATAACCTCCTCGCCGATCCCCGGCTCCCTCCGTGGTCTCACCGCAAAATCTCTTTCAGCAGGAAGGACCAATGGGCCGCAATACTGGAGCCAGGACGTTTTCCCCTGGTCCTCGATCCCTGTATCTCAACAAGGTCTAGTTCGATAGAGTACTGATCGACGACGGCAGCTCCATCGATATACTGTTCAAGAACAGTCTGCCCGCCCTGAAGATAGCTCAGGCGGATCTTAAGCCATACGAGGCACAGTTCTGGGGTGTTCTCCCCGGACAGAGCTCTACACCTCTCGGGCAGATCACGCTACCTGTGCAGTTTGGGACCCCGGACCACTTTATGGTCGCTGACTTCGACGGCACCTACCATGCTATTCTTGGTCGACCGTCGCTCACCAAGTTCATGGCCATACCTCATTATAGGTATCTGGTGCTCAAGATGCCTACCGAGAAAGGAGTCCTAACCCTCCAAGGTAACATGTACGCCGCTTACACTTGCAAAGACGATAGTTTCAAAATAGCAGAGGCCCATGACCTCTCTATTCGCATGGCCGAGACCATGCTCGACGCTAAGAAGACCTCATCCGACCACCTAGAGATCCCAGAGCTTGAGGCTCCATGCAAGAACATCAAGTCAAAGGAGCACAAGGTGATCCAGCTAGTCGACGACGACCCTAGCAAAACGGCCCTTATCGGGGCCAACCTAGATCCCAAATAGGGAGACGCGCTCGTCGGGTTCTTGAGGAGCAACGTGGATGTGTTCGCATGGAAACCTGCTGACATGCCCGGTGTACCTCGGAACTTGATCGAGCACTCCTTAAATGTCAACAGCAAGGCCAAACCTATCAAGCAGAAGCTACGACGGTTCGCTCGCGACAAAAAGGAGGCGATTATGGTAGAAGTTACACGGCTTTTGGCAGCCGGATTTATCAAAGAAGTGTATCATTCGGAGTGGTTAGCCAACCCGGTTCTTGTACGCAAAAAGAATAATGAATGGAGAATGTGTGTTGATTACACTGATCTCAACAAACACTGCCCTAAGGACCCCTTCGGCTTACCTCGCATAGACAAGGTCGTAGATTCAACCGCCGGTTGTGAGCTCCTTTCCTTTCTTGATTGCTACTCTGGTTATCACCAGATCGCTCTTAAAAAGGACGACCAGATCAAGACGTCTTTCATCACGCCTTTCGGCCCCTACTGCTACACAACTATGTCGTTCAGGCTCAAGAACGCCGGGGCTACATACCAACGCGCCATTCAGGCCTACCTCACAGATGAGATAAAAGACGACCTTGTAGAGGCCTATGTGGATGATGTAGTTGTCAAAACCAAGGAAGCACATACCCTTGTTGACAACCTAAAACGCACCTTTGCAGCCCTCAATACATTCCAATGGAAGTTAAACCCAAAAAAGTGCATCTTTGGTGTTCCTTCTGGTATATTGCTAGGCAACGTCGTCAGCTACGACAGCATACGCCCTAATCCAGAGAAAGTCAAAGCTGTCTTAGACATGAAGCCCCCCAAAAAGGTGAAGGATGTCCAGAAGCTTACCGGATGCATGGCTGCTCTCAGCCGTTTCATATCAAGATTAGGAGAAAAAGGGCTACCGTTCTTCAAACTGCTCAAAGCATCTGAGAAGTTTGAGTGGTCGGAGGAAGCAGACGCTGCCTTCATGCAGCTAAAACAATACCTTACATCACCTCCGGTCCTCACTGCTCCCAGAGAAGACGAAACTCTCCTACTTTACATTGTGGCAACCAATCGGGTGGTCTCCACTACCATGGTGGTCGAGCGCGATGAGCCGGGCCACGCCTATAAGGTACAGCGGCCAATTTATTTCATCAGTGAGGTACTCAATGAATCCAAGACTAGGTACCCACAGATTCAGAAACTGCTCTACACAATACTGATAACATCTCGAAAGTTGAGACATTACTTCGATGGATATCGTGTGGTGGTCATGACCGAGTACCCTTTGGGGGACATCATTCGTAATAAGGATGTGAACGGGCGCATCGTCAAATGGGCAATGGAGCTATGTCCCTTCTCCTTGGAATTTGCA
Organism: Miscanthus floridulus; assembly: GCF_019320115.1. Classification (NCBI taxonomy): domain Eukaryota; kingdom Viridiplantae; phylum Streptophyta; class Magnoliopsida; order Poales; family Poaceae; genus Miscanthus; species Miscanthus floridulus. Next base: position 113,066,087 of record NC_089581.1, on the reverse strand, counting down.
AGCCATACTACAATCAAGTCTCAGGCACTCGTCGATTTCATCATCGAGTGGACAGACTTAAGCACGCTTGCCTCTCTGGGATCCGACGAATATTGGACGATGTACTTCGACGGCTCTCTCAACATTGACGGTGCGGGAGCAGGAGTTCTTTTTGTGTCACCATCCAAGGAGCAGCTCCGGTACGTCCTCAGGATTTATTTCCCAGCATCTAATAACGCCGCCAAATATGAAGCATGCCTGCATGGTTTACGCATTGCGGTTGAGCTTGGTGTTAAACGTCTCTATGTCTACGGAGACTCAGCTCTGGTCATCAACCAACTCAACAAGGACTGGGACACGACCAGCGAAAAGATGGACGCATACTGCAAATCGATAAGAAAGCTGGAAGACAGGTTCTATGGCATCGAGTACATACACGTGGTCCGGGACAAGAACCAAGCAGCGGATGCGCTGTCAAAGTTAGGATCATCCTGAGCCAAAATCACACATGGCGTATTCGTCCAAGACCTGCTCACGCCTTCCATCGAAGAGGAAGTTTCCACGACAGTCAAGCCTCCAGACCAGCAATTGGTGGCTATGGTTCCGGCGTCGAGCACCATCGGGCCGCCTTCGACCACTCATGCGCCCGACTGGAGAGTACCTTTCATCAAGTACTTAACAGATGGTAGTGGTTATACTAATCAGACAGAAAACGAGCGCCTGATGCGTCGTAGTAAGCAGTATCTGCTCGTCGATGGCAAGTTATGGCGCAAAAACGCAAAGGAGGAAATTTTGATGAAGTGTATAACCCAGGAGGAAGGGGAACATCTCCTGGACCAAATCCACTCTGGCTCCTGCGGCAACCATGTGGCCTCAAGAACACTGGTCGGTAAGGCTTTCTGAGCAGGGTTCTATTGGCCGTCAGCAGTAGCCGATGCAGAGAAGCTAGTCCGCCACTGTGAGGGTTGTCAGTTCTTCGCCAAGAGAATCCACGTACCAGCACATGAGATCCAGACGATTCCAGCCTCTTGGCCCTTCGCATGCTGGGGACTGGATATGATTGGGCCTTTCAAACCGGCTCCCGGGAAATTTACATGCGTCTTCGTGCTGATCGACAAATTTTCTAAGTTGATAGAATACATGCCTTTGGTACAGGCATCCTCAGAGAAGGCTGTCATATTCCTTGACCAGGTCATCCACTGTTTCGGCCTACCCAACAGCATCATCACCGATCTGGGAACTCAGTTCACCGGGAACGCTTTTTGGGACTTCTGCGATGAAAGGAGCATAGTAGTAAAATACGTCTCGGTAGCTCACCCTAGAGCTAATGGACAAGTCGAGCGGGCAAATGGCATGATCCTGGACGCATTGAAGAAGAGGATGTATAGAGAAAACAACAAAGCTCCCAAACGATGGCTCAAAGAGTTACCAGCCGTGGTCTGGGGCCTCAGAACTCAGCCCAGTCGAAACACCGGCGTCTCACCATACTTTATGGTTTATGGCGCCGAGGCAGTCCTCCCACCAGATATAGCTTTCAGATCAGCACGGGTAGAGAACTTCGATGAAGGCAAGGCCAATGAAGTAAGGGAGCTAGAAGTGAACAGCGCAGAAGAGAAAAGGCTCGATTCTTGTGTACGTACGGCCAAGTACCTTGCTGTTTTGCACAGGTATTACAACAAGAACGTTAAAGAGCGTTTCTTCGTGGTCGGGGACCTGGTCCTGAAGTGGAAGATGAGCCAGGCTAGCGTCCATAAACTCGCAACCCCATGGGAGGGACCCTTCATGATCAAGGAAGTCACACGACCAACGTCTTACAGGTTAGCTTACCTGGACGGTACGGACATACCAAACTCGTGGCACATCGACAAGCTTAGACGTTTCTATGCTTAACTACTAAGATATGTACTCCTCTTGTACTTTTGATTTACTTCAATAAAGCAATTATGATTCCTCCGACCACTCTAATGTGTCACTTTGAATTTTATGGTTATTCTAACTTAGCCAGTGAAAGCCGACCACCACTCCTTCTATGGTTTTTGGAGCCGGCCCTGTCTCCGGTTCCTCCCAACACGTGCATGGGATCCACTCTCTACGTTATGGGTGATCGGTAGGTCCCCCTTGGTTTGACTTGTCCGCGTCTATGTGTGCACAGGTCACTGTACCTCACACTCCGACCACATGCCAAGCTAGGGCCGCACAAACTTTTCAGGATAATGTGTTGAGCAAAATGATACAACTAAACAGAACGTTAACATGTTCTCACTTAGTTACCCCAACATAAAGTTTCAAGCTTAAATACGTTTCATACAAAGCAAACAATCTTATAATGATATACAGTTACGTTATTACAAGCTTGCCTGAAGAGGCTCAAGTTTACAATAACACAACTATGTCCTCCTTCTACAGCTCTAAGCCTATTACATTGGCTGGTCGGGGCGCATGGCACTTACTGCTCGCCGATTCCGACATCCTACTCGAGTCTTGCGGACTCTTGTGCTAGTCGAGCTGAAGGGGATGGCCCCGCCGATGCCTGGCTGGTCAAGACCGCAGGCTTCGTTGGTTGGTTTGCAACTGATGGCATTTCCAGCTGACTCGTCAATGGCGTACTCTGTACAGGTGCTGTCCCACCTCCACACAGGTTAATGTCGCCAATTATCTTTGACGACAAGTCCAGCTGGGCCATCCGAAGCTCCTCCGCCTTGTCTAGGTCTACCTCCTTCGGGTACCTAGCCTCCAGGCGCTTGAGATCGATCAGGGGGTAGTGAGCACATACCATGCTTAGTACATGGGCACCCGTGTACTCACCCACCTCCTTCACGAACTCTTGGAACCATCCCCACGCTTGTCTGCATCTCTTGACCAGTCCGAGCTGGGGCGTCTTTGGCTCTTCCTCTGTGAGCGCCGGGTCGATAAGGTCGAGGACGGGGACAATGCCAGTTGCCACTTCTTGGCACCAGTTCTTCCACGTGTCCCTCTCCTCGGTGGCCTCGAGGCATCATGCTTTCCAGCCGTCACGCTCTTTGATCATGGCCTCCAAATGCCTCTTGGCATTGACTTTTAAAACTGAACACCGTATGAGACATCAAAATGTTATGGCACGACAAGACAAGGCGGGCAACAGAATGAGAAAGGTGGTCTGGAATACTCAGCCTGTTCGTTTGACTGTGGCTTGTCGTAAACGATCATAAATTTTCAGCTGGAACAGTATTTTTCTCTCACACAAACCAGCCAGCAGTACTTCTTCACGAACCAGCAACGATACGAACCAGCCAACCGAACAGGCTGACTTACTTTTCAGTTCCTCCTTCATTTTGGTGGTGTGGTCCTAGAGTTGAGACTGGCTACGTGCCAGTTTCTCGTTGTCTTCCTTCAGACGACCACACTCTATGGTCACGCTGCTATTCCCCTCTTGGAGGAGGGTTACTTCAGCTTCTAAGCCTGCATTACAGCTGTCACTACCAACAAACAACAATACGTGTTACACACTTGCTGTGATAAAGTGATAACTTACTTATTCTTTCCCACTCTTTGTTATTAAGCTGGCCGACTAGGTTCTGGTTTTGTGCCTCTAGTTCTGCCCTCTTCTGGTCGGTGGCTTCAAGTTGGCGGCACAAGTGTTCCACCTCGGCCACCAGTTCTTTATTATTCGCCGTGATCCCCTCAATCTGGTCGAAGCACCTCTTTCAGTACTTCGTGGTCTTCATCAAGTCCTGCACATAAATAAGCTAAGTCAGACAGATCGACTACATAACAGGGTCAAGTGGTCAAGCCAAATATACCTAGACTTCTGTCACCAGACGCTTTGCCGCCCGTTCGACTCTTAGGGTCTCTTCGACCTCTGGGATTTCTTCGTGCATAACCCATTCATCGTTCCGCCAGCGCGACACATATACATGTTGTCGCTTATCTTGGGGACGGCCCAGGACCTCTTCTACTTCGTCCTCTTCAGCCTCCTGTTCGGGGGGCGGCGCTAGTCTGGAGTCTGCAGTCTCCGCGACCACCATGACTTTTCCACGAGCCGTTGCATCTGCAAGAGTGCTCTGTGCCACTTCCGGCTGCTGCTCCTCGGCTTGATCCGGCTCCCTTGGCACCAAGGTATCCGCCTCAGCGGGGTTTGTGCTCGGAGCACTTGTACTCTGCTCGGCTATCTTCTCGACCAGCCGCTCGGGGACTAATGTCTGGTCGTCCACCTACTGAGGTCCCGGCGGAGTTCCTTCTACAGGCTCCTCCACGGCTAGCTGCTGGGCAGTTTTTCCCGCCATTGCTGGTGAAGTTGTGCCACACCCAGCTAGCTGGTCAGGGTTCTCGGTGGATGCCGACCTAATATATCAGAGAAAAGTTCAGAAGATAATAGTATTCAATACAAATTACAAGCTTACACCAAAGTTATAGATACTTACAGCTTCGAAGTGCGGAATGATGTGGCGAAGGAGTGTCTCCTCGACCGTCCCTGCTCCGCATGCTCGGCAGGTTCCACCAGAACTCTTTCCACCACCGGTACAGGCATCGGGGTTTGATGCTCGACATTTCCTTTGTTTGTCCTCTGTGTTGCAGTGGTCGGTGATGCGATCACTGCTGGCACAGAGGAGCCACCTTGCTCCGTCGACCCCATTTGTCTCCTCTTTTGGGGGATGAGCCGGAAGATGTCCGCATCCTCTGCTTCGTCGTCCAAAAGGGGGAAGATGGCTTGGCGTCATTTGTTGGCAGCCGGACGCTTGCCAGCAGCTCTGGTCGATGCATCCTCCATAGCCTCGAGTGCCGCCTAGTGGACGTCGTCGGTCCTGGCGCTGGCCTGGGCAGCTGGGCCGGCAACTTGTGGCCAATCCACACCGGGGGGCGGAGACACGAACACTGCTGCCCGGTCACGACCATTACTCTGAGACACATAACGGAGACAACAGTCAATTTCTTGTTACAACATGATTCTACAGTTAAAAGGAAGCATCATTTACCTTTGGGGGAGGTCGGGCCAGCTTGAAGGCGTGACATAATTGGGATCGGTCAGGTTGAATAGCTCCCCAATCCTGGCCTTGATTTCTATCTTGCCGAGCACCTCTTTCCTGGTCCTTGTTGGATCTGCGCTCCCCTGGTACTCGAAGCCAGGATGTACCCTCTTCTAGCAGGGCTGGATCCTTTGGCTGATGAAGTTCCCGACCACACTTGGGCCATCTAGCCTTCCCCACGGGATCATCCCGAGCAGTTCGGCAATCTGCTCCAAGTTCTTGGGCTTCTCCGACCAGTTGTTCTTCTTCTCCGGAATCAGCCCCACGTCGCACAGGGTGATGGTGTTCGGCTCTTCATGGATGTAGAACCACTTCTTGTACCACTTGTCTAGTGAGGTGTTCCAGGGGCAGTGCAAGTATTGGGCTTTCATACCGTCGCGTAGATTTAGGTAGACGCCTTTGACTATCTTCGAGCCACTGCTCCCTTTCTTCCGAAGACAGAACAGGTGGCGAAAGAGGTCGAAATGGGTCTGGAAGCCACCATAAGCCTCGTAGAGATGGATGAAGGTGGAGACAAGAAGAATCGAGTTGGGATGCAAATTGCAAATCCCAATTTCGTAATACAAGCAGAGACCCTGAAGGAAAGGGTGCACTGGAACCCCAAAACCCTGTTTGAAGAAATCCTCGAACACCACAATCTCACCTGGTTGTGGATCAGGGAAGCTTTCTCCTTCCGGCGCACGCCATCCCGCGAGTGCCTTGTTGTGGAGCACTCCCATGGCGACGAGGTCTTCGATGGTCTGCTCATTGCTCCATGATTTCCACCACTCCTTCGCCATGACTCCGCCTTTCTTCTGGGCGTCTCTCTTCGCCATTAGTCTGTCCTTACTAAGGGGGTGGATGCGGTGGCGAGGGGGTTGGCGATGATTTTTGGAGAAATAGGGTTCGGTAGGAAGAAGAAGAAGGTTGCGGCGGCGAATGACAATGGGGAACGGTATGAGTAACTTACCAGATCTATATTATAAATAACAAAGAGCTCCGTCGTTTCGTCTGCCCGATATTATTGGGAGATGTGTGCACGCGCCGCAGATGGTTGTTCACACAACCTCGAGATTGACGCCAATAAACTCGCCCCTTCATTACCAGTGTACGTGCCTCTTCGTTGATAGTGTAAGAGGGCCCACACTGACGCACCTCCATACAGGTGCCAAGTGACTGTTTGCCAGAAAAGAGTAAGAAGACAGAATGACATACTGTACCCATCTGCTTTTTTGACCAGACGTGTCAGACTGGACTTGGCAGAGAAAGGAGATAAATAAATACACCAAATAAATACATCAATGGCATTCGTATTTTCGATGCTTGTTTTGTGCTCAAGGATGGATCAGACTCCTACAATGCTTGGGGACCGCCCAGACCACTGCCGTGCTCGGGGACTGCCTAGACCACTGCCATGCTCAGGGACTGCCCAGACCACTGCTGTGCTCGAGTACTGCCAAGACCACTACCATGCTCGGGGACTGCTCCGACCACTGCCATGCTCATGGACTGCCAAGACCACTACCGTGCTTGGGGATTGCTCCGACCACTGATGTGCTCGGGGACTGCTCTGACCACTGCCGTGCTCAGGGACTGCTGCGACAACTGATGTGCTCGGGGACTGTCTCGCCCACTGCTCGGAGAATGGTTCTCCTCGGCTACATGTGATTTGTACTCACATACAGTTGAGAGACATTTATTTAGACCTTGCTACAAGGTTCATATTTCGCCTTTCAGCAAGCTTGGGGACTACGTCGGTACGATGCACCTGCCGGTGCATCTTGTATCGTCTGTACAACGATTGGATTTTTAACTTCGGTGGAAATTCTTTTTTAGACCCTGGCACCACATGCCTGCGTCACCTACTACCAAGCTTGGGGACTAAGTGGGCACACTTCACCTTGCGGTGAATGTGTTTTAATTGACCCCTGTGCTTTGAATGATTGTAAGGATTATCAATGTGCTCAGGGACTGTCCCAACCACTGCTCGGAGAATGGTTCTCCTCGGCTACATGTGAGTTGTACTCACATACATTTGAGAGACATTTATTTAGACCTTGCTACAAGGTTCATACATCGCCTTCTAGCAAGCTCAGGGACTACGTCGGTACGATGCACCTGCCGGTGCATCTCGTTTTTGTTTGTACGACAATTGGGTTCTCAACTTAACTGGGAATTCTTTTTAGACCCTGGCACCACGTGCCTACGTCACCTACTACCAGGCTCGGGGACTAAGTGGGCACACTTCACCTTGCGGTGAATGTGTTGTTTTTTTGACCCCTACACCTCTGACGATTCAAGGACGCTATGCTTCAACACCACTTACATTTCTTTCCAGAAATACAAGTGGGCACACTTCTCAGGACAGAAATCTTTTTCTTTTTTCTTAAGAGCACCATACATTCTTCGGACAACTTACTTCACCAGCGATTACGGTGGTCAGAAATGTCAAGAACTCAAGCCTTACTTGTCGGAGAAGGTTAAAATGGCGTGTCTCAGCATAATACATGGTGCTCGGGGACTAGCTGTGGGGGTATTAACCCCTATACCCTTATGGCTAAGCTTGGGCTGGCCCGGATCGATGGGTCCGGTCCACCCGAAAGACGATGTGTGGCCCAGCCAACCTAATCGGAGTCCCGCACAAGGAGTCAAGGCGGATTTGGCGATCAAGCAGGATCCTGGTCGGTTAGAATAGGAATCCTTATCCGGCCACATATGATAATTGTAACTGACTAGGATTGGTTTCCAGATCTGTAACCCTGCCCCCCGGACTATATAAGGCGGGCAGGGGATCCCTCTAAAAAACATCTCTCATTAACATACAGCAATACAAATCAGACGCAGGACGTAGGTGTTACGCCTTCTTGGCGGCCGAACCTGGATAAAAACCTCGTGTCTGTCTTGCGTCACTGTCTTGTTTGTGGCTTGCGCATCTGTCTGCAGACAATCTACTACCTTGGGCATACCCCTAGGTAGACTGCCGACCATATTTCGTCGACAATATTGGACCACCAATACAAGTGGCACAAATCATGGTACATCTTGTTACTGCCAGGATGGATAGACAACTTGGAATGATGAGCTTCATTCAAAATCTTCCTTCTAATCTCCTCATTTGATGGAACCACCAATATGTTCTTATACCTTACTACCCCTTGCTCATCAATGCTAAACTGAGGACCATGCCCTTCGGCAAATAGTTTCTTGATGTGAGGAATTTCTAAAGCATCTTGCCTTTGCTCCATAATAATCTGCTCAGGTAAATCTGAGACTAAGGCAATGTGAGCAAGCACCTCAGCATGGTTGAGAAACAAAGGTCTTTCTTCAACCTGATAAGGCTTCTGGAATAAAGCACCAGCTACCACATTAGCTTTTCAGGGTGGTAGTGTACCTCCAAGGTATAATCCTTGATTAATTCCAACCATCTCCTTTGCCTCATGTTCAACTTAGACTGAGTGAAAATATACTTGAGGCTCTTGTGATCTATAAAAATATATGTTTTGTTTCCCAACAAATAAAGCCTCCAAATTTTTAGAGCGTGCACCACAGCAGCCAACTCTAAATCATGGGTAGGGTAATTCACCTTGTGCTTTTTCAGCTAGCGTGAAGCATAAGCTATCACACGCCCATCCCACATAAGCACACATCCCAACCCTATCTTCGAGGCATCATAATATACATCAAAAGGTTTGTCAATATTTGGTTGGGCCAGGACAAGAGCAGTGGTGAGAAGGTTCTTCAAAGGTTGGAAGGCTTCTTCACAAGCCGAGCTCCATACAAACTTGGCATCTTTTTGGAGCAGCTTGGTCATCGGCTGAACTATTTTAGAGAAGTCGGGAATGAAGCGCCGATAATATCTAGCAAGACCAAGAAACTGACGAATCTAATACATTGACTTAGGAGACTTCCAATCTAATGCACCTTGCTTGGATCTATAGAGATACCTTCCGGTGTCAGAACATGTCCCAAAAACTACACTCGATCTAACCAAAATTCACACTTGCTGAATTTAGCATACAACTTGTGTTCCCTCAATCGAGTCAGTAGTATCCAAAGGTGTTGGGCATGCTCTTCCTTGGTCTTGGAATATATCAATATATTATCAATGAATACCACTACAAACTTGTCCAACTCTGGCATAAAGACTAAATTCATGAGATACATGAAGAATGTAGGAGTGTTGGTGAGACCAAAAGACATGACTAGGTATTCATATAGCCCATACCTAGTAGAAAAAGTTGTCTTTGATATATCTTGTGGTCTAATCTTGATTTGATGATAGCCTGAATAGAGATCAATCTTAGAGAACACCTTGGCACCAGCTAGTTGATCGAACAAAGTATTAATACAAGGTAAAGGATACTTGTTCTTAATGGTTACCGCATTGAGAGGGCAGTAATCCACACACATCCTAAGAGTGCCATCCTTCTTCTTCACAAAATGGTTGGACAACCCCAAGGTGAAGAGCTAGGATGGATGAATCCCTTTTCCAACAACTCTTCTAACTATTTCTTCATTTTAGCCAATTCCTTCGGGGCCATGCGGTATGGGCATCGGGAGATAGGAGCAGTGCCAGGCTCTAACTCAAAGGAGAACTCCACATCTCTATCCGGTGGCAACCCGGGTAGATCTTCAGGAAAGACATCCGGGAACTCATAGACCATAGGAATAGAGGCAAGATCAGGAGAAGCCTCAGCATGAGCAGCAACTGGTAAGGCTGGATCTAAGGGCATAAGAAGAGACATCCTATCCTTAGAAGAAGGAAGTCATAACTCAACAACTCTCTACTCAAGATCCAAGACTACCCCATATACACGCAACCAGTTCATTCCCAGAATTACATCAATGCCTTGCCCAGGCAGCACCATGAACTAGAGACGGTAAGTGTGAGAGGCTAGAACTAAGCCCACTATGTCTGTCCATGTATTAACACACAACTACACACCCAGGGTACTGATTCTATAGGCAAAAGGTATAGCCATAAGAGGTATATTGTGCCGGTGTGTAAATCCCATGCTCATGAATGAATGTGATGCACCAGAATCAAACAACACATAAGCTAGATGGGAATCAATGGTGAACATACCAGCCATCAATGACTCATTTGCAATATTTTCTCAGCCTCCATGAAATTAATCTGTCTAGAATGGCTGACTGGCACCTTCTTCTTGATAATTGTTTGCTTGATCAGGCGAGAGTTAGCTAAGGGCTAAGCAGACTGGGCAGGCCGGTTTTGTGAACACTCCTGGGCATAGTGGCCTTCCTTGCCACACTTGAAACAAGCACCAGGCTTGTTCCCCTATCCTTGACAAGGTGGGACCTATTGTCCCTAGGGCTGCTGATGTTGCACCTGCTGAGTAGGTGCACGGTACTGGGTGGAAGGTTGTGGCAGAACCGCCTAAAATAACGCACTTACAGAGGCGCTCGTCTTCCACCAGACACTAAGCACCCTAAAAGCGAGCTACAATGGATGGGTTCCGTCGGGCACACCCCAAGGGAGAGCCCGCAAAGTCCACATTTTCCCCAAGGATCCAATAATGTACTCGCAAGACTTATCCGACTAGTGGGAATAGTTTCCCGTCTTCAAGGGATATGCAAAGCTTTATGGTTTGCTGGTTTCCTTTTTGCATAAAGCAATACTAATAGTGAGTCCTTATTTATGTTATTATTAGCAGCCATGATTACTTTATTATCTAGCCATTCTATGTAAGCACCTGTTCTACTTTCAAGCAAGAGTTGAGCAACCAGTTCCATTTCATCACCTTCCATCTTTTAGTTCTTACTACAGTGCTAGACCGTAGACAAGCCGTACTGGATTGCTCAGTGATTTGCGAATCAATGCCCCTAGCTGGGTACCCCAAAAACACACGCCCTGCTTATACCCCAGGCACAAGCAGGACAAACCCACTACCCTCCTGTCATGGGGTCTAGGTCCCCGTCCAAACTTGGACTCCAAGCCCCCGCTCCTAAGTCCTGAACTTAATGCGGCGCAAGGACCTCCACCATCCCTGCCTCCAATCAGTCGGTCCAGAAAGAGCCGGAACCCACGACAAGAGAGCAACAAGTCTTCCCTACGCCCACACCCAAGTATGTGCTCGGGATAATAAATCTATGACTTGCCTAGAGACTTATGCAACGGCCGGTCCTTAACCGACACAGGCAGGGAAAAAGTGTACACAGGCTATGCCTTGTTGGCCGTAGGACACAACCTCTTACACCCACCAATACCCAAACCATATCCCTGCCCGGTCACCATTTTTCCTTTCCACCATTTTATCATGAGTGATCATAATTATCACCTATTGTGAGTAACGGTAGGTTACTCACGCTACCGATACCCTAAGCATAGCAGCTACTCAACCTATACTAGTAGGACTCATAGGTAAGTATATCTATGCATGTAGTTTCTATAAAATGCCTATAACATAAATGCACATCATATATATTCACTGATCATTCAAAAATAGGGGTTATGCACCGGGGCTTGCCTTGGGCAGGCGATGGGTCAACAAAGACAGCACCGAATGGCTCTGGGGCTCCCTCCTATACGAGAATCTCCTCCTCATACTCCTCAATGACCTCCTCATAGTCCTATTCGTCCATAGGCACAAACTCTACCAACTCGTGATCTACATGCATGAAATGACGATGCAACACTTAGTAATACGGCAACAGCAACTCTTAAAATAAAATACATTTGTCAAGATACTAAGCTAGTTCTACTGACTCAGGTGCTACATTACCTATTGTTACCACTAACAAGTATGAAACATGACATGTACTATCTTAGCAACTAAAGGCATCCTTACTCTTAATCCTGATTTATTCTATATATGATAAAACAAGGAGTACTAGCTACTCTATTTATCAATCTACTCTAGGGCTACAAAAATTATAGTGAGTACCTAATAATCTAATGAACCTATTGTAAAATTTTATGGCTAAAGCTATCATCAATTGGCCACAAAAATTCCTACAAATATTAAGCTAAATAATACTAAGCTTTCAAAATTGAATTTATGAGCCTATCCTTATCATACCTAATTGTAAACTAACTGCGCCAACAGATAGATAGCATTTTTGTGAACCTAACAAATTTTGTTTCACTATTTTTAGACATCTATAGAATTTACTATTATTTTTCAAAGTTTAGCTCAAAACTAAATTGAATAAACATTTATTACCTTACTGGAAAATGGAAAACCCCAATCTACCGCGTGGCCCAAAACGCGAGCGACTCGGCCCAATTCGGCGACACGCGCGCGCACACGTGACGCACGGTGCCGCCCACGCGGGCATGGCCCAGTCTGTGCAACAACGGCCCACGATGGGGAGGACCCGCGTGCGCCGGTCATCTTGCGAAAACACCCTCGGCCTACCTGGTAATCACACGAGCACTAAGAGCCCTATTCCGCCAGTCTGCTATCTTACAACTATGCCTTGCCCCCTTTCCATCTATACCACGGCCATACCCTTGGCCCCCCCGCGCATGCACCGGGTGTTTATGCTGGCCAGACCAGCCCTTCCCCGCCCTATCTAGGCATGAACGCAAAGCACTAGGCAAAGGAAGCGCGAGCTGGGACGCCACAGTAAGGCTGGACCATGGTGGCGGAGCTCCTGCACTAAAAACGGTGACGTTCCGGTGAGTTACAACAGCGCCGGGGTAATTAGGGTAGCTAGTGAGCTCTAGGCACTCACCATGGAACCAATCGAGGTGGTGGTTCGACCGGAGGCAGCCCGAGCCAAGCTGGCCGCGTGCGCACGGACGGTGCGGTGCTGCACAGTGGTGGTAAGGCTGTGTTAGGCGAGGCTAGAGGGTGGTAGCGACTTGGCAAGGGTGTGTAGGGTGGTGAGTAGATGGAGGCAAAGTTGGCGGTGCAATGAATGGAACATGAGTAGCTCTGGAGAAGGGGCTCACCGTCAATGTATACCAACATGGTCTTATTGACCCAACGAGAAGGAAGCTCCAAATGGGAGCATGGCACGACAAGGCTCACTACAAGCTGGGGTCAGGTGGTTGGCTAACTACACGACGGAGCCACAGGCAAAATTAATTGGACCAAGGTGCCTCCATTGACCTAAATTAAGAGGAGTGGGTCCGGCAACCACGGCGATAGAGGAATAGGGGAAGACAGGCATGACTTGGCTCATCGCTGCCGTGGCGGGACATGGCTATCAACTCAGTGCACAAACGTACACGGGCTATAGGGCGATGGGGAAACAGCCAATGTGCTTAGGACGGTGGGCCGCATGGCCACAAACCACAAACCAACGACGATGGCTCGGCCCTGCTCGTTGCAATGGATGGTGCTGGTCTGAGGAGGCAGCAGCGTAGCGTCGTCGAACGCTGATGTGATGGAAAGGCAGGCGAGGCAACCCCACATGCGGCAAGGGGACATGCGGTGTCGACGAAATATGGTCGGCAGTCTACCTAGGGTATGCCCAAGGTAGTAGATTATCAGCAGACAGATGCGCAAGCTACAAACAAGATGGTGACGCAAGACAGACACGAGGTTTTATCCAGGTTCGGCCACTGTGAAGGCGTAATACCTACGTCCTGCGTCTGATTGTATTGCTGTATGTCAATGAGAGATGTTTTTTAGAGGGGTCTCCTGCCTGCCTTATATAGTCCGGGGGCAGGGTTATAGATCTAGAAACTAATCCTAACCAGTTACAACTGCCATAGGTGGCTGGATAAGGATTCCTATTCTAACCGACCAGGATCTTGCTTGATCTCCAAATCTACCTTGATTCCTTGCGCGGGACTTTGAACAAATCGGCTAGGCCATGCGTCGTCTTCTAGTGGGCTAGACCCCCTGGTCCGGGCCGGCCCAAGCCTAGCCGTTAGGGTATAGGGGTTAATACCCCCACAGCTAGTCCCCGAGCACCATGTATTATGCTGCGACACGCCGTTCGATCTCCTTCGGCTAATGCGATCCGTCTTCATGTTATCTCCAACTGGTTGAAACATTGACCAAGCGAATGTGCCAGTATTCTAGTCAGGACAGAGAGCAGTAGACCACGATTATAGCTGAAGATTCTGGTTGTCCGAAGAATGCACGGTGCTCTAAAGAAAAAAGAAAAAGATTTCTTTCCTGATCAAGTGTGCCCACTTGTATTTCTGAAAAGAAATGTAAGTGACCCTTGTACAATAGTAGTTATGGCCAACAGTCAGAGCGTAGGGGTCGATAAAATAAACACATTCACCACAAGGTGAAGTGTGCCCACTTAGTCCCTGTCGACGAAATATGGTCGGCAGTCTACCTAGGGGTATGCCCAAGGTAGTAGATTGTCGGCAGATAGATGCGCAAGCCACAAACAAGACGGTGATGCAAGACAGACATGAGGTTTTATCCAGGTTCGGCCGCCAAGAAGGCGTAATACCTACGTCCTGTGTCTGATTATATTGCTGTATGTCAATGAGAGATGTTTTTTAGAGGGGTCCCCTGCCCACCTTATATAGTCCGGGGGGTAGGGTTACAGATCTAGAAACTAATCCTAGCCAGTTACAATTGCCATAGGTGGTCGGATAAGGATTCCTATTCTAACCGACCAGGATCTTGCTTGATCGCCAAATCTATTGTGACTCCTTACGTGGGACTCTGAACAGGTTAGCCAGGCCACGCGTCGTCTTTTGGTGGACCGGACCCTCTGATCTGGGCCGGCCCAAGCCTAGCCATAAGGGTATTAGGGTTAATACCCCCACAGCTAGTCCCTGAGCACCATGTATTATGCTATGACACGCCATTTTAACCTTCTCTGAACAGTGAGGCTTGAGTTCTTGACATCTCTGACCACCGTTGTGACCACAGAAGTAGGTTGTCCGAAGAATGTATGGTGCTCTTAAGAAAAAAGAAAAAGGTTTCCGTCCTGGCAAGTGTGCCTACTTGTATTTCTGAAAAGAAATGTAAGTGCGTCTTGAAGCATAGCGTCCTTGATCACCAGAGGCGTAGGGGTCAAAAAACAAACACATTCACCACAAGGTGAAGTGTGCCCACTTAGTCCCCGAGCCTTGTAGTAGGTGACGCAGGCACGTGGTGCCAGGGTCTAAAAAGAATTCCCAGTCAAGTCGAAAATCCAATCATAATATAAGCCATACGAGATGCACCGGCAGGTGCATTGTACCGATGTAGTCCCCGAGCTTGCTGGAAGGCCAAGTATAAGCCTTGTAGCAAGGTCTAAATAAATGTCTCTCAACTATATGTGAGTACAAATCACATGTAGCCGAGGAGAGCGGTCTTCGAGCAGTGGTCGGGACAGTTCCCGAGCACGATAGTAATCCTGACAATCAGTCAAGGAATAGGGGTCGATTAAATAAACACATTCACCGCAAGGTGAAGTGTGCCCACTTAGTCCCTGAGCCTGGTAGTAGATGACGCAGGCATGTGGTGCCAGGGTCTAAAAAGAATTTGTACTGGAGTTAAGAATCCAATCGTCGTACAATCAATACGAGATGCACCGGCAGGTGCATCGTACCGATGTAGTCCCTGAGCTTGCTGGAAGACGAAATATAAGGCTTGTAGCAAGGTCTAAATAAATGTCTCTCAATTGTATGTGAGTACAAATCACATGTAGCCGAGGAGAGCAATCGCCGATCATTCTTCAGAACAGTCCCCGAGCACGATAGCGGTCGGGGCAGTCCCCGAGCACGGTAGTGGTCAGAGCAGTCCTCGAGCACGGTAGTGATCGGAGCAGTCCCTGAGCACGGTAGTGGTCTAGGCAGTCCCTGAGCACGGTAGTGGTCGGAGCAGTCCCCGAGCATGGTAGTGGTCTAGACCATTTCTGAGCACAAGACATGTAGCGAAGAAACGAATGCCGCTTGTACTATTATTTGGTGTATTTATTTATCTTCTTACTCTGTCAAGTCCAATCTGACACGTCTGGTCAAAAAAGCAGACGGGTATAGCACGTCATACTGCCTTCTTGTCCTTTCAAGCAAACAGTCGCTTGGCACCTGTAAGGAGGTGCGTCAGTGTGGGCCCTCTCACACTAGCAACGAAGAGGCGCATACACTGGTAACGAAGGGGCGCGTATATTGGCATAGATCTCGAGGTTGTGAAAACAACCGTCTACGGCGCGTGCGCACGTCTCCCAAGAATCTCGAGTGGACGAAACGGCGGAACTCTTGGTTATTTATAATATAGAACTGGTAAGTTACTTTTTTACCGATCCCCATTACCATTCGCCGCCGCAGCCTTCTTCTTCCTCTTGCCAACCCTAATACCTCTGAAATCATCACCAATCACCCCTCCACCATATCCACCTCCATCAACAAGGGCAGATTCATGGCGAAGAGTGATGCCCAGAAGAAAGCTGGAGTCATGGCGAAGGAGTGGTGGAAGTCAAGAAGCAACGAGTAGACCATCGAAGACCTCGTCATCATGGGAGTACTCCACAACAAGGCACTCACAGGATGGCACGCGCCGGAAGGAGAAGGGTACCCCGATCCACAACCAGGTGAGATTGTGGTTTTCGAAGATTTCTTCAAGTGGGGTTTTGGGGTTCTAGTGCACCCTTTCCTTCAGGGGCTCTGTTTGTATTACGAGATTGGGATTTGCAATCTGCATCCCAACTCGATTCTTCTTGTCTCCACCTTCATTCATCTTTGCGAAGCATATGGTGGCTTCCAGCCCCATTTTGACTTCTTTTGCCATCTTTTCTGTCTGCAGAAGAAAGGAAGCGGCGGCTTGAAGATAGCTGGAGGTGTGTACCTCAATCTGCGTGATGGGATGAAGGCCCAGTACTTGCACTGCCCTTGGAACACATCGTTGGACGACTGGTACAAGAAGTGGTTCTACATCCACAAAGAGCCGAACACGATCACATTGTGTGATGTGGGGTTCATTCTGGAGAAGAAGAACAGCTGGTCGGAGAAGCCTAAGCACTTGGAACAGATCTCAGAACTTCTTGAGATGATCCCGTGGAAGAAACTGGATGGTCCAAGCGTGGTCGGGAACTTCATTAGCCAAAGGATCCAGCCTTGCCAGAGGAGGGTACATCCTGGCTACGAGTACCAAGGTAGCGCAGATCCAACTAGGACCAGGCAAGAGGCGCTTGACAAGATAGAAGTCAAAGCTAGGATTGGAGAGCTATTCAACTTAGCTGATCCAAATTATGTCAGGTTGAGCGACATCGAGCATGCTTTCAAGCTGGCCCAACCTCCCCCAAAGGTAAATTATGCTGCCTTGTACTCACAGAGTTATGTTGTAACAGAAACTTACTATGTTGTCACCTTTATGTTTCTAGAGTAATGGTCGTGATAGAGCAGCAGTGTTCGTGTCTCCACCCCCTGGTGTGGATTGGCCGCAAGTTGCCGGCCCAACCACCCAGACCAGCGCTAGGATTGAGGACGTCGACTGGGCCGTACTCGGGGTTGGGGAGGAGGCAACGGCCAGGGCTGCTGGCAAGCGGCCAGCGGCCAGCAAGCGTCGTCAGGCCATCTTTACATTGACAGATGATGAAATAGAGGATGCAGACATCTTCCGACTCGTCCCACGAAAGAGGAGGAGACAACTGGAGTTGATGGAGCAGGGTGGCTCCTCCGTGCCAGTGGGACTCGCATCACCGACCACTACAAAGCAGAGGACAAGCGGCAAAGGGGTCAAGCACCAATCCCCGGCGCCGGTACTGGTCGTGGAAAGAGACCCGGTGGCACCCGCAGAGCACGTGGAGCAAGCACGGACGAAGAGACATGCCTTTGCCACATCATTCTGTGCTTCCAAGCTATAAGTATTTGTAACCTTGATGTAAGCTTACAATTTATATTGAATACTATTGTCTTCTGAACTTATCTCTGATACATTAGGTCGGCGTCCACCGAAAATCCTAACCAACTTGCTGGGAGCGGTGTGGCTCCGCCAGCAATGTCGGAGAAAACTGCCCAGCAGCCGGCTATGGAGGAACCTACAGCAGAAAGGCCGCCGGAGCCTCAGCAGAGGAGCGGCCAGATGACAGTCCCCAAGCAGTTGATCGAGGGGAGAGCCGAGCCAAGTACAGGTGCTTCGAGCGCTAACCCTGCTGAGGGGGATACTTCGGCACCAAGGGTATCAGACCAAACCGAGGAGCAGCAGCCGGAGTTTGCACAGAGCAGGGTTGCCGATGCTATGGCCCGTGGGATAGCCATAGTGATCGCGGAGGCTTCAAACTCCTGACCAGCGCCGCTACCCGAACAAGAGGCCAAAGACGATGAAGTAGAAGAGGTCTTGGGCTGTCCCCAGGACAAGCGACAACATGTATATGTGTCGCGCTGGCGGAACGACCAATGGGTTATGCATGAGGAAATCCCAGAGGTCGAAGAGACCATGAAAGTTGAACGAACGGCAAAATGTTTGGTGATGGAAGTCCAGGTATGTTTTGCTTGACCACTTGATCCTGCTATCCAGTCAAATTGTCTGACTTAGCTTTTTTACATGTAGGACTTGATGAAGATCGCAAGGTATCGAAAGAAGTGCTTCGACCAGATTGAGGGGATCACAGCAAGCAATAGAGAACTGGCAGCCGAGGTGGAATGCTTGCGCCACCAACTTGAAGCCACCGACCTGGAGAGGATAGAGCAAGAGGCACAGAACCAGAACCTGGTCATCCAGCTTAGTAACAAAGAGCAGGAAAAAACAAGTAAGTTGTCGCTTTATCACAACAAGTGCATGACACGCATTGTTGCATTGTTGGTAGTAACAGCTGTAGTGTAGGCTTAGAAGCCAAAGTAGTCCGTCTCCAAGAGGAGACTAGCCATGTGGCCGTAGAGTGCGGTCGCCTGAAGGAGGACAACAAGAAACCGGTGCACGACCAGTCATAACTCCGGGACCGCACAACCAAGATGAAGGAGGAACTAAAAAGTAAGTGTTCCAGACCACCTTGCTCACTCTGTTGCCCGCCTTATCTTGTCGTGGCATGACATTTTAATGTCTTGTGCGGTTTGCAGTTTTAAAAGTCAATGCCAAGAAGCATCTAGAAAACGTGATGAAAGATCGTGACGGCTGGAAGGTGCGATGCCTAGAGATTATCGAGGATCGGGACACATGGAAGAACCAGTGCCAGGAAGTGGCAACTGGCATTTTGCCCGTCCTCGACCTTATCGACCCAGCGCTTACAGAGGAAGTGCCAAGGACGCCACAGCTCGGACTGGTCGAGAGATGCCGAAAGGCATGGGAATGGTTCCAAGAGTTCGTGAAGGAGGTGGGTGAGTACACAGGCGCACATGTGCTAAGCATGGTGCGTGCCCACTATCCCCTGATCGATCTCAAGCGCCTAGAGGCTGGGTACCCAAAGGAGGTAGACCCAGACAAGGCTGAGGAGCTTTGGATGACCCAATGGGACCTATCTTCATAGATAATTGGCGACATTAACCTGTGTGGAGGTGGGACAACACCTGTACAGGGTACACCATCAACAAGTCAGCTGGAAACGCCATCAGTTCCAAGCCAACCGGCGAAGCCTACAGTCTTGACCAGCCAGGCATCGGTGGGGCCATCCTCTTCAGCTTGACCAGTACAAGAGTCCCCGAGACTCGAGCAGGATGTCGGAAGCAGCGAGTAGCAGGTACTGCGTGCCCCGACCAGCCAACAGGATAGGCTAGAGCTGTAGAAGAAGGACGTAGTTGTGTTATTGTAAACTTGGGCCTCTTCAGGCAAGCTTGTAATAACATAACTGTATATCCTCATAAGCTTGTTTGTTTTGTATAAAACGTATTTAAGCTTGAAAATCGTGTTGGTGTAACTAAGTGAGAATATGTTAGCGTTCTGTTTAGTTGTACCAGTTTACTCGACACATCATCCTAAAAAGTTTGTACGGCCCTGATTTGCCATGTGGTCAGACTGTGAGGTACGTGGCCTATGCACACGTAGATGCGGACAAGTCAAACCAGGGGGGACTTGCCGATCACCCATAGCGTAGAGAGCGGATCTTGTGCACGCATTGGGAGGAACCGGAGACAAGGCCTGCTCCGAAAACCCTGGAAGGAATGGTGGTCGGCTTTGACTGGCTAAGTTAGAATAACCATAAAATTCGAAGTGACACATCAGAGTGGTTGGAGAAATCACGATAGCTTTATTGAATTAAATTGAAAGTACAAGAAGAGTACATATCTTAGTAGTTAAGCATAGAAATGCCTAAGCTTGTTGATGTGCCATGAATTGGGTATGTCCGTACCGTCCAGGTGAGCTAACCTATAAGACGTTGGCCGTGTGACTTCCTTGATCATGAAGGGCCCTTCCCATGGAGTTGTGAGTTTATGGACACCAGCCTAATTCATCTTCCACTTCAGGACCAGATCCCTGACCACGAAGAACCGCTCTTTAACATTCTTGTTGTAGTACCTATGCAAAACAGCAAGGTATCTGGCTATACGTATGCAAGAATCGAGCGGCTTTTCTTCTACACTATTCACTTCTAGCTCCCGTACTTCGTTGGCCTTGCCTTCGTTGAAGTTCTCTACCCATGCTGATCTGAAAGCTATATATGCTGGGAGGACTGCCTCAGCGCCATAAACCATAAAGTATGGTGAGACGCCGGTGTTACGACTGGGCTGAGTTCTAAGGCCCCAAACCATGGCTGGTAACTCTTTGAGCCATCTTCCAGGAGCTTTGTCATTTTCCCTGTACATCCTCTTCTTCAATGCGTCCAAAATCATACTGTTTGCCTATTCGACCTGTCCATTAGCTCTAGGGTGCGCCACCGAGATGTATTTTGCTACTATGCTCCTTTCATCACAGAAGTCCCAAAAAGCGTTCTCGGTGAACTGAGTACCCAGATCAGTGATGATGCTGTTGGGTATGCCGAAGCAGTGGATGACCTAGTCGAGGAACGTGACAGCTTTTTCTAAGGATGCCTATACTAGAGGCATGTACTCTATCCACTTAGAAAATTTGTTGATCAGCACAAAGACACTTGTAAATTTCCCAGGAGCCGGTTTGAAAGGCCCGATCATATCTAGTCCCCAGCATGCGAAGGGCCAAGAGGCCAGTATTGTCTGGATCTCATGTGCTGGCACGTGGATTCTCTTGGTGAAGAACTGACAACCCTCACAGTGGTGGACTAGCTTCTCTGCATCGGCTACCACTGACGACCAATAGAACCCTGCTAGGAAAGCCTTGCCGACCAGCATTCTCGAGGCCACGTGGTTTCCATAGGAGCCAGAGTGGATTTAGTCCAGGAGATGTTCACCATCCTCCTGGGTTATACACTTCATCAAGATTTCCTCCTTTGCGTTCTTGCGCCATAACTTGCCATCGACGAGCAGATACTGCTTACTACGACGCATCAGGCGCTCGTTTTCTGTCTAATCAGTGTAACTGCTACCATCTGTCAGGTACTTGATGAAAGGTACTCTCTAGTTGGGCTCATGAGTGGTCGGAGGTGGCTCGGTGGTACTCGACGCCGGAACCGTAGCCACCAATTGCTGGTCTAGAGGCTTGTCGACCATGGAATCTTCCTCTTCGATGGAAGGCGTGAGCAGGTCTTGGTTGAATACGCCATGTGGGACTTTGGCTCGGGATGATCCTAACTTTGACAGCGCATCTGCTGCTTGATTTTTGTCCCAGACCACGTGTGTGTACTCGATGCCATAGAACCTGCCTTCTAGCTTTCTTATAGATTTGCAGTATGCATCCATCTTTTCGCTGGTCGTGTCCTAGTCCTTGTTGAGTTGGTTGATGACCAGAGCCGAGTCTCCATAGACATAGAGATGTTTAACACCGAGCTTGACCGCAATGCGCAAACCAGGTAGGCATGCTTCGTACTCGGCGGCGTTATTAGATGCTGGGAAATAAATCCTGAGGACGTACCAGAGCTGCTCCTTAGATGGTGACACGAAAAGGACTCTTGCTCCTGTGCCGTCGATGTTGAGAGAGCTATTGAAGTACATATTTCAATACTCATCGGGCCCCTGAGAGGCAGGCGTGCTTAAGTCTGTTCACTCGACGATGAAATCGATGAGTGCCTGAGACTTGATTATAGTACGGCTTGCAAATTCCAAGGAGAAGGGGCATAGCTCCATTGCCCATTTGACGATGCGCCCATTCGCATCCTTGTTGCTAATGATGTCTCACAGAGGGTACTCAGTCATGACCACCACATGATATCCGTCGAAGTAATGTTTCAACTTTCGGGATGTTATCAGTATGGCGTAGATCAATTTCTGAATCTTTGGGTACTTGGTCTTGGATTCATTGAGCACCTCACTGATGAAATAGATTGGTCGCTGTACCTTGTAGACGTGGCCGGGCTCGTCGCGCTCTACCACCATGGCCATGGAGACCACTCGATTAGTCACCGTAATGTAAAGCAGGAGTATTTCGTCTTCTCTAGGAGCAGCGAGGACCGGAGGTGACGTAAGGTATTGTTTCAGCTGTGTGAAGGCAGCGTCTGCGTCCTCCGACCACTCAAACTTCTCGGATGCTTTGAGCAATTTAAAGAATGGTAATCCTTTTTCACCTAATCTTGATATGAAATGGCTGAGGGCAGCCATGCATCCGGTAAGCTTCTGAACATCCTTCACCTTTTTGGGCGGCTTCATGTCCATGACAGCTTTGACTTTCTCCGGGTTAGGGCGTATGCCGTCGTGACTGACAACATTGCCAAGTAGTATGCCTGAAGGAACACCAAAGATGCACTTTGGGTTTAATTTCCATTGGAATGTGTTAAGGGCTGCAAAGGTGCGTTCTAGGTTGTCAACAAGGGTATGTGCTTCCTTGGTTTTGACAACTATATCATCAACATAAGCCTCGACGAGGTCGTCTTTAATCTCGTCTTTGAGGTAGGCCTGTATAGCGCGTTGGTAGGTAGCCCCGGCGTTCTTGAGCTCGAACGACATGGTCGTGTAGCAGTTAGCGCTGAAAGGCGTTATAAAAGATGTCTTGATCTGATTGTCCTTTTTGAGAGCGATCTGGTGATAACCAGAGTAGCAATCGAGAAAGGAAAGCAGCTCGCAACCGGCGGTTGAATCTATGACCTCGTCTATGTGAGGTAAGCCGAAGGGGTCCTTAGGGCAGTGTTTGTTGAGATCAGTGTAATCAACGCACATTCTCCATTCATTATTCTTTTTGCGTACAAGAACCGGGTTGGCTAACCACTCTAGATGATACACTTTGATAAATCTGGCTGCCAAAAGCCATGTAACTTCTACCCTAATCGCCTCCTTCTTGTCGTGAGCGAACCATCGTAGCTTCTGCCTGATAGGTTTGGCCTTGCCGTTGACATTCAAGGAGTGCTCGATCAAATTCCGAGGTACACCGGGCATGTCAGCAGGTTTCCATGCGAACACATCCACGTTGCTCCTCATGAACCTGACGAGCGCATCTTCCTATTTGGGATCCAGGTTGGCCCCGATAAGGGCCGTTTTGCTGGGATCACCGTTGACTAGCTAGATCATCTTGTGCTCCTTAGACTTGATGTTCTTGCGTGGAGCCTCAAGCTCTAGGATCTCTAGGTGGTCGGCCAAGGTCTTCTTGGCGTCGAGCATGGTCTCGGCCATGCGAATAGAGAGGTCGTGAGCCTCTGCTATTTTGAAGCTATCGTCCTCGCAGGTATAAGCTGCGTATACGTTGCCCCTAAGGGTTAGAACTCCTTTCTCAGTAGGCATCTTCAGCACCAGATACCTATAATGAGGTATGGCCATGAACTTGGTGAGCGATGGTCGACCCAAGATAGCATGGTAGGTCTGTCGAAGTCAGCGACCACGAAGTTGATGTAGTTGATGCAGAAGTGGTCCAGGGTCCCAAACTGCACAGGTAACGTGATCTGCCCGAGAGGTGTAGAGCTCTGTCCGGGGAGAACACCCCAGAACTATGCCTCGTATGGCTTGAGATCCGCCTAGGTTATCTTCAGGGCTGGTAGACTGTTCTTGAACAGTATATCAATGGAGCAGCCACCGTCAATTAGCACCCTATCAAACTAAACCTTGTTGATACAAGGATCGAGGACCAGAGGAAAATGTCCTGGCTCAGGTATTGCGGCCCATTGGTCCTTTCTGCTGAAGGAAATCTCGCGGTGAGACCAAGGAGGGAGCCGTGGATCGGTGATGAGGTTGTCGGTGTTGGCCACGTTCAAGCAAGCGCAGGCAAGTAGCTTGTGTTCTCGTTTGGTCTCGATGGACACCTTGCCTCCAATGATGGTGTGCACGCGATCGGTTGGCTTGATGTACTTGTGACGGGGATCTGCGTCTTCATCGTCGTTGTCCTCGTTGCGCTGTTCCCCTACGTCATTAGGCTTATCAGACATATCCGAAGCCTGTTGACGTGTGTAGATAGACTTGAGAACGCGGCAGTTCTCCATGGTATGGTTCGACTTGGGATGGAGCTGGCAGGGCCCTTTCAATGCTCTGGCATAGTCTTCTTCGTAGTTACGATGTCCACCACCTTTTTTGACGGTGTTGACCTCGCCGTCGTCTTCCTGAGCACGCTTGCCCCTATAATCGTCACGGCGGTTACGCCGCTGATTACGTTGGTCGCGGTGATCGCGGGAGTCATTGTGCTGGTTGTAGCGGTCAAAATTGTCATTTCGACCATGGTTACCGCGGTAGTCATCGCGGTGTGGGGGGTGGTCGGAGCGTGGAACCCTTGCTGCTTCTTCGATAATTATCTTTTTAGCGTCGTCGGTGTCCGCATATTTCTTAGCAGTGGCCAGGAGCGCTGTAACTAATTCAGGCCTCTTGCGGAGGAGCTTATCCCTTAGGGCATCGTGGAAGCATAGGCTAGTGATGAAAGCCTCGATTGCCTCATTGTCGGAGATTGACGGGGCCTTGATGCACATCTCCGAGAAACGCCGGACGTACTCTCGCAGTGGCTCATCCTTCCGATCTCGGATCCGCTGCAGATCATATTTGTTGCCGGGTTGCTCACAAGTAGCAATGAAGTTGTCGATGAAGGCTTGCTTGAGCTCTTGCCAAGAATCAAAGTAGTTCGCCGGCAAGCTGACTAGCCATTGGTGACCTGCATGGCCAACAGCGACTGGGAAGTAGTTAGACATGACATGCTCATCAGCCATGGCTGATCTGCACGTAGTTTCATAGAGCATGACCCATAACTCAGGGTTCTCCTTGCCGTCGTACTTCTAAAGTTTTTCGAGCTTGAAGTTCTTGGGCCATATGACTTGGCGAAGGTGCGGAGTAAACTGCTTCAAACCCGATCGGCTATGGGTAGTATCATATTCCATGCGGCGATAGCTTTCGTGGGATGCACGATCATTGGCTCTCTGGTTGATGCGATCGCGCAGATCATGTCCTCCGAGGTAATGGCAGAGATTGTTATTGCCATCGTGGCGATCTCGGTTGCCATCTAGATTAGCCCTACGACCGTGGTTGTCGTGGCGATTATCGTGGTTGTCTCAGCGGTTGTCATCCCAGACATCGCGGCAGTTGTCCTCCTAACGACAGTTGTCATCCTGACCACCATCATGGCCACCGTTTCTGCCTTGACGGTTGTCTGATGGGTCATTGTTGCGTGAGCCACGTTGGTTGGGTGGCTGTGAGCGACTTGAGTACTGGGGACTGTGGCTTGACTTGACTGAGATGGATGGAGCCCGGGCTTGATTTACAATCTCTGTGGTCTAGGCCATAGCAGCCGTCAGATAAGCTTGTATTTCATCGCAAACTGCCTGGGTCTCTGGGGTATTGGGTAGCCGTTGCATTGTTGCCATAGCAATGGCCACATTGGCGCTTGGAGTCCTAAAGACCTGTTTGTCCCCCACCCTGTCAAAGGCATTATTGAGGTCGTGTGGCTGGACCCTTATGCGTCGTGCCTCCTCTTCTGCTTCGGCTTCGATTTGTCGGTGATTAAACCAGTCAATATTGTGTGCTTCGCGTGCAATCCTTTCTTGTTCTGTTTCGCCGACTGCTGGTGGTTCGTCATTACTGACAACATTGATCAAATCCCCTTGCCTTGGTGGGAAAGACAGGAATTATGGGAACCCCGGGGCGTGGTCTGGGATATCCAGATCATATTCGACACCTTCATCGTCGTGATGCTAGAGCTCAGTGTGGACGGAGGCATTAGATGCGATGCCAGACAAGGAGCTAGAGTCACCCTCTTGGACTGTGTGGACGAATCCTTCTTGATAATCCTCAATCCAGATCATGTTGACGAAGTTGCACGGCTTTGGCTGAGGGCGATGTATAAAACACATATCCGAGCGGCGTTGTATATTATATGCGTAGTTGGAGGCAGCATTTCATAGGCCGTAGGGCTGGGCCTGGTAGTTCTCCGTCGAGGCTTCGTACTCGAAGAGCCGGAGGCTCGTCGTGGAGGCTGGCCGGCGACGAGCGGAGCGCCCTTCAGGAGTAGATATGACCACGAGATCTATACCGAGTTGTGCAGGACGACTAGCCTGAGTTGGTCAGGTAGATCTGTTGTGGGGATCGGTTACCTGCTCATTAGGTTGACTTTGAATTGAACTTACCAGAGCTAGGGTTTCTGTGAGTTTGGTGCCGACCCGATTGATGGAGTCGAGTAGGTCGGTGTTGTCGATCTGCTTCCCTTTGTAGCGAGGAAGCGGACAATGGATTGTCGGTGTGGCTGAAGATGAAGCAGGCATGGTCGGAGCTAGATGTACCATGGTCGGAGCCATATCCACCGTGGTTGGAGCCGTATCCACCATGGTCGGAGCCATAGCCGATGCAGGCGAAGTAGCGGCCGACGCAGATTGAATCCGCGCCTCCTTTGTGGTCATGGCGATGAAGTCGTCGGAGCCGGTGGTCCAGGTGATCTGGCCAACGGTGAACGTGAGGCCATTCGGCGTAGCCATGGAGCCGGAGATGATATCCATCTTATTTGCTTGGAGAGCAGTATGCACACCCCCTACCTGGTGCGCCACTATCGACGAAATATGGTTGGCAGTCTACCTAGGGGTATGCCCAAGGTAGTAGATTGTCGGCAGACAGATGCGCAAGCCACAAACAAGATGGTGACGCAAGACAGACACGAGGTTTTATCCAGGTTCGGCCGCCAAGAAGGTGTAATACCTACGTCCTGCGTCTGATTGTATTGCTGTATGTCAATGAGAGATGTTTTTTAGAGGGGTCCCCTGCCCGCCTTATATAGTCTGGGGGGGCAGGGTTACATATTTGGAAACTAATCCTAGCCAGTTACAATTGCCATAGGTGGCCGGATAAGGATTCCTATTCTAACCGACCAAGATCTTGCTTGATCGCCAAATCTATCGTGACTCCTTGCGCGGGACTCCAAACAGGTTAGCCGGGCAGCGCGTCATCTTTTGGTGGACCGGACCTCTGATCTGGGCTGGCCCAAGCCTAGTCGTAAGGGTATAGGGGTTAATACCCCCACAGTCCCTGAGCCTGGTAGTAGGTGACGTAGGCACGTGGTGCCAGGGTCTAAAAAGAATTCCCACTGAAGTTGAGATTCCAATCGTCATACAAGCAATATGAGATGCATCGGCAGGTGCATCGTACCGATGTAGTCCCCGAGCTTGCTGGAAGGCGAAGTACCAGCCTTGTAGCAAGGTCTAAATAAATGCCTCTCAATTGTATGTGAGTACAAATCACATGTAGCCGAGGAGAGCGGTCTCTGAGAAATGTTAGGAGAGTGGTCGGGGCAGTCCCCGAGCATGAGTGTGGTCGGAACAGTCCCCGAGCATGATGGTGGTCTGGACAGTCCCCGAGCATGATGGTGGTCTGGACGGTCCCCGAGCACGATGGTGGTCTAGACAGTCCCCGAGCACGATGGTGGTCTAGACAGTCCCTGAGCACAATCGATAGTTGCGACAGTCCCCGAGCACGAGAAGTGTGGTGAAAAACCATATGCCACATGTACTATTATTTTTTTGTATTTATTTATTTACTTGCTTTGTCAAATCCAATCTAACACGTCTAGTCAAAGAAGTAGACGGGTATAGCACGTCATACCGCGTTTTTGTCTTTTCAAGCAAACAGTTGCGTGGCACCTATAAGTAGGTGCGTCAGCGTGGGCCCTCCCACACTGGCAACGAAGAGGCGCATATATTGGCAGGCTATGAAAACAACCGTCTACGGCGTGTGCGCACGCCTCCCAAGAATCTCGGGCAGACGAAACGGCATAACTCTTGGGTTAAATATAGTATAAGATAGGTAAGTTACTTTTTACTGAACCCCATTGCCATTCGCAGTCGCAGCCATCTTCTTCCTCTCGCCAACCCTAATACCTCTGAAATTACCACCAATCAATCCTCCACCCTTTCCTCGTTCATCAGCAAGGCCATAGTCATGGCAAAAAGTGATGCGCAGAAGAAAGCAGGAGTCATGGCGAAGGAGTGGTGGAAATCGAGAAGCAACGAGCAGACCATTGAAGACCTCGTCACCATGGGGGTACTCCACAACAAGGAGCTCGCAGGATGGCATGCGTCGGAGGGCGAGGGGTACCCCGATCCACAACCAGGTGAGATCGTGGTGTTCGAAGACTTCTTTAAGCGGGGATTTGGGGTTCCTATACATCCTTTTCTTCAGGGTCCCTGTCTTTACTACGAGATTGGGATTTGCAATCTGCATCCCAACTCAATCCTCCTTGTCTCCACTTTCATTCATCTTTGCGAAGCATATGGTGGCTTCCAGCCCCATTTCGATTTCTTCTGCCATCTTTTCTATCTGCAAAAGAAAGGAAGCGGCTGTTCGAAGATAGCCAGGGGTGTGTACCTCAACCTCCAAGATGGCATGAAAGCCCAGTACCTGCACTGCCCATGGAACACGTCGCTAGACGACTAGTACAAGAAATGGTTCTACATCCGCGAAGAGCCGAACACGATTACATTGTGCGACGTGGGGTACATTCCGGAGAAGAGGACTAGCTGGTCAGAGAAGCCCGAGCACCTAGAACAAATTCCAGAGATATTTGGAATGATCCCATGGAAAAAACTGGATGGTCCGAGCATGGTTGGGAACTTCATCAGCCGACGAATCCAGCCCTGCCAGAGGACAGTACATCCTGGCTTTGAATATCAAGGTAGTGCAGACCCGACGAGGACGAGGCAGGAGGCGCTTGACAAAATTGAAGTCAAAGCAAGAATTGGAGAGCTGTTTAACTTAGCTGATCCAAATTATGCCAGATTAAACAACATCGAGCACGCTTTCAAGCTTGCCCGACCTCCCCCCAAGGTAACTGTCTTGCCTCGTACCCGAAGTTTTATATTGTGGTAGGATAAGTGGAAACTTACTATGTTCACCCTTTTTTGTTACCCAGGTTAATGATCGGGATAGAGCGACAGTGTTTGTGTCACCACCTCCTAGAGTGGAGTGGCCACAAGGAGCTAGTCCCACCACCTAGACCAGCGTCGAGATCAAAGACGAGGACGTCGACTGGGCGGTGCTCGGAGCTGGAGAGGAGGCAGCGGCCCTAGCCGCTGGTAAGCGGCCGGCTACCCCCAAACAGCCGAAGAAGAGATCAGCAACCACCCTGCTCATCGGTGGGGCGCTAAGTATCAATGTGCCCGAGGGGGGCCCGAAGGAGAAACCGGCCGGCAAGCATCGACAGGCGATTTTTGCCTGGTCGGACAATGACACAGAGGAGGGAGAGGATGCAGACACCTTTTGACTTGCCCCTTGAAAGAGAAGGAGACAACTGGAGTCGATGGAGCAAGGTGTCTCCTCTATGCCTATGGGACCCATGTTGTCGACAACAGTGAATGATGCAGCCGGGTCGACCTCGGGAGTACCTGGGCAAGGAACGCGACCATCCATGGGAGCGACAACGCGACTGAGCACACCATCGGCCACTGCAGCGCAGAGCACAAGCGGTAGAGGGGTCGAGCACCAAGGCCCAGCGATAGTGCTAGATGTAGAGGGAGACCAGAAGTCACCCGCACAGCACGTGGAGCAAGCATGTCCAAAGAGATGCGCCTTTGCCACATCATTCCGTGCTTCCAACATGTAAGCATTTGTAACCTTGATGTAAGCTAGAATTTTGCATTGAATATGATTGCCTTCTGAACTTATCTCCAATGTACTAGCTCGGCGTCCACCAAAAGTCTGGACCAGCTAGCCGGAAGCGGCGTGGCGCCACCAATAAGTGCAGAGCAGACTACCCAGCGGCCGACCATCGAGGAAACCATAACAGAAGATCCATCGGGACCTCAGCAAACAAAAAGTCAGACAATAGTCCCCGAGCAGGGGGTTGAGGGAAGAGCCGAGCTGAGCATGAGTGCTCTAAGCACTAACCCTGCTAAGGGCAGAACCTCAGCATCAAGGGTAATGGAACAGACCGAGGAGCAGCGGCCAGAGGTGAGAGCACATACCATGTTTGTCGATGCTGCAGCCCATGGGAAGGCCATAGTGATCGCAGAAGCTAGTAACGCTGGACCAGCACCGAGACCCAAAGAAGAGCCCAAAGAGGACAAAGTGGAGGAGGTCCTAGGCCGTCTGTAGGACAAGCAACAACATGTGTATGTGTCGCGTTGGCGGAACGACCAATGGGTTGTCCATGAGGAAATCCCAGAGGTCGAAGAGACCAAGAAAGTTGAATGGGCGGCGAAATGGCTGGTGATGGAAGTGTAGGTAAGCTTCGCTTTACCCCCTGATCTCGCTATCTAGTCGTTGCTATCTTACTTAGCAATATGCATATAGGACTTAATGAAGACCACAAGGTACCACAAGAAATGCTTTGACCAGATCGAGGGGATCGCTGCCAGCAATAAGGAGCTGACGGCAGAGGTGGAACGCTTGCACCAGTGACTTGAAGCCGCCAACCATGAAAAGACGGTGCAAGAGTCCTAGAACCAGAACCTGGTCGTCCAGCTCAGTAATAAAGAGCGGGAAAGAACAAGTAGCCACTTTATCACAATGACTACTGACAAGTGCTGTTGCATTGTTGGTAGTAACAGCTGTAGTGCAGGCCTAGAAGCCGAAGTGGTCCGTCTCCGAGAGGAGAACAGTCATGCAGTCGTGGAGTGTGATCGCCTGAAAGAGGACAACAGAAAACTAGCGCAAGACCAGTTGCAGCTCTGGGACCACACGACCAAGATGACAAAGGAGCTGAAAGGTAAGTTTTCCAAACCCCTTTGCTCTTTTTTGTTGCCTACCGTAGTTTGACGTAATATAGCATCTTAACAGCATGTACAATTTGCAGTTATAAAAATCAATGCGAAGAAGCATCTGGAGGCCATGATAAAAGACCGTGACGGCTGGATGGCGCAGTGCCAAGAGATCACCAAGGATCGTGAAACCTAGAAAAGCCGGTGCCAGGAGATGGCAACGGGCATTTTGCCGGTCCTTAACCTCATCGATCCGGTGCTAACAGAAGATGTGCTAAGGACGCCGCAGCTAGGATTGGTTGAGAGATGCCAAAAGGCATGGGGATGGTTCTAGGAGTTCGTGAAGGAGGCGGGTGAGTACACAGGCGCACATGTGCTAAGCATGGTACGTGCTCACTACCCCTTGATCAATCTCAAGCGTCTGGAGGCTAGATACCCGAAGGAGGTAGATCCAGACAAGGCTGAGGAGCTACGGATGACCCAGCTGGACTTGTCGGCGAAAATAATTGGCGACATTAACCTATGTGGAGGCGCGACACCACCTATACAGGGAACGCCATCAACAAGTCAGCTGGAGGCACCATCATTTTTAAGCCAACCGGCGAAGCCTGCGGTCTCAACCAGCCAGGCATCGGCGGGGCCATCTTCTTCAGCTCGATCAGTACCAGAGTCCCCGAGACCCTTGCACAATGTCAGGCCCAGCGAGCAGCAGGTGCCGCGTGCCCCGACTAGCCAATAGTATAGGCTATAGTTGTAGAAGAAGATGTAGTTGTGTTATTGTAAACTTGGACCTTTTCAGGCAAGCTTGTAATAACGTAACTATATATCAGCATAAGCTTGTTTATTTTGGAGAA
Organism: Miscanthus floridulus; assembly: GCF_019320115.1. Lineage (NCBI taxonomy): Eukaryota > Viridiplantae > Streptophyta > Magnoliopsida > Poales > Poaceae > Miscanthus > Miscanthus floridulus. Next base: position 113,034,328 of record NC_089581.1, on the reverse strand, counting down.
AACATGTTTAAGCTCGGATATCATGATGGTGTAACTGAGTTAGAATGTGTTAGCGTTCTGTTCAGTCGTACCCGTTTAGTCGACACATCATCCTGAAAGGTTTGTATGGCCTTGGTTTGTCTTGTGGTCAGAGTGTGAGGTGCATAGCTTGTGCACACATAGAAACACACAAGTCAAACTAGAGAGCACCTACCGATTACCCGTAGCATAGAGAGCGGATCCCATGCACACGTTGAGAGGAACCGGAGATAGGGCCTGCTCCAAAAACCCAAGAAGGAATGGTGCTTGGTTTTAACTGGTTGAGTTAGAATAACAGTAGACTTCAAAGTGACACATTAGAGTGGTCGGAGAAATCATAATAGCTTTATTGAATTAAACCGAAAGTACAAAAGGGGTACATATCTCAGTAGTTAAGCATAGAAACGCCTAAGCTTACTGATGTGCCATGAATTGGGGACGTCTGTACTGTCCAGGTGAGCTAACCTTTAAGATGTTGGTCGCATAACCTCCTTGATCATGAAGGGCCCCTCCCATGGGGTTGTGAGTTTGTGAACGCCAGCCTGACTCATCTTCCACTTCAGGACCAGGTCCCCAACCATGAAGAAATGCTCCTTGACGTTCTTGTTATAGTACCTGCGCAAAACAACAAGGTATTTGGCTATACGTACGCAAGAATCGAGCCGCTTCTCTTCTGCACTATTCACTTCTAGCTCCCATACTTCATTGGCCTTGTCTTCATCGAAGTTCTCTACCCATGCTGATCTGAAGGCTATATCTGCTAGGAGCACTGCCTCAGCGCCATAAACCATAAAGTATGGTGATACGCCGGTATTGCGACTGGGCTAGGTTCTGAGGCCCCAGACCACGGCTGGTAACTCTTTGAGCCATCTTTTGGGAGCTTTATCATTTTCTCTATACATCCTCTTCTTAAGTGCGTCCAAGATCATACCATTTCCCCACTCGACCTGTCCATTAGCTCTAGGGTGCGCCACCGAGACGTATTTTACTACTATGCTCCTTTCATCGCAGAAGTCCCAAAAAGTGTTCTCGGTGAACTGAGTACCAGATCAGTGATGATGTTGTTGGGTATGCCGAAGCGGTGGATGACCTGGTCGATGAACGGAATAGCCTTTTCTGAAGATGCCTTGACTAGGGGCATGTACTCTATTCACTTGGAAAATTTGTCGATCAGCATGAAGACGCATGTAAATTTCCTAGGGGCTGGTTTGAAAGGCCCGATCATATCCAGTCCCCAGCATGCGAAGGGCCAAGAGGCTGGTATTGTCTAAATCTCATGTGTTGGTACGTGGATTCTCTTGGCAAAGAACTGACAACCTTCACAATGGCAGACTAGCTTCTCTGCATCGGCTACGGCTGATGGCCAATAGAACCCTGCTCGGAAAGCCTTGCCAACCAGCGCTCTTGAGGCCGTGTGGTTGCTGTAGGAGCCAAAGTGGATTTGGTCCAGGAGATGTTCACCATCCTCCTAGGTTATACACTTCATCAAGATTTCCTCCTTCGCGTTCTTGCGCCACAATTTGCCATCGACGAGCAGGTACTGCTTACTGCGACGCATCAGGCGTTCGTTTTCTGTCCGATCGGTGTAACCGCTACCATCTGTCAGGTACTTGATGAAAGGTACACTCCAGTCAGGCTCCTTAGTGGTCGGAAGTGGTTCGGTGGTGTTCAGCGCCGGAACCATAGCCACCAATAGCTGGTCTGGAGGCTTGTCAACCACGAGATCTTCTTCTTCGATGGAAGGCGTGAGCAGGTCTTTAACAAATACGCCATGTGGGACTTTGGCTCGGGATGATCCTAACTTTGACAGTGCATTTGCTGCTTGATTTTTGTCCCGGACCACATGTGTGTACTCGATGCCGTAGAACTTGCCTTCCAACTTTCTGATCGATTTGCAGTATGCATCCATCTTTTCGCTGGTCGTATCCCAGTCCTTGTTGAGTTGGTTGATGACCAGAGCTGAGTCTCCATAGACATAGAGACATTTGACACCAAGCTCGACCACAATGCGCAGACCATGTAGGCATGCTTCGTACTCGACGGCGTTATTAGATGTCGGGAAATAAATCCTTAGGACGTATCGGAGCTGCTCCTTGGATGGTGACACGAAAAGGACTCCTGCTCCTGCGCCGTCGATGTTGAGAGAGCCGTCGAAGTACATCTTCCAATACTCGTCAGGCCCCTGAGAGACAGGTGTGCTTAAGTCTGTCCACTCGACAATGAAATCGATAAGCGCCTAAGACTTGATTGTAGTACGACTTGCAAATTCCAAGGAGAAAGGGCATAGCTCCATTGCCCATTTGACGATGCGCCCGTTCGCATCCTTGTTGCGAATGATGTCTCCTAGAGGGTACTCGATCATGACCACCACATGATATCTGTCAAAGTAATGTTTCAACTTTCGGGATGTTATTAGTATGGCGTAGATCAGTTTTTGAATCTGTGGGTACCTGGTCTTGGATTCATTGAGTACCTCACTGATGAAATAGATTGGATGCTGTACCTTGTAGACGTGGCCGGGCTCATCGCGCTCGACCACCATGGCAGTGGAGACCACTCGATTAGTTGCCGCAATGTAAAGCAAGAGGGTTTCGCCTTCTCTGGGAGCAGTGAGGACCGGAGGTGATGTAAGGAATTGTTTCAGCTATGTGAAGGCACCGTCTGCTTCCTCCGACCACTCAAACTTCTCGGATGCTTTGAGCAGCTTGAAAAACGGTAGTCCTTTTTCACCTAATCTTGATATGAAATGACTTAGGGCTGCCATGCATCCGGTAAGCTTCTAAACATCCTTCACCTTTTTGGGCAGCTTCATGTCCAAAACAGCTTTTACCTTCTCAGGGTTAGGGCGTATGCCATCGTGACTAACGATGTTGCCGAGCAATACCAGATGGAACACCAAAGATACACTTCTTTGGGTTTAGTTTCCATTGGAATGTGTTAAGAGCTGCAAAGGTACGTTCGAGGTCGTCAACAAGGGTGTATGCTTCCTTGGTTTTAATAACTATGTCATCAACATAAGCCTTGACGAGGTCGTCTTTTATCTCGTCTTTGAGGCAGGCCTGTATGGCGCGTTGGTAGGTAGCCCCAGCGTTCTTGAGCCCGAACGACATGGTCGTGTAGCAGTAAGCGCCGAAGGGCGTGATGAAGGATGTCTTGATCTGGTCATCCTTTTTAAGAGCGATCTGGTGATAACCAGAGTAGCAATCGAGAAAGGAAAGCAACTCACAACTGGCAGTTGAATCTATGACCTTGTCTATGCGGGGTAAGCCGAAGGGGTCTTTAGGGCAGTGTTTGTTGAGATCAGTGTAATCAACGTGCATTCTCCATTCATTATTCTTTTTGCGTACAAGAACTGGGTTGGCTAACCACTCCGGATGATACACTTCTTTGATAAATCCAGCTGCCAAAACCCGTGTAACTTCTATCCTAATAGCCTCCTTTTTGTCGCGAGCGAACCGTCGTAGCTTCTGCTTGAAAGGTTTGTGTCGGTGTTTCGTACAAGCACCGACAAGTAAATTTATAGTAATGCACGTTAGCCTCGGATGGTGCGCTAAAGGACACAAGATTTATACTAGTTCAGGCCGAATGTCCCTACGTCTAGTTTGTTGCTGCTCGTGTTATTAGCACCGAAAACGGTTCGTAGTTGGGGGTACAAACAATCGAGAGAGGGACTGGTCCCAAGTCTCTGATGGAAGGGTTGAAAGGAGGCCAAGAGCTTGATCGCAGCTTGACTGTGTGAGTGTTGTGTACTATGCCATCAAAGATCGGTCCCTTTTATGGAGGAAGCGCCTCCCCTTTTATAGATGAAGGGGCTGGCTTTACAAGGGTGAGGGCTTTAGGATGTGTACTCTACCTAGTCTTGTGGCTCACGTCTACCCAGTCTGGTTCTTCATTCTGATGAGTGCGAAAGAAGATAAGCGCCTACAATACTGTCGATGCCTCTGTAGAATGTCAGGTTGGTTATAGAATGCTACCCTGTGCAGGGTATGGGCTGCAGTACAGTGGTTTTGACTTATGAGCCTCCCTAGCCTTGCTCCGCACGCCTTTTGGTTCCTATGAGTCTTCCTCAGAGGGACGCGGGGTTAGTGTCCGGAGTAGCGCCGTGGGCAAGGTCTTCTAACTTGGTGGACCTGAGGGGTCGGGAAGCGGGCGCCGCTCCCTTGGGTCCATAGCGTGGTGATGGAATATCCGTCGTTCGTGGAGATAGCAAATCCTTTTCTGGAGCGTAGCGGTTGTCGTATATCTTCGTCGGGTTCCGTGTCCCAGAGCTAAAGGCAGCGCCTACAACACTACAGGGCGAGGAGCACGCACCTGTAATACCTTTTGGGCTCTACGGCGCCCGGAAGGGTCTAAAGCACCTGTCCCATCGTTCCCTGGCAGTACTTTTCCTGCCAGGGCGTAGGGTATGGTCCTTGGAGCCATGGTTGACCCAAACGTCTTGTCTTGCCCTGTACCCATCATCATGAGGGAACAGGGAGAAGTTGTCAGGTAAGATGAAACCAGTCTTTAGATATCGAGCAGGGTGAGGCTCGTTCCTGGCCGTCGGGTGAAGCAGAGACTAGTCCTTATCTCTTGGGTGAGACCGAGCCCGCCCCTACGGGGTCAGGTGAGGCGGAGTCTATCCCTCAGCCCTCAGGTGAGACCGAGCCTGCCCCAAAGGCGTTGGGCGAGACAGAGACTAGCCCTAAGCCCTCGGGCGAGGCAGAGCTATCTCAAAGGCGTCAAGCGAGACGGAGTCTATCCCTCACCCCTCGAGCGAGACCGAGCCCACCCCAAAGGCGTTGGGCGAGACAGAGACTAGCCCTGAGCCCTCGGGTGAGGTAGAGCTATCTCAAAGGCGTTGGGCGAGGTGGAGTCTATCCCTCACCCCTCGGGCGAGACCGAGCCCACCTCAAAGGCGTCGGGCGAGATGGAGACTAGCCCTGAGCCCTCGGGTGAGGCAGAGCTATCTCAAAGGCATTGGGCGAGGCAGAACCAAACTCCTGTCATTCGGGCAAGGGTCGTTACGGTGCCCTTATCCGTCTAGAAGTTTTTAACGTTCGGTGGTTATTGGTTCTACCTTCTAGGGTACCCCGGTATTAGGTCCCTGACAGTTTGGCCTTGCCGTCGACATTTAAGGAGTGCTCGATCAAGTTCCGAGGTACACCGGGCATGTCAGCGGGTTTCCATGCGAACACACTCACGTTGCTCCTCAAGAACCTGACGAGCGTGTCTTCCTATTTAGGATCCAGATTGGCCCCGATAAGGGCCGTTTTGCTGGGATCACCATCGACCAGCTGGATCGCTTTGTGCTCTTTGGACTTGATGTTCTTGCATGGGGCCTCGAGCTCTGGGATCTCCAGGTGGTCGGCTGAGGTTTTCTTGGCGTCGAGCGTGGTCTCGGCCATGCGAATAGAGAGGTCGTGAGCCTCTGCTATTTTGAAGCTATCATCCTCACAGGTATAAGCTGCATATATGTTGCCCCTGAGAGTTAGAACCCCTTTCTCGGTAGGCATCTTGAGCACCAAATACCTGTAGTGAGGTATGTCCATGAATTTGGTGAGCGATGGTCGACCAAGGATAGCATGGTAGGTGCCATCAAAGTCAGCGACCACGAAGTTGACATAGTCGGTGCGGAAGTGGTCCGGGGTACCAAATTGCACAGGTAGCATGATCTGCTTGAGAGGTGTAGAGCTCTGTCCTAGGAGAACACCCCAGAACTATGCCTCGTATGGCGTGAGATCCGCCTGGGTTATCTTCAGGGCTAGCAAACTATTCTTGAACAGTATATCGATGGAACTGCCGCCATCAATCAGCACTTTGTTGAACTGAACCTTGTTGATACAAGGATCAAGGACCAGAGGAAAACATCTTCGCTCAGGTATTGCAGCCCATTGGTCCTTTCTGCTGAAGGAGATCTCGTGGTGAGACCAAGGAGGGAGCCGCGGATCAGCGATGAGGTTGTCGGTGTTGGCCACGTTCAAGCAAGCGCGGGCGAGCAGCTTGCATTCTCATTTGGTCTCGATGGACACTTTGCCTCCAATGATGGTGTGGACGTGATCAGTTGGCTTGACGTACTTGTGATGGGGATCTACGTCTTCATCGTCGTTGTCCTCGTTACGCTATTCCCCGGCATCATTAGGCTTGTCGGATGTATCCGGAGCCTGTTGGCGCGTGTAGATAGATTTGAGAACATGGCAATTCTCCATGGTATGGTTTGACTTGGGATGGAGCTGGTAGGGTCCTTTCAATGCTTTGGCATAGTCTTCTTCGTAGTTGCGACGTCCGCCACCTTTTTTAATGGTGTTGACCTCACCGTCGTCTTCTCGAGCACGCTTGCCCCTGTAATCGTCATGGCGATTACGCCGCTGATTACGCTGGTCACGGTGGTCGCGGGAATCATTGCGCTGGTTGCGGCGATGAAAATTGTCGTTCCGACCACGGTTGCCGCGGTAGTCATCGTGGTGTGGGGGGTGGTCGGAGCGTGGAACCCTTGCTACTTCTTCGATGATTATCTTTTTAGCATCATCGGCATCCGCATATTTTTTAGCAGTGGCCAGGAGCACTGTGACTAATTTAGGTCTCTTACAGAGGAGCTTGTCCCTTAGGGTATCGTGGAAGCGGAGACTAGTGATGAAAGCCTCGATTGCTTCATTATCGGAGATTGACGGGACCTTGATGCGCATCTCCGAGAAGCGTCGGACGTACTCGCACAGTGGCTCATCTTTGCGATCTCGAATCTGCTGCAGATCATATTTGTTGCCGGGTTGCTCGCAAGTAGCAATGAAGTTGTCGATGAATGCTTGCTTGAGCTCTTGCCAAGAATCAAAGTAGTTCGCCAGCAAGCTGACTAGCCATTGGTGGCCTGCATGGCCGACGATGACTGGGAAGTAATTAAACATGACGTGCTCGTCAGCCATGGCTGATCTGCACGCGGTTTCGTAGAGCATGACCCATAATTCGGGGTGCTCCTTGCCGTCGTACTTCTAAAGTTTTTCGAGCTTGAAGTTCTTGGGCCATATGACTTGGCGAAGGTGTGGAGTAAACTGCTTCAAACCCGGAGGGCCGTGGGTAGTATCATATTCCATACGGTGATAGCTTTCATGGGATGCACGATCGTTGGCTCTTTGGTTAATGCGATCGCGCAGATTGCATTCTCTGAGGTAATGGCGGAGATCGTTATTGCCATCATGATGATCCCGGTTGCCACCCTGGTTAACCCTATGACCACGGTTATCATGGCGATTGTCACGGTTGTCTCGGTGGTTGTCATCCCTGTAGTCACGGCGGTTGTCGTCCCGACCACCATCATGGCCACTATTTCCGCCTTGATGGTTGTCTAATGGGTCATTGTTGCGCGAGCCACATTGGTTGGGTGGCTGTGAGTGACTTGAGTACTGGTGGCTGTGGCTTGATTCGACTGAGATGGATGGAGCCCAGGCTTGATTTACAATCTCTGCGGTCTAGGCCATAGCAGCCGTCAGGTAAGCTTGTATATCATCACGAACTGCCTGGGTTTCCGGGGTATTAGGTAGTCATTGCATTGTCACCATAGCAACTGCTACGTTGGCGCTTGGAGTCCTAAAGACATGCTTGTCCCCCACCCTGTCAAAGGCATTGTTAAGGTCGCATGGCTGGACCCTTATGCGTCATGCCTCCTCTTCTGCCTCGGCTTTGATTTGTCGGTGATTAAATCGGTCAATATTGCGTGCTTCACGTGCCAGCCTTTCTTGTTCGGTTTCACCAACTGCCGGTGGTTTGTCATTACTGACAATGTTGATCAAGTCTCCTTGCCTTGGTGGGAAGGATGGGAATCGTGGGAATCCTGGGGCATGGTCTGGGATATCCAGATCGTATTCAACGCCTTCATTGTCATGATGCTGGAGCTCGGTGTGGATGGAGCCATTAGATGCGATGTCAGACGAGGAGCTTGAGCCACCCTCTTGAACTGTGTGAACCAATCCTTCTTGATAATCCTTGATTTGGACCATGTTGATGAAGTTGCGCAGGCCGTAGGGCTAGGCCTGGTAGTTCTCCATCGAGGCTTCGTACTCGAAGAGCTGGAGACCCGTCGTGGGGGCTGGCCGGTGACGAACGGAGCACCCTTCAGGAGTAGATGTGACCACGAGATCCATACTGAGTCGTGCAGGATGACTGGCCCGAGCTGGTCGGGTAGATCTGTTGTGGGTAGTGGTTACCTACTCATTAGGTTGACTTTGAATCGAACTTACCAGAGCTAGGGTTTTAGCAAGCTTGGTGCCGACCTGATCGATGGAGTCGAGCAGGTCGGTGTTGTTAGTCTGCCTCCCTTTGTAGCGAGGAAGTGGACGATAGATTGTCAGTGTGGCTGAAGATGATGCTGGCGTGGCCAGAGCCAGATCCACCATGGTCGGAGCCATAGCCGATGCAGGTGAAGTAGTGGTCGACGCAGATTGAATCCACGCCTCCTCCATGGTCATGGCGATGAAGTCATCGGAGCCAGTGGTCCAGGTGATCTGGCCGATAGTGAACGTGAGTCCGTTCGGCATAGCCATTTAACCGGGGCGATGACCATCTTGTTCGCTGGAGAGCAGTATGCACACCCCTACCTGGCGCGCCACTGTCGACAAAATATGGTCGGCAGTCTACCTAGGGGTATGCCCAAGGTAGTAGATTATCGGCAGACAGATGCGCAAGCTACAAGCAAGATGGTGACGCAAGACAAACATGAGGTTTTATCCAGGTTCGGCCGCCATGAAGGCGTAATACCTACGTCCTGCGTCTGATTGTATTGCTGTATGTCAATGAGAGATGTTTTTAGAGGGGTCCCCTGCCCACCTTATATAGTCCGGGGGGCAGGGTTACAGATCTAGAAACTAATCCTAACCAGTTACAACTATCATAGGTGGCTGGATAAGGATTCTTATTCTAACCGACCAGGATCTTGCTTGATCTCCAAATCTGCCTTGATTCCTTGCGCGGGACTTCGAACAGATCGGCTGGGCCACGCGTCGTCTTCTAGTGGGCTAGACCCCCTAGTCCGGGCCAGCCCAAGCCTAGCCGTAAGGGTATAGGGGTTAATACCCCCACATGTGGGTAGGGCCAAGTTTGGCCACAGGCACACGGTACCACACAGGTGAGCGCAAGGCAACAGAGCGGCCAGGCGGATGCGACGGCGGTGGTAGAGCACACGTGGGCAACTTCGCACAAGCAGCCATGGCTAGCAACAGCGCGGTGACCCAATGCATAGATTCAGTGACATGGCAAGGCAGTGGCAGTGGACTAGCCAGGGTAGCGGGCCCGCGACAATGGTGGTGGTGGCCGAGGTGCCAAGTCACCGGGCGCAACGCGCACATGTGTGGGTGGGTGCTTGCGTGCGTGACCACGGCAGCAGCGGTGCGGTGGACAGGGACCAGCAATGTGGTGTTAGAGACAGGACTAGTCAGGGCGGTGGCACATGTGTGGCGTTCGTGCGCATTGGGCGGCTGGCATGATAGCGCCGAGTGCCAAGCACGGTGACCGCGCCCAGGCTCTGAAGCTGTCCGAGAATGAGCCTTACACAATTTTTAAAGCATCCCAAAAATCCACCTCAATGCTTCAATTGCTAAACCAACTATTTAACACTCAAGATGGTATGTCAAGCTACTAAAACAAGCCCTGAGACCATACCACTACCGAACCGGATTCTCCTATAAAAATTCCCAAACTTAGCCTCGTCACATCGTTTTCTAACTTAAGAAATTTGGTTAAGTCTCGCTCAGATTTGCGTCAACTTCGATTTCCAAGCTACCAACCCTGCTAGCTAGTGAATTCCTTTCATGATCGCAGGCATTTCATCTTCACCTATGAATCTTATACTACAAACGTTATTCAAGTTCCATATATGCGTTCTATAGCATTCTCGTCCAATAAAAATTCATTTAGAACCCTAAGTGATGTAACGCGACATGAAATATAACAATCATTTTGCATTTCTAATGAACGTTTCAAGTTACGTACATTGCTTTACAACCTATATTACACACATTTACACACAAGTATGATGCTCAGGCAGTGTTTTAGCAAAAGATTTATAATGTAACACCAAGGGAGTTACAAATCTACCCCCCTAAAAGAAAATCTCGACCCAAGATTTCATGTGCCTAGTGTGAGAAGGAGATAGGAAATACATTTCAACATAATAACTACCTATCAGAACCAGAGAGAAGGTGGGGGTAATGCTTTAATATGTAGCTCTCTTGTTCCCATGTGGCCTCATCCTTAGAGTGGTTTTGTCACTACACCTTGTAGAACTTCACCACATTGTTCATTGTCACTCTTTCCTTTTCATCCAGGATTTTGACAGGGTGCTCAATATAAGTCAAGTCAAGCTAGAGGGGAAGCCCTTTAATTTCCATAGCTTCATTAGGCACCCGCAAACATTTCTTCAATTGTGAGACATGAAACACATCATGTACTGTAGATAAAATATCAGGAAGCTGGAGACGATAAGCAACTGGGCCACACTGTGCTAGAACCTTGTAAGGACCACATATCGAGGGGCTAGCTTGCCATGGACACCAAACCGATGCACCCCTCTCATAGGAGACACCTTGAGATACACATAATCCCCAACTGCAAACTGCAAGAGCCTTCTTTACTTGTCTGTATAAGCTTTCTGTCGGCTCTAAGCTGCCTTCAAGTGACTCTGAATAATGCTTACGTGCTCTCGAGCCTCTTTGATGAAATTAGGCCCAAAATATCCATGGTCTCCCACTTCAACCCAGTTAAGTGGTGTCCTACACTTCTTTCCATATAGAGCTTCAAATGGTGTCATGCGAATGCTCTCTTGGTAGCTATTATTGTAAGAAAATTTAGCTAACTTCAGGCACCCATCCCACTTCTTAGGAAAAGAAATGGCACACGCTCTCAACATATCCTCGAGCACCTAGTTCACCCTTTCAGTTTGGCCATCAGTTTGTGGATGATATGCTGAGATTCTAAGGAGACAAGTACCAAGACATTGCTGCAGTTGCTCCCAAAATTGATAGACAAAAACTGACCCTCTATCATAGATGATAGTAAGGGGAACTCCGTGTAGGGTCACAATCCGATCAAAATATATCTCAGCATACTTCTTGGTTGTATATCTAGTGTCCACTGGGATAAAATGAGCAGACTTAGTGAGACGGTCCACAATGACCCAAATAGAATCATAGCCCTTGGATGTGCGGGGCAAACCTACCACAAAGTCCATGGAGATATCTTCCCATTTCCAAATAGGAATGGGCAAGGGCTACAAATATCCTAGGGTACACATATGATCTTCTTTAACTCTCCCACAAGTGCCGCACTCCGCGACATAGTAGGTGATATCCTGCTTCATGTTGGACCACCAGTACAAGTGGCGCAAATCATGGTACATCTTGTTGCTGCCAGGATGGATAGACAACTTTGAATGATGGGCTTCATTCAAAATCTTCCTTCTCAGCTCCTCATTTGATGGAACCACCAATCTGTCCTTGTATCTCACTACTCCTTGCTCATCAATACTAAACTGAGGACCACGCCCTTCGGCAATTAATTTTTTGATGGGAGGAATTTCTAAAGTGTCTTGGTTTTGCTCCAGCAATTCTGAGGTCAAAGCAATGTGAGCTAGCACCTCTGCATGGTTGAGAGATAAAGGTGTTTCTTCAACCTAATATGACTTTAGGCTCAAGGCATCAGCTACCACATTGGACTTTCCTAGGTGGTAATGTACCTCCAAGTTATAATCCTTGATCAATTCTAACCATCTCCTTTGCCTCATATTTAACTCAGACTGAGTAAAAATATATTTGAGGCTCTTGTGATCTGTAAAAATATGTACTTTGTTGCCCAACAAATAATGCCTCCAAATTCTTAGAGAGTGGACCACAGCAGCCAGCTCCAAATCATGGGTGGGGTAATTCACTTTGTGCTTTTTCAGTTGGCGCGAAGCATAGCTATCACGCGCCCATCCTACATCAGCACACATCCCAACCCTGTCTTCGAGGCATCACAATATACATCAAAAGGTATATCAATGTTTGGTTGGGCCAAGATAGGAGCAGTGGTCAGAAATTTCTTCAAAGCTTGGAAGGCTTCTTCACAGGCTAGACTCCAATCAAACTTGGCTTCTTTTTGGAGCAGCTTGGTCATCGGCTGAGCTATCTTAGAGTGAAAGTGCATCTAGCCCTTTAGTGGGTTTTGGATGATTGAATGACAACGTGATTAAAGGTCTAACCATTTTGCTAAGTGTGGACAGATAATAGGTTATCTCATAGGTACTTAATGAGAGCCAAAATGATGTGTTGTTGTATAAATAATCTAGTTCAAGCACATGACAACAATGTAAATGGAATTCATACAAAGGCTTATTTATTGTGGGATTTTCATGTACTATGTGAAAGCAAGCCCATAAGAATTAATTAATGAGACATGAGGGATTGCATATGGAATGGTCTCATATTTGAAGCTTGCTAAATTGAAATGAAAAATATAACAATACAAATGAATGGATGATTTAACACAAGATGTGACTTGCTGGCTTGAGATGGTGAAGATACCAAGGAAAGGCTTCGAGGTACTAAGCAAGGGTGAAGGGCAAGCGATGGCTTGGCGGCCGAAGAACCTAGCTAGGGTGAAGAAGGAAGAACTTCATTTAGTTGAGGTACTACTCAAGCTATGATGGTCATGTCTATGTGGACGATCAAATCACTATTGGAGTGTTTAATGGAAGTGACTTGATACATTTGGGATTATTCAAATTTGATGAATGGAATCAAGTCACATGCTCAAGATGGCTATGCTCAAGTGAAAAGATCAATATCAACATGTTTGCACCCTCACTTGATGAAGAGTGGAATACACGGTTTCGGTTGAAAGAAATCAACTCAAAAAGTTTAAATTCGTTATACTTTTAAATTTGAGTTAATAGGAATGCCGCACTATTAAGAGGGATGCATCATGTTGATAGATAATGTTTTATAAGTGCTCAAGCCAACCCATGTGAGTTTTGAATATTTGAGAGCCCTAACTGATTTTTGTTGGTCTGGCAATACCGGACGTGTTCGGTATTTGCCCACCAATAATAATATTGTTGATCTCGGGTTGGTTCATCGAGAGTTCCATCGTGAGTCAGAAGTTCCAATGGCCAGGAGTTTCGACAATGGTTAGGAGTTCCAATGTCTCGTGCCTAACTTACTTGGAGAGTTCACTATGGTGGTCATACTGGATGTGTCCGGTATTAATACCGGACGGGTCTGGTATGTACGGCCATAAGCCAACGGCTAGTTTTCAAAAGCCTTGAGGGTCGGGAGTTCCGACGTGAGTCGGGAGTTCCGACGGTCGGAGGTTCTAGCATGAGTCAGGAGTTCTGACACCTCACCTACTTTAACTCAGTTACCATAGTTTTCAAAAGTGTTGAGGGTTGGGAGTTCTGACGTAAGTCAGGAGTTTCAACGGTCGGAAGTTCTGACGATCGGAAGTTCCAACATTCATCGGGAGTTCCAACGCGCCACAATGTTACTGTAACTCAGTTACCATTGGCACAGTGTAAGTCATACTAGACATGTCCGGTATGCCAACGGCTATATAATGGCTAGTTTTCCAAGGGGGCTATAAATACCCCCAAGCCTCCACCTTTGGAGGCTGCTGATTCTGCTGATACACATACACGTTTTTGAGCCTTGCCAACTCTCCCAAACCCTCTCTTAGTGAGTGTGTGATCCAAATTGCCAAATCAATTAGTGGGTTGAGAGAAATTCAAAAAGAGAGCCATCAAACCACTTGAGCACTTGTGCATATTGTCAATCTCGTGATTCACATTTGTTACTCTTGGACTCTTTGGTCCTAGACGGCTAGGCATCATTGGAAAGCACCCAAGAGATTGTGGTGTGCCTTGGAAAGTTTGTAACGGTTGATTCTGCTGCCTCGAAATCAACTAGTGGAAGGAGGAAAAGGAGTTGGAAAAGACTCTGGCTAGAGTGACCTTCGTGGTACCCTGTAGGGTTGACCTTCGCTGGGTCGCCCGCAGCCTCCTCAAAGGAGAGTAGAACTCAAATGAGTCCGAACTTCGGTAAAACAAATATCGTGTCTCAATTCGCATTTCATTTGATATTTGTGTTGCTCTTGCTCTTGTGTAGGTCATCTATGTATATTGTCAAATCTAGTAGGTACCTGCAATTTGATTTAAAGTTAGAAATCGAAAGGAACAAGTTTAGAGCTATTCCACTAAAACCGTGTATACCAGACACGTCTGGTATAGCTACCAGACATGTCCGGTATTGATCACTGTGCCAGGCTATTCTACAGAACACGTGCATACTAGACACGTCCGGTATACCTACCAGGCATGTCCGATATTTCCTATCTGTGCTAAATATATTCATTCTTTGTTCTAACTTTGTATTGCAGGGTTGTAACTTCTATATATATTCTTTATATCTTGTTTACTCTGTGGCTAACTTGTGAGGGGTAGTAATACACTTAATTTGGAGTTTCCATTTTGGAAACTATCTTTACTAATCGTTTCTGCATTTAAAGGTGTTAATTTTCAGAAACGCCTATTCACCCCCCTCTAGGCGGCATCCTAGGTCCTTTCAATTGGTATCAGAGTGAGGTTCTCACCTAAAGCTTCACCACCATGAGAAAAGGATGTCGACGCCTATCGAGTTGGAGCCAGTGCTTCTCCAAAATGATGGTTCAAACTTTCTATCTTGGTCAATTCATGTACTCAATGCTTTTAGAGATTTTAGTCCTCTTGTTGAGCAATTGTGGATGCAAGCCTACCTCTTCCTATAGTTGATTGGAGCAACTACAAAAATTTGTCAAAAGAGGAAGAGATATGCGTGCAACTCAATGCTCAAGCTATTAATGTCATGTTGAGTACATTGAGTGTAGAGGTTCAAGATGAGGCAATCTTCAATGGACAACCACCTCCGGAGAGTGATCATCTCATTTGGACTAGACTTTTTGATTTATTTGGAAAATCCAAATGTGATGACGCACTTGAGATCAAGTCAATGGAAAATGTGTCCATTATGTCTTCATACAGCAAAGAAGCCTCACAAGACCTCAAGAGCGCCGAGATGGAGCAAGAAGTGCAAGCAGCGCATGACTTGATGTCTGCCTACACATACTGGACGTGTCCGGTATGCCTACCAGACGTGTCCGGTATGGCCGAGGCAGCAGAGCAGCAAGCAGCTGTTTGCAATGATGCTCAAGCCTGGTGGTGACCAAGTGATGAGTCAACCTCAGTATCTTATGATACTCATCACTTGTATCTCATGGCCAAGAAAAGCAAGAAGAAGAGTAACAAGAAAGATCAAGAAAAGGAGAAAGCACAAGTAGATGATCAAGATGAGAGTGATGTTGAAGTTGAAGACAACTACAACCTTGATCATCTCAACCACAAAGACAAGTTCATCATCATGAAGATAGTTAAAAAGAATGATGAGCTTGAAGAAGAGATTGAGAAGCAAGAGCAATCACTTCAAAAGCAAGAATTGTTTCTCATCTCCAAGATGGAAGAACTAAAGGCTCTAAGTGAAAGGAATGAAAAATTGTCAATTGAGCATGCTTTAGTTACTAACTCCTCTTCTAGTGTTTCACAACTAGAGAAGGAAAACTTGGAGCTCAAGGCAAGGCAAGATGAACTATCAAGCAAGTATAATGTGCTACAAGCAAACTATGTTCATCTAAAGTGCTCTCATGATGAAGTAGTAGAATCAAGCATTATGCTTGAGGTGGCTCATGAGGTTATGATCACATCGGTAAAATTTTCTCAACCTCTCACACATTCACTCACTAGTACACCATCTCAATTAAATATTTCTTGTACTAATGAATGTGCTCCTCAAGCAAGCCAATCTTCGATTGAGCTAAATCTCATAAAAAACATAGAGCTCAAAGAAGAGGTGCAAAGAATAAAGAAAGATGTGATTTGGTTGAAGGGTAAGGAGAAAGCACAACCTTCTCAAGATAACCGTGATAACATGGTGAAGAAGCTTGAGAAGGGTTCAAACCTTGCTTCCTCCAAAACCCAACAAAAGAATCACATCTCAAGCAAGGCCAACACAACCAAGAGCAAGAAACATGGAAAAAGGTTATGCTATGGTTGTGGATTATATGGACATGAGTGGCCCATGTGTCCACATAAGAGTTGGGCCAACAAGTGTGAAGTGGCCAAACAAAAGGCCTCAAACAAGTTGGCCAACCAAAAGAAAAGTGATGGACAAAGCACTTGTCTCATGAGCAAGAAATTGGGGCTTCCTACCAAGAAATGCCCAATGTACAAAGAGGCAAGAAAGGAAGCCCAAGTTGCAACAAGAAGATGCTATGGATGCAATGAGATGAGCCACAAGGTTGATAGATGTCCATACAAGCAAAGCAAGCATAGAGCAAACAAAGGTCGCATATGCTATGCTTGTAGAAGAAAGGGGCATTTAAGCTATGAATGCCCAAATGGTAACACACCTAAGCCAAACACATTCGTTTATAATGATATGCTTAGGAAGACCACAAATGAAGTTAGCACTAGCAAGGTGATGTGTTCAACACAAACTATTGCTAAAGCCATTTGGGTGCCTAAGCACTTGTTGACTAACCCAAAAGGACCCAACAAGAGTTGGGTACCAAAGTGTGCTTAGGTTAATGATGTAGGTACTTGGTGATGAAATAAAGTCTTCGGGGTGGTTGAGCAAGCAATTTGATAATATTCACTCAATCTATCAACCAATTCTTATTATAATCTCTTATATGGTTGACCCAAAGATAATTTAATGAATATATCATATATTTCATCCTCACCATTGGTAACAAGTACCTAAACCTTATAGGATAGCCACTTTGTTTGTTTTGTGTTCAATAGTTCACAAATAGGCATATTTGTGAAATATTGAAAGTGGCTAATTAGATTCAATTGAAAAGTATTTTATTTTGCCATATGATTCTTTTAATGGCTCTCTAGTGGAGCAATTTATTTGTTGAGATGCATGGCATAAAATAAATACTATCGATAAAACAAAGAATCATAAGCAGCGGGTTATTTGTTTCTATCCTGCACCTATCGGACGTGTCCGGTATCACTATCGGACGTGTCCGGTATGGTCGGGGACAGAAAGAAAGTGTTTCTATTCTACGTATTTTGGACATGTCCGGTATACCTACCGGACGTGTCCAGTATTGCAGAAAATAGAGCATGGATAGAATTGCAACTGAGTCTTTGATCCATATATTTTCATATATCCTCAATTTACTCAGAAGCTTGTGGTTTACCAAATCTAAGTGAATTGTGAGCATCTCTTGAACTCAAATCTTGAATATGGAAAATTATTTGGTTGTGGTTCGAAATAGAAAATTGACTCCCAAATTCTTAATAGAATAAAGTGCTAATTGAAAGTCATTCAAATTACTTAAAGCACTTATTTAGGGGGGAGCTCAGTTTCTATTTTGCACCTTGTGGACTAACAAATTTATCTAGCATTCTTTGTAGTCCTTTGAATGAAAAATTGATTTCTTATCTAGCATGATTATTTGGTAATTAAGGTCAACAAAAAGATTATCATGCTATGTATCTTCTTAGTGGTATTCTTGTGGGCTCAAGCCAAAGGTATGTTTTTACATACATTAATTGTAAGTGCATCTAAGGCCCTTTATATGTTAGAATGTGCATTTGTGTGACATAGGTGAGAAGTTTTTCAAAAAAAATCCCTAACTAGCATGCATAGGAAGTGTGATTTTGGAAAATCTATTTGGATCTTGATCTTTGTGACCTAGCCTTGTCATGTGATATTTATAGCTCTCCTTGATTGTTCGATTGGCTAATTACACATGACATGGCTTTCTTAAGTCCACATTCTACAATGTGTCACTATATCTCTCTCAAGTAAGCAAAATCATGTTAATGCCAAATATTTGGAAAAGAGAAAATCAATTCATGGCATTGGATAAGAAAAGTGATGATACTTAGTTTGGATCAAGATTATATACCTTTTTGGACTCAGAAATAACATAGAAGGGGATTGGAAGAGAGAAAACACTTTTTGGAACAACTTGGGCTAGCCCACGTATACCAGACGTGTCTGGTATGATACTGGATGTGTCCGGTATGAGCGGGGCTAAAAGACATAGTGTACCCCTTCGGCCAATTCAGTTTTATCTCTTTCCAACCAACCCAACCGACGCCCTCCTCCTCACTTAGGCTGATCAAGGCTTTCACCAAGAAAAGGGAGAGGGAGATTGCATTGGAGAAGGCTTGTATTAAGGTTCAAGGCCCGAGGATTTGGATTTCACTTCGCTTTCTCGTCTCTTCTCTCAAAGTACCCTAATCTCGGACCTCGTCCGATCTACGTGGTTAAAGCATGGTTTTGAAATTCCTTCTATCAATATGCTGCATTGGTGATATAGAAGCAATGCCCAAAGTTTGGAATGGATCTGTGATGGGTTGAATCCAGGGACCCTAGATAGGGTTGCTGAGCGCACATACCGGATGTGTCTGGTATGCCTACCGAACGTGTCCGATATGAGCCAGCAGAGCAGGCCACTGCTTCCCTTTGATTGAATCCAATTCAATAGTTGTATATTAGGCTTAGTTTCTTTTGTGTCTATGCTTTGCAAACCTAGTGACAGTGGTATGTCGAGGTGATTGTAAAACCATGGATAAAAGAATCTATGTCTAATTTCAATTCGAGATTAAGCGGTGGGCATGTATCTAAAATTCTTTGAAAATCTTTTGGATACCGGGCAGCAGCTATGAGTGGAAGAAGGGAACCTAGATCCAAGCATAGTCATGATCTAGCTCTAGACAGATACAAGAAAGCAAGGCAGGACATGCATCCTAGATTCGAGCTGACCAGTAGGAGGTCTACCAAAGCTACCTCTAGTGCAGCACCTTAGTATGTAAAAGGGTCAGGGAGCTCTTCTGCTAACACTAATACTGATGAGTTTAGAGTGAAGCCCAGAGAAGATAGAAAGAGAAAGAGCACTGACAGAGGATCAGATGGTGACAGCTCAGATGAGGAGTAGGAGATTGAGGAGGAGGAGCCAGTACCTCCATTTCAACACTAGCCTAGTCAGGGTATGCATTATGGTCTTCTTGAGACACGTCTGCCTAATGTGCCCTCTTGTGTTTCCAGAGTTGACTATAGGGGAAAGGGCATGACCAGGAAAGCCAGAGATGAGAGAAGAGTAGATCCGAGAGGCTTACCTAAGGTTCAGTATGATCACCGCTTCCAGATAGCCTTTCACATGGACTTATACTCTAGTGTGATTCTCACTAGAAACCCTATGGTAGCCAAATCTCAGTGGATAGACTGGCAGTACGTCAAATAGTTGCAGAAGGCCTCAGTTGATCATGCTATTGTCATTTGCCAGCGCAAGGAGTTTATGAGATCATGGAGTTCCAGCATGACTAGAATATAGAGGTGGTAGCTCAGTTTTATGCTACTCTATTCGTTGAGGAGGATGAGATGTGGATGCATTAGATGCTTGAGGGCTAGTGGTACAGTGTTGATTATGATGTATTCACCACCTAGCTTGGCTTCTCAGAGGATGATCTCCAGAGGGATAAGATTCACATAGGTCAGGTACTTCCTCCAGAGCAGCTGGCCTACATGTACCCACCAGGAGGTGAGAGAGGAGCAGTGGGCAAGGTTCTAGGTCTTCACCCTACTTATAGATACCTGGACAAGATGTTCAGGAAGACCATTGATTACAAGGTTGGAGATAAGGGAAACATCACAGATTACTCTAGGAACTTGCTCCATAGGATGGCACCTGATGCTCAGCCCTTCAGCGTTTTTGACTTTATCTGGTGTGAGATCTGGAGTGTAGGTGAGAGGCCCCTCAAGGGCTATGGATTTGCTCCTTATACCATGTATATGATTGAGCAGGTCATAGGGCACACATTCGAGTATGACAAGATTTACAAGGCCCTAAAGATTGTTGCAGACTTGCCTGAGACAGGGATACCTCCAGCAAGTCTAGGGGAAGCAGCAGCTGCAGCTATGGTAGATGCACCTACCGATGGTGCACTAGTAGGAGGAGCTTCCCTTCTACCACATGGTTCTCACTCACGTTCTTCCTTAGGCCATGGCAGTCCTCCCTCGCCTATCCATAAGTTTTTTAGTTCCATCTTTGGGATGTGCCAGGACATTCACGTCAGGCAACGGGGCATTGAGTCTAGGTAGAGGAAGGAGAGAGAGGCTAGGAGGAAGGACACTAGGACTCTAAAGCAGTTAGCTACTAGACTTGAGCTTGATCCTCCTAGGTCTCCTCTGTCAGATGGAGTAGTCTCAGCAGCTAGTGAGCTAGAGAATGAGGAGGAGGAGCAGGCTAGATATGACAGATAGTTTGCTGAGTTCTTTCAGCGACAGCAGCCACTGTAGGAGTAGCCTCAGGAGTAGGCACAGCAGCAGCCACACCCTAGTGTGGGAGAGGAGACCCCGGGTACTCTACTAGTGACTACGGCTTTGGTGGCCAGGATCTCTATGGGGGTATTGGTGCTCTAGGACAGAGTTCTTCTTGTCCACCCGGTGCTTCACGCTCAGACGACGAGGGCAATGGTGATGGCGATGAGTGATGTTAGAGATCAGATATAGCTTGCAGACCCTTTGTCCTTAGTATGTCATTGTTGGACCTTTGTGGTGATAGATGACAAAGGGGGAGAGAGACTGATTAAAGCTTCAGGATATTTGTTTCATTTGCTTATCTTTGTACCTGAAGATATGTACTGCATGCTGTAGCTTCAGCTTCTTTTTAGTTTCTAAGCTTCATTGATGTATCTTGAGTTTGAGATGAGACTTACTTATCCTTTATCTATGTATCTCTTGAGACATGATCTTTATTTATATTATATTAGTGGCTTGTGGACTTGAGAAAATGTGTAATGAGTGCTATGTGTGAAATACATGTGTTATATTTATTTTCATAAGGACTATGCATGCTAGAATGAAAATATTTGATGTGATGCCTTTATATTTATTCTTATGTGATATATCTTGTCATATGCATCATGGTTTTACTTTGTCACACACACATGCACCGCACGGATGAGATGATTTAGGGGGAGTCTCCTATATGTTTTAATATGTGCAATTGACATTTGAGGTCATTTTGTGAATTCTAATCAAAAGCACATATTAAGGGGGAGCCTCTCATAAATCATTGAACCCAAAAGTTTAAATGTTTATATTCTTTTATAAGCTTTAATCAAGTTGTCATCAATCACCAAAAAGGGGGAGATTGAAAGTGCATCTAGCCCTTTAGTGGGTTTTGGATTATTGAATGACAATGTGATTAAAGGTCTAACCCGTTTGCTAAGTGTGGATAGGTAATAGGTTATCTCACAGGTACTTATTGAAAGCCAAAATAATGTGTTGTTGTATAAACAATCTAGTTCAAACACAAGACAACAATGCAAATGGAATTCATACAAAGGCTTATTTATTGTGGGATTTTCATGTACTATGTGAAAGCAAGCTCGTAAGAATTAATTAATGAGACATGAGGGATTGCATATGGAATGGTCTCATATTTGAAGCTTGCTAAATTGAAATGAAAAATATAACAATACAAATGAATGGATGATTCAACACAAGATGTGACTTGATGGCTTGAGATGGTGAAGATAGCAAGGAAAGGCTTCAAGGTACTAAGCAAGGGTGAAGGGCAAGCGATGGCTTGGTGGCCGAAGAACTTAGCTAGGGTGAAGAAGGAAGTACTTGCATTTAGTTGAGGTACTAATCAAGCTATGATGGTCATGTCTATGTGGAGGATCAAATCACTATTGGAGTGTTTGATGGAAGTGACTTAATACATTTGGGATTATTCAAATTTGATGAATGGAATGAAGTCACGTGCTCAAGATGACTATGCTCAAGTGAAAAGATCAATATCAACATGTTTGCACCCTCACTTGATGAAAAGTGAAATACACGGCTTCGGTTGAAAGAGATCAATTCAAAAAGTTTAAATTCATTATACTTTTAAATTTGAGTTAATAGGAATGATGCACTATTAAGAGGGATGCATCATGTTGATAGATAATGTTTCATAAGTGCTCAAGCCAACCCATGTGAGTTTTGAGTATTTGAGAGACAAAAGTGCTAACTGATTTTTGCTGGTCTAGCAATACCGGACATGTCCGGTATTTGCCCAGCAATGATAATATTGTTGATCTCAGGTTGGTTTGTCAGGAGTTCCGATGTGAGTCGGGAGTTTCGACAATGGTCGGGAGTTCCGACATCTCATGCTTAACTGACTTGGAGAGTTCACTGTGATGGTCATACCGGACGTGTCCGGTATGGATGGCTAGAAGCCAACGGCTAGTTTTCAAAAGCCTTAAGGGTCGGGAGTTCCGACGTGAGTCAGGAGTTCTGATGGTCAGAAGTTCCGACATGAGTCGGGAGTTTCCACACCTCACATACTTTAACTCAGTTGCCATAGTTTTCAAAAGTGTTGCGGGTTGGGAGTTCCGACGTAAGTCAGGAGTTCCAACAGTCGGTAGTTCCAGCATTCATTGGGAGTTTTGACGCCTCATAATGTTACTATAACTCAGTTACCGTTGGCGCAGTGTAAGTCATACCAGACGTGTCCGGTATGGCAACGGCTATATAACGGCTAGTTTTTCCTAGGGGGCTATAAATACCCCCAAGCCTCCACCTTTGGAGGCTGCTAATTCTGCTAATACACATACACATTTTTGAGCCTTGCCAACTCTCCCAAACCCTCTCTTAGTGAGTGTGTGATCCAAATTGCCAAATCAATTAGTGGGTTGAGAGAAATTCAAAAGAGAGCCTGTCGGGTACCATAAGAAGGGGTCCCCTAAGCAAAAACCGAAAAAATCGCTTAGACCCCATCAGAATCAAAGCCAAGAGACAACTATTGGCTAACCCCCCAGCCTTGTCTGAGGCCACTGACTCTCCACCTTGCTCAAGGCCTCGCACGAAAGGCCTCAGATGGCCTACCGGATCTCTGCCTCACTCAAGGCCTCGCACGAGGGGCCTCGGACGATCTACCGATTTTCTGCCTTGCATGAGGCCTCGCACGAAAGGCCTCAGCCGGGGAACCGATTCTCTGTCTCGCCCGAGGCCCCACGCGTACAGCCTCGGACGAGATGCCGATTCTCTATCTCGCTCAAAGCCGGCTCAACAATAACCCCATCGCCTCTGCCTCGACCAATCTCCACAACAGAGCGTCGTGTCTAATTAATGCGACCAGCCACTCCAGCAACATCAGACGGATGATGGCTCGACACACTAGAGCATCCGATGAGACGGGAAGTCACATCAGCACCATACCGTCCAGGACAGGACAGGGCAGGGGTTATCGGCTGCTGTGCTCAATACTGTGCCCACGACCGGTGCCCGTACTGCACTGTGCTACCTAACCCCTGCTCCAGAAACAACACGGCATGCGGAGTCAAGTCTGGGTTACTATAACCTCAGAATCAGTGTACAGGACCAACTGCTCCCCCACGTCTTAGCAATCTATTTCAGGGTCTCAGCAACCTCGGGATTCATGCCTGCCGAGCCCCTCATGACGGCTCGGCCTCGGCACCAGCTGAGCCTCGGCTCTTCACACGGTCAACACACAGCGACCAGCACGTCGCCCGCCAGGCCCTGCATCAAGCTATCACTGGAGCTCCCACGTCGCACAGGATTGGATGTGACTGGCGCGTTGCTCCAGCACTTCAAGGGTAGGACCACTCCATCAACCATGCCGCCATAGTAACAGGCTACAGGACACAGACATGTCGCCTTTGTTCGCACAATGCCACGTAGCTAACACATGTATCACCTCTGTCCCCCTTCAACTATAAAAGGGAGGGACTGGGACCGTTTCTAGAGAGAGACCCCTGAGCGCACAAGATAGACGAACACGTATAGGAAAAGGATAGACTGACTCTAACACTGGCACACACTCAGGCATAAATGAGTTCACGAGGTAGACGAACACACGCTCGACACCCTGTAATGTGCACGCTTCCCCACTGCCTGAGATCAACATCTCAAGCAATCCACGCCGCTCCACGTAGAGACCTAGGACTAGCTCCCTCTCTCACCCTGCTTGTAACCCCCTACTACAAGATTTTCGGTGCAAGAAATAAAAGATCGATCTCTCAGACTTGACGTAGGGCACCTATCGCCCAAACCAGTATAAACCTTGTGTCTCTTTGCATCACCATCCGGGATTAGGGACACGCGGTACATTTTTACTAGTTGGTTGAGGGCCCGCCGGTCTAAAACACTAACAGTTGGCGCACCAGGTAGGGGGCCCTACTGCGTGTCATCTTCGTCACCCCGACAAGTTCCGGATGGCAGACCCCATGCAACCACTGCATCTCGGCACAATAATCTGGTTCGGGAGCCTAGAGTTCATGTCTCTAGGACATGAGTACGATATGGTACTCCTCTCACCTAGAGTCCCGCTGACCATCAATGACGTCACGCCCTAGCAGCCCAGGCGCAGACGGCACCCGGGCGGCCGCTCTCGTCGCACTCGCCAAGCGCAGCACGGGCAGGACCACCCTAACACCATGCAAGCTCGGGGCGACACGCCGCGCTCCACCGGTATCCCACGCCCAGCTATTGGCACAAGGTCCCTGGTTGGGGACCTGTCTAGCCTAAGCCTGGACAAGGGAAAGATGCATGTGGCGTGCGGCGATGCCCCATCATCAAGCTCTGCCCCGCCACCTCCTGAGGAGTCGACTTCGGTGGAGCGAAGCCTAGCGATGGCACCATCCGCGTACCCCTTCGGGTTGAGAAATGCCGCCACCACCTATGCTTCCGCCTACACTTCTGCTCACGCGGAGCCCTCAGGACGCCACCAACACTTTGCCCTCTACTTTGGCACCACAACTTCGACTCACACCCACGCTGACTCCTCGGAGGAGGGCAAGGTGTGGGCCGGAGCAGACTTCTCTGGACTTCACGACCCTGAAGCCATGCGCCGCTTCCTAGCCGCGAGTGACTACTGCTTTGGCTACTCCGACTCTGACGATGAAGGCACTTATGATCCCACTCGCGAGTGCTTCCACATCGGACTCGGGATGCCAAGCATAGGAGATGAGGACGAGGGGGCAGACAACCGTTCCCCGCTTCGCCCGGGGGCAAGCGACGCCACACCTCCACGCGTTGTCCCACCTACAGCACGGAACGGGAACCTTGCCCCCAGACAACTTCGATGCCCAGACCTAGAGCAGCTCCGTGAGCTTTAGGCCAAGGTCAAACAAGACTGACTCCTTCTACAGTAGCTCCAAAACACTCTCGAGCAGGAGCAGCAAGGTCACGATGATGGTGGAGGAGCCCGGTGGAGGGCCCGCGACATTCACCAACGCATCAACGATGACGAAGGGGGTGAGCAACCCCCAATCTTCAATTGTACTAGCCAGAACATTGCGGCTGCAGCGATGCTAGTCCGAACGATACCCGAGCCCTGTACCACGGAGGGGCGACGGGTCCGCGGCGAGCTCTGGGTTCTCCTCGAGACTACCGCGGTGCAGCAGACCGAGAGTTCTGCCTCCCAATGGTGTGGAGGCACCTCAGACCTTCCCACAGCACCGCCTCGGTAGGATAGGGAGGCCTTGGTTCATCCCGAGCCCGCTCGGGCACCGACAATCAGCAGGGTCCCCTTGCTGCACGACCGCCTCGGCAACCGACGCGAGGCGTAGGGTGACCATGAGGTGGTCAGCAGGCAATGGCGCCACAATAATGAGGGGCCTGCCCGGGGCTACCATCCGCACCGAGGTGGCCGCTAAGATAGTGGGGAAGACCGCAGTCCTTCCCCTGAGCCGCCTGGTCCTTGAGTCTTTAGCAGAGCCATCCGCGCTGCTCATTTTCCAGCCTAGTTTCGACAACCGGCCAACCTCATGAAGTACAGCGGCGAGACCAATCCCAAACTTTGGCTGGCCGATTACCGCCTAGCGTGTCAGCTAGGTGGCGTGGACGATGACCTACTCATCATCCGCAACCTCCTGTTGTTCCTGTCGAACTCGGCGCGAGCCTGGCTCGAACACCTCCCTCCCTTGCAGATCCATGACTGGCGCGACTTGGCAAGAGTCTTCGTCGGGAACTTTCAGGGCACATACGTGCGCCCTGGGAACTCCTGGGACCTCAAAAGTTGTCGCTAGGGCCCGGACGAGTCTCTTCGAGACTTCATCCGGCGCTTCTCTAAGAAATGCACTGAGTTGCCAAGCGTTGGCGACTCATAAATCGTCCAGGCTTTCCTCTCCGACACCACCTGCTGAGACCTGGCCCGAGAATTAGGACAGAACATGCCAACCTCGGTGGCCGCACTCCTCGACATCGCCACCAACTTCACCTCGGGCGAAGAGGCCATTGGGGCCATCTTCCCCAACAACGACGCTAAGGGGAAGCGGAGGGATGAGGCCCCTGGGGCCTCGGCTCCCCACCTCCCCAAGAAAAAGAAGAAGGGTCGCCAGGGGAAGTAGGAAGTCCTCGAGGCTGGCCTGGTCGCGGCCACAAAGCGCAAGAATCCCCGAGGCCCTAGAGGCCCCGGGCTCTTCGACGATATGCTTAAGAAACCCTGCCCTTGCCACCAGGGCCCGGTGTAGCATGCCCTTGAGGAGTGCACCATGCTTCGGCGTTACTATGCCAAGCTCGTGTAACAGAACCGACCAAATCATAAGAACGTAAGTACAAAAACAATCACCGAAGTGATCAAATTCCTGTACTTAAGCTCCCATAATCCCGGTAGTCTGGAAATCACGAAGGATTTCAACCAACTCTCGACATACAAACCAAGACCATAGTGATTCAACACAACACATCATTCATTACAACATTTCACAAGTAGCATTCGAATTACAACCATCAGAGTTCAAATAAAATATTATAAACCAAGTTCAAAGTTTGCGGAAGCAACATAGTTTAGTACAGAACTTCACAGTTTCAAATACATTGCCATATCTGAGTCATGTCCCACAAAAGCATCATCAGGTACGAGAACTAGTAGAGACCGTGCCCAATGGTCTAGTCTTCATCCCCAGCCGGGAGAAGGCAATACTTGCAGCAACCAAAGTAGAACTGGTCATCTGCAACAGGTTGGAGATAAACCCTGAGTACGAGAAGGTACTTAGCTAGACTTACCCATCAAAACCAGAAATAAAAGACACCAAGGGTCATGCAAGGCTTATGAGGTGGGCTAGCTTGACACAGTTGCATAAAAGAGCTTATGATTATAGTAACCAATTTAAACTTAGCATCAAGCTTATCATCATTTACCTGTCTACTAGATTAGCACCTATACTAGAGCACTCACTTATTAGGAGCAAACAATATTAACCATAGCAGGTATAATAAGGTTGTCATCATCATATCATCATTTCTGAACCATTATGTTATTTAGTGTATCTACATTGGAGATAAGCCCGTCAAGTTCTCACTAACCAGGAGAGACGGTGACTCGAATCGAATTACAACTCAGCTGAGGGGGTATTCCTAACTCTCACCCTAGCATACTTTGCAAGGGTAGCCGTGGGTCACCTTTGGGACAACTCAGGAACCAAATTCATGGCTTCGATCAGCGCCAGCACTCTCAGGGATTACCCTTCTGCTAGGACGATCAGGACTTTTAAATCACCTGCCCTTGGACTCACGCCTATGGCTCCCTTCCGAGGCGTACTTTATACTTATCGACTCCCGGCCTGAGGTGAGCTACTCGGCTTCGTGGTCGGTCTCCAGACCCGGCCAACTAAGAGAGAGGCATGCGTTCAACATGAACAGGAAAGGCTCCAAGATTCAGTCCTTAAGCGACACAGACGGAGTCACTGCAAACCGGCAAGCCTCTGCCCGGTCTTCAATTCAAATTAAGCTAGGTTCTTTTCCACGATAGCAAATATAGCCAACCGTGCCATATGTATATTCCTATATCTCGCAGGTGACAGGAAATCACCCGACTTCTACCGCGTTTAAGCAGGGCTAAGCACTACATGAGCCTAAGCTACATAGGATTCAGGGTATCAATATCTGGGCAAGGATTGGATAACCAATGCAGCAAGTGTTTGCATCCAACACCTAAACTTAATGCAACAATATATATGTAACAATAATACTTTAACTGCATTTCGGAAATTAGGAGGCTTAATATGCTCCGGGGCTTGCCTTTCACAAAGTTGCACGGACGGTGATCCGGGCACTCAATGGCGACCTCGTCTGGCACCTCTCCTGAAGGCTGCACCTCCTGAACCTCCGGTGTCGGCTGCTGCTGCTCGCTCGGTTCCTCGAATTCTAGCAGGGTCACTCCTTCCGGTACACCTATTGCATGCCGATGCACAAGATAAATATCATGGGTGCATAAGAAATGACATGATGCTCATGATGAATGAATCACAGTAAGTGTTTAACGAAAACATCACTGGACACTCGTTTACCGATTTAAGAATAGCTCTATTCAAATCACTTTAAAACGTGTATCTAACTTAACTTGAAGAATGAGATCAACTTACCTAACTTGCATAACCTAAGATAAAGATGGTCATCTTCAGTTAAGGGCCTAACACCTAGGAACATTACCACAACTTAGAAATAGTGAAGGCATACTTAAAACAACAGTTAAAGTTTCATATGCACACAGGTAGTTCCTTAATTCAATCATAACCAGAGTTCTATAAATTCAAATGACTTGCAAGAGGACATTCTGGAAAGCTTATGAAATTCTCTACAAATCATTTGTAAACATCAAAGCATGATTCTTACGTTAACCAAATCGAATTCCAGTAAACCTAGAATCTGTCTAGAAATGACAGGGTTACTAAATTAAATATTTAGTGATGATGCAAAAGCATAATTGGACCAAACCAAGTTTACCAACTTGTTGTGCATACCAGAGGAACATTAGAAAGTATAGTGCCAACTTCTAAACAAATTATTTACTATCCTTTTCTAATTTATTTAGTTAATTAGGTGATTAAAGCAATATATAGTAAAACTGTTCAGAAAAATCTACAAAAATTATAGTAGCTATCTCATGCTTCACATAGAATACCATAAAAATTTCAAAGCCATTGGGCAAACAAAACTTGCTGTATCAAAAATAACAGGTGGCATGTCTATTTTTAGCATAATTAGGAAACCCTATTGAAAAGTGTCAAGCAACAGATTTCTCATTTTTCCTAGCATCATTCTAGCATAAGAACAGCACTCACCAAATTTTACCCTTACTGGATCTATAGAAAAATTATGAAAATTCACACAAGATCCATCCATGCAAATAAGAGAATTTTCTATCTCCTACATACAGTGTCCAAAATACATGAAAATTTAACTACAAGCTATTCATGATATGAGCAATACACCATAAAAATTTCATGCCATTTGGAGCTACATAGAAAAAGATATAATTACCCCTATTTCCTTCATGATTAAAAGAGATAATTAGTAACTCCATTTTTCATAACAGAACATGGCATAAGTTATATTTTTAATAAAAACTAGGCATTATCATGAACTCAACAAAATTGTAACCACATCATTTGAATCTATCAACTAGGAGATACATATTTTTGAATATATACACAAATCTGTGAAAAGAATAAAACAAAAACGAATTTGAATCCTAACTCTACTGCCGGGCCGGCCCGAACAGACCCGGCGGCCCACGACGCGTGCGCAAGCGCAGCCCAGCTACGACGTGGCCCAGGCTAGCTCCCGCCTCCGCATCAGCGACTGACAAAAGGGGCCCGCGTGACAGAGAGACAGACAGGGGAGGAAGAGAAGACGGCGGCGTAGCTCGTCACCGGTGGTAGCTCCGACGAGTCCAGCGGTGCTACGGTGTTCTCCTCACCCGTGCGCATCTAGCGGTGCCCTCAATTGAAGCTATTGCTGCGACTACTGGCAATGGCGACAGCCATGGCGGCGCACGGCCACGGCTTGGCCGGCTCCGGCGAGGCTACGGCGTCACGGCCCTAGTGGCCCACTCTATGAGCTTCAGCGTCACACACAGCACCTAGCGCAAGGGAGAGAAGGGACGGTAAGGGCTTGAGTGGCACAGCCCTGTGCAAGCTCGGCCGGCGGCGGTCATGGCGACCCGGTGGAGCCGCACTCACACGGAGGTCTACCTGAGGCAAAAAATGGAATGACGGTGGGGTCGCAGACGTGGAGAAGCTCACGGTGGGGCTGGCGCGTTTTGGTTTGAAGTGGCGAGTGCACAAGACTACGGCGATGCTTGGTCAGAAATGGAGGAGCTATGGCGGCTCGGTGCTACGCGTGGTGGAGGCGAAAGAGTGGAAATGGAGCAAGCGAGTGCATCGGGCAGGCGCTAGCCTTCATCTGGAGCTCAGACGCGTGACGTGGAGACATCGGTAGAGCATGCACGCCACACAGCGATCAGCTCCTGAGCCGGTCGGCCATGACAAGCTCTGTCCGTTTTCTAAAATTTTCGATTCAGTGTTCAATGACGACGACTGACAGGTGAACTTAGCAGTGATGAATCTCTTAAACCGTGATGATTTAGTGGAAGTAATGTATACAAAAGTTGTAGAGCTATGGTAGGGCTACAACTTTGATTTAGACATCTATAGCTAATTCACCCTATATCTTGAGTTGTATCAAGCCAAAGTGGGCTCGATCCAACTGAAATGGCAATCCAATGACTTAGACAAATTTTTCAGTAATGAATCCACCATCAACAATGACTTATGGGCCATGTTTGAGGCTGTTCCACACATTTTCATGAGTTGATCATAAAACAACTTTTGTTCCTTGATAAATTAGCTACAACTTTGGTAAAGAGTGCACAGCCATGCAAGATCTCTAAGTTGGACTTTTGAATTAGTCAAACAGTGTCACTTTGAGGTTTATTTCAAGTCAAACCTCTCCAAAAGGGCAATTTGGTCATTTTGATCTACATGAACAATGTCCCAACAATTACCCTAAGTGTAGTTAAGGTGTATTAGACCATAATCAACCACTTTACACAAGTGCTATACCAATTTCTAATGATCACATGTGATGAAGCAACAAAACAAGCAATTCACTCAAATGTTGCAATTCCATGTTTCACATGTTTCATTACTTTGGTTGCAATTTTAACTTGCCACATTCCTACCATGTTGCCATGTTTTAAGGTATGAGAAACTCATGTTGCATTCACATGTTGCACTACTACCATTCTCAAGCAAATCAAGTATGAAACAACAGAATTTGTGAATGTTGCATGTGTATGTTTCAGTGACAATGGCATGATGACATAGATGATGCATATGTTTATGAAATGAAAATGCAATTTTGTGGAAGCCAAACACCTAGGGTGTTACATCCCTCCCCCCTTAGAAAAATCTCATCCTGAGATTTGGAAAGCATACCATTTAGTATAGAAAGTTGGATGATTTTCCTTTAAATAATCTTCCCGCTCCCATGTTGCATCCCGATCACTATGATTACTCCAAACTACCTTGTATAACTTAACTACTTGCCTACGAGTCACTCTTTCTTGAGTATCCAGAACTTGCACGGGCTTCTCCTCATAAGAAAGATTAGATTTCAAGTTAACTTTCCTTGTTGCTATTCTTTCCTCGGGAATACGAAGACACTTCTTCAGCTGAGACACATGGAATACCGGGAATATAGCTCCCATCTCCCATGGTAGATCGAGTTTATAGGCTACTCTTCCACTTTTCTTGATAATGCGGTAAGGTCCAACATATTGAGGCTCAAGTTTCCTTTTGATTCCAAAACGTTTTACTCCTTTCATAGGGGATACCTTCAGATAAACATGGTCACCTACTTCAAACTCAATAGGTTTTCTTCTCTTGTCAGCATAGCTCTTTTGTCTAGCCTGAGCGGCAGTCATATTCTTCTGTATAGTTCGGACTTGCTCTTTGGCTTCTTTTACAAAATCAATACCATAGAATCTTCTTTCTTCGGGTTCCACCCAATTCAAAGGAGTTCTACACTTGCGGCCATAAAGAGCTTCAAAAGGAGCCATTTTGATACTCTCTTGATAACTGTTGTTATAAGAGAATTCAGCGAGAGGCAACCATTCCTCCCAAGAGCCTTTGCAAGAGATAAGACAAGCTCTAAGCATGTCTTCAAGAATTTGATTAACACGCTCAGTCTGTCCTGATGTTTGCGGATGATAGGCAGAACTACGGATTAGATGAGTGCCAAGATTCTGATGTAAGCACTCCCAAAAGCGAGCCATGAATTGCGGTCCTCTATCTGAAACAATGGATTTGGGTACACCATGGAGACGTACCACTTGTTGAAAATAAATCTCAGCATAATTGTGAGGGTGATAGGTAGACTTGACCGAAATAAAGTGAGCAGATTTAGTTAGACGATCTACGATAACCCAGATGGAATCACAACCCTTTTTGGTAGTGGGTAATCCAACAATGAAATCCATAACAATTTCTTCCCACTTCCAGCTAGGAATAGAGAGTGGCTGCAATAATCTAGGCCTCATGTGAATAGCCTTGACTCTACAGCAGTTATCGCACCTTGCCACATAGGCTGTGATTTTTTTCTTCATCTTGGTCCACCAATAATACAGCTTGAGATCTTGATACATTTTACTGCTACCAGGATGGATGGACAATCTAGAAGAATGGGCTTCAGCCATAATTTGATTTCTAAGTTCTTTGTCTTTGGGTACTACAAGCCTATCATTAAACCAGAGAATTCCTTTGTCATCGACCCTAAAGTGCTTGGTCTCCTGATCTTTCATCTTCCGCTTGATATGAAACACACCCACATCAGTCTTCTGGAGTTCGATAATTCGACTTCTAAGAGAACAATCCACAGTGATATTGTGGAGTACTGCAGGATGAAGGAGGTGTGCCAGATGAAAGTCTTCACTAACTAAGGAATTGCAATGGGCCTTTCTACTTAAGGCATCAACAACCACATTGGCCTTGCCAGGATGATAGTGCACTTGAAGGTTGTAGTCTTTGATCAATTCTAACCATCGTCGTTGACGCATGTTCAACTCGGGTTGAGTAAAGATGTACTTGAGACTTTTATGGTCCGTATAGATGTTGCACACATTACCTAGCAAGTAATGTCTCCAGATCTTTAGGGCATGAACAACCGCGGCTAGCTCTAAGTCATGGGTAGGATAATTGATTTCATGCTTTCGAAGCTGGCGCGAAGCATGAGCAATGACCCGGCCCTCCTGCATAAGAACACACCCCAAACCGGTGCCACATGCATCATAGTAGACATCAAAAGGCTTCTCGATGTCAGGTTGTGGCAATACAGGAGCAGAGGTTAGTAAGGTCTACAAAGTGTGGAAAGCCTCTTCACACTTTGGAGTCCACACAAACTTCTCATCCTTTTGAAGTAGTCGAGTCATGGGCTTGGTGATTTTTGAGAAATCCAGGATAAAGCGACGATAGTAGCCAGCCAAACCCAGGAAACTTCGGACTTCTGTGACCATAGTAGGTGCCTTCCACTCAAGGACTTCTTGCACCTTAGTAGGGTCAACCGAAATTCCATCTCCAGATAACACATGACCTAGAAAAGGTATCTTGTTCAACCAGAATTCGCACTTGCTGAACTTAGCATAAAGCTGGTTGTCATGTAACCAAGTTAAAATAATTCTCAGATGTTCAGCATGCTCTTCTTCATTCTGAGAATATACAAGGATATCATCAATGAACACGACGATGAATTTGTCCAATTCCGGCATGAATACTGAATTCATCAGGTACATAAAGTGTGCCGGAGCATTTGTCAACCCAAAGGACATGACAAGGTATTCGAACAAGCCATAACGAGTAGAGAAAGCTGTCTTAGGTATATCTTCAGGACGAATTTTGATCTGATGGTAGCCAGACCTCAAATCGATCTTGAAGAATACCTTAGCTTTGGAGAGCTGATCAAACAGAATATTGATGCGAGGAAGAGGGTATTTGTTCTTGATGGTAATAGCATTAAGGGGGCGATAATCCACGCACATGCGTAGAGACTCGTCCTTCTTCTTCACAAAGATAGCCGGACAACCCCAAGGAGAAGAACTAGGCCGAATCAAACCTTTCTTTAATAGCTCATTCAACTGACTCTTCAGCTCAGCCAACTCATTGGGTGGCATTCTATAGGGCCTTCGAGAAATAGGAGCCATACCCAGAATGAGTTCTACCTTGAATTCTACATCGCGGTCCAGAGGTAATCCAGGCAAGTCATCAGGGAAGACATCTGGAAACTCACAGACAACCGGTATATCTTCAATGGCTTTGGCTAGGGTAGCATTGGCTGTATTGTGGATAGCGATATCATGAGGTAACTGCACTAGAAAACCCTTCTTATCCACAGGGTCTCTCAACATTACCACACGGGTTGATGTATCGATCAACACTCCATTCCCGCTCATCCACTTCATCCCTAGGATTACATCGATTCCTACCCCCGGCAGAACTACAAGATTTGTAAGGAACTCTCGATCCCCAATCTCAATCCTTACTT
The DNA here is from genome assembly GCF_019320115.1 of Miscanthus floridulus. Classification (NCBI taxonomy): domain Eukaryota; kingdom Viridiplantae; phylum Streptophyta; class Magnoliopsida; order Poales; family Poaceae; genus Miscanthus; species Miscanthus floridulus. The sequence continues at coordinate 112,999,928 of NC_089581.1, read as the reverse complement.
CTTTAACTACTTGGTTAGTCATGATATTATTTCCAGTAGCACTAATACAATAACCACCCTTGACAATTGTAATCACATTCATCTTATGCATAGATGCAAAAGTAGAACTCACAAAGGAATGCGAAGCACCCGAATCAAAGAGCACAACTGCAGGGTGATCATTAACAAGGAACTTACCAGCGGTGACCACTTCACCAGCTGGAATTTCCTCCACAGTAGTGTAGTGAACACGCCCCTGACGGACGTTTCCCTGAGCATTCTGCTTGGAAGGATAGGGACACTTATTAGCCAGTGACCAGGCTGGTTACAGTTCCAGCATGGCCTGTTTGCTGGTGGGACATTGGAGCTGCCCTACCTAGAGGTATTCTTCGGCAAGGAAATTGTGTACCCCTTGCGGAAACCAGTTTTAGCTTGATTCTTCTTCTGAGGTGGGCGGTACCGGACATTAGCATTGGGTGGACGATACTGGGTTTTGGATACCACTGGTGCCTTGGACTGAGAAGCACCTACCTCAAAGTTTCTTTTACGGGTCTTGGAAGCAGCAGATATCTTATCATTATTCTCCTAAGTCAGGGTGTCACTGATAAACTCATTGAAGGTGACACACTTGCAGTTGCCCATAGACTTCATCAGTTTAGGGGAAAGTCCCCTCTTGAAACTAGCTATTCTTTTGGCGTCAGTATCGACGAACTCGAGAGCATACCTTGCCAGGTTGTTGAATGCCTAGAGGTATTCATTAAGACTCTTGTTGCCTTGGGTTAGCTTCATAAACTCGGTATGCTTAATGGCCATGAGACCAGGAGGGATAAAGTGTCCCCTAAAAGCTGCCTAGAACTGGTCCCAAACTATCTCGACGTTTGCAGGGAAGGTGGTCCTGTGATGGGTCCACCAGATGCCTGCAGGGCCTTAGAGCTGGTGTCCTACATACGAGGCCTTCATACCTTCTGTCAAACGGAGCAATCCAAACCTTTGCTCTATCATGCTCAACCATTCATCAGCTTGTAATGGTTCTTCTGCCTCTCTAAAGATAGGAGGCTTTGTGTCCATGAAGTCCTTAAAGCCGCTGTACTGGTTCGGCTCAGGTCCCTGGCGAACATGTCGATCCTCGCGGTTAGCCATTTGGCGCATAGCCTCAGCTAGCATGCGCTGACTTTCAACGACTGTCTACATTAGCTTAGCTGGGGTGGGCGGTGGAGGAGGTGGTTGTTCCTCATCTCCCATGCTACTACCGCGACGAAGGTTATAAGCCATCTGCAAAATATATAGCCAATGAGCACTGACAATGTGGAAATTTTTGTAGATGAATTGTATAATTATGCCAAACTGACTCCAATGGAGAAAATGAATTTATACTATCAACAGAGGCACAATCATCCATCACAATCACACAACTCATCAAGCACATCAATTGACACATTAATGCGATGAACTTAACCAGCAATGAGATCTATAGACCGCAAAGACGGAATTCATCAAAAGCTCACATATGTGGACCATAACACGTTTGATAGGTTACATCCAAGCCATAGAGGTTCCAAACTTACATCAAGGGTAACATAGGGTTCGATATTACATCCCAACGATTAACTCATTACAAAGCTACTCGTTCATGCATGAGGATCAACAAAAGACTAGTTCTAGCGCATTAGCTAAGTAGGAAGCTAAACTACGCATCGTCCTCGGAGTCAGTGTCGAAGATCTCTCCTCCATCTTCATCACTAGCAGGCTCTAACTCCTCATCTTCCTCCTCTTCAGGTGGAACGTCCTTAGGTCCATTGACCTCAATGCCATCATCACCTTCAGCCATGATGACACCAGAGCCCATCTCATCCCCATCATCAGGGGGCAGGAGAGGGTGAAGTTGATTATGTAACAGGTGAATCTCCTCATGGAGATGGTCATTGTACTCTTTGGCAACTGCCAACTGCTGCTCTAGCTCCACCTGTCGCACTCTCAACACATTCTCTTCGTGCTAGGCTTCATTTCGTTGGTTCAGCACGTGAATCAACATACGTTCATAGTTGCGGTGAGCAACTATCAACCTCTGAACCTCCAGGGTCTCTTGGTCCCGTTCCTGTGTTACTTGCTCCAAACGGTGCTAAGCCGCATTCCTCTCAGTAGTCACCCAGGCCAGCTCTGCCCTCAGCCTTTCCGCCTCAGTAGGCTCAGGACGGGGCTCACAAGGAGCTAACCGGTGATGAGGTGCCCTGCCTCTAGCGGACTTGCGAGCAGTGAGTTTCGTGCGCGCCATCTGTAGCAAAAAGTTGCAACATAAGGGGAGAATCATTTAAGGGATATGAAATTTAATTAGTTGGGACAATCATATTTTAAAGGATGGAGTAATGCAAGAAATGCCATGTATGCTTGAACATGATGCATGCACGATCCGTATGCCCTCACAAACCTAGAAAAATTTAAAGGCTAGCGAAATATATGGTGGCATACATACGTTCTCTCGTATACGATAGCTAGTCGATCTACAACGATACGTTGTTAGTGTACCTGCAGCAAATTTCATTTCAGCCCAATAATTTCCCAAAAGGCATGTAAAGTAAGTAGTAAACTAAATACTTTCATACATACATCCCCCGATGTATATATTCTAGTATCACAGCTACCCGATAGAGATACCCACATTTAAGTACTCTCATAGATACATGATCGAACATGTAAGTATGTGAGCAACCACAACTACTCTCCCCTAGACCGACGGTTGGACGGTCATTCTCTCACAACTCCCACTTACCAGAGCGTAGAGGTATTTTGATCCATACATTACCACCCAAGTGGATGGCATCCATACAATAGCACGCCATATGGACAACGAAATAGAAACAAGTAGGAACCCCCAAGTTAGTACTTTAATAAGCCACCTAAGAGTCCTTATTTGGGCATAAGGGATATGACCACTGGCAATACTTAGTATTTAATTTAGGATTCTCACAAATACTTTTGTTTTAAATACACAAATGACATGTTTAGTGTCGAATCTTGCTCTAATGCCAGCTGTAATAGAACCGACCAAATCATAAGAACGTAAGTACAAAAACAATCACCGAAGTGATCAAATTCCTGTACTTAAGCTCCCATAATCTCGGTAGTCCGAAAATCACGAAGGATTTCAACCAACTCTCGACATACAACACATCATTCGTTACAACATTTCACAAGTAGCATTCGAATTACATCCATCAGAGTTCAAATAAAATATTACAAACCAAGTTCAAAGTTTGTGGAAGCAACATAGTTTAGTACAGAACTTCATAGTTTCAAATACATTGCCAGATCTGAGTCATGTCACACCAAAGCATCATCAGGTACGAGAACTAGTAGAGACCATGCCCAACGGTCTAGTCTTCATCCCCAGCCAGGAGAAGGCAATACTTGCAGCAACCAAAGTAGAACTGGTCATCTGCAACAGGTGGGAGATAAACCCTGAGTATGAGAAGGTACTCAGCTAGACTTACCCATCAAAACTAGAAATAAAAGACACCAAGGGTCATGCAAGGCTTATGAGGTGGGCTAGCTTGACACAGTTGCATAAAAGAGCTTATGATTATAGTAACCAATTTAAACTTAGCATCAAGCTTATCATCATTTACCTGTCTACTAGATTAGCACCTGTACTAGAGCACTCACTTATTAGGAGCAAACAATATTAACCATAGCAGGTATAATCAGGCTGTCATCATCATATCATCATTTCTGAACCATTATGTTATTTAGTGTATCTACATTGGAGATAAGCCCGTCCAGTTCACACTAACCGGGAGAGACGGCGACTCGAATCGAATTACAACTCAGCTGAGGGGGTATTCCTAACTCTCACCCTAGCATACTTTGCAAGGGTAGCCGTGGGTCACCTTTGGGACAACTCAGGAACCAAATTCGCGGGTTCGATCAGCGCCAGCACTCTCAGGGATTACCCTTCTGCCAGGACGATCAGGACTTTTAAATCACCTGCCCTTGGACTCACGCCTATGGCTCCCTTTCGAGGCGTACTTTATACTTATCGACTCCCGGCCTGAGGTGAGCTACTCGGCTTCATGGTCGGTCTCCAGACCCAGCCAACTAAGAGAGAGGCATGCGTTCAACATGAATAGGAAAGGCTCCAAGATTCAGTCCTTAAGCGACACAGACGGAGTCACTGCAAACCGGCAAGCCTCCGCTCGGTCTTCAATTCAAATTAAGCCAGGTTCTTTTCCACGATAGCAAATATAGCCAGCCGTGCCATATGTATATTCCTATATCTCACAGGTGATAGGAAATCACCCGACTTCTACCACGTTTAAGCAGGGCTAAGCACTACATGAGCCTAAGCTACATAGGATTCAGGGTATCAATATCTGGGCAAGGATTGGATAACCAATGCAGCAAGTGTTTGCATCCAACACCTAAACTTAATGCAACAATATATATGTAACAATAATACTTTAACTGCATTTTGGAAATTAGGAGGCTTAATATGCTCTAGGGCTTGCCTTTCACAAAGTTGCACGGACGGTGATCCGGGCACTCAATGGCGACCTCGTCTGGCACCTCTCCTGAAGGCTGCACCTCCTGAACCTCCGGTGTCGGCTGCTGCTGCTCGCTCGGTTCCTCGAATTCCAGCAGGGTCACTCCTTCCGGTACACCTATTGCATGCCGATGCACAAGATAAATATCATGGGTGCATAAGGAATGACATGATGCTCATGATGAATGAATCACAGTAAGTGTTTAACGAAAACATCACTGGACACTCGTTTACCGATTTAAGAATAGCTCTATTCAAATCACTTTAAAACGTGTATCTAACTTAACTTAAAGAATGAGATCAACTTACCTAACTTGCATAACCTAAGATAAAGATGCTCATCTTTAGTTAAAGGCCTAACACCTAGGAACATTACCACAACTTAAAAATAGTAAAGGCATACTTAAAACAACAGTTAAAGTTTCATATGCACACGGGTAGTTCCTTAATTCAATCATAACCAGAGTTCTATAAATTCAAATGACTTGCAAGAGGACATTCTGGAAAGCTTATGAAATTCTCTACAAATCATTTGTAAACATCAAAGCATGATTCTTACGTTAACCAAATCGAATTCCAGTAAACCTAGAATCTGTCCAGAAATGACAGGGTTACTAAATTAAATATTTAGTGATGATGCAAAAGCATAATTGGACCAAACCAAGTTTACCAACTTGTTGTGCATACAAGAGGAACATTAGAAAGTATAGTGCCAACTTCTAAATAAATTATTTACTATCCTTTTCTAATTTATTTAGTTAATTAGGTGATTAAAGCAATATATAGTAAAACTGTTCAGAAAAATCTACAAAAATTACAGTAGCTATCTCATGCTTCACATAGCTACCATAAAAATTTCAAAGCCATTGGGCAAACAGAACTTGCTGTATCCAAAATAATAGGTGGCATGTCTATTTTTAGCATAATTAGGAAACCCTATTGAAAAGTGTCAAGCAACAGATTTCTCATTTTTCCTAGCATCATTCTAGCATAAGAACAGCACTCACCAAATTTTACCCTTACTGGATCTATAGAAAAATTATGAAAATTCACACAAGATCCATCCATGCAAACAAGAGAATTTTCTATCTCCTACATACAGTGTCCAAAATACATGAAAATTTAACTACAAGCTATTCATGATATGAGCAATACACCATAAAAATTTCATGCCATTTGGAGCTACATAGAAAAAGATATAATTACCCCTATTTCCTTCATGATTAAAAGAGATAATTAGTAACTCCATTTTTCATAACAGAACATGGCATAAGTTATATTTTTAATAAAAACTAGGCATTATCATGAACTCAACAAAATTGGAACCACATCATTTGAATCTATCAACTAGGAGATACATATTTTTGAATATATACACAAATCTGTGAAAAGAATAAAACAAAAACGAATTTGAATCCTAACTCTACTGCCGGGCCGGCCCGAACAGACCCGGCGGCCCACGACGCGTGCGCAAGTGCAGTCCAGCTACGATGCGGCCCAGGCTGGCTCCCGCCTCCGCATCGGCGACTGACAAAAGGGGCCCGCGTGACAGAGAGACAGGCAGGGGAGGAAGAGAAGACGGCGGCGTAGCTCGTCGCCGGTGGCAGCTCCGACGAGTCCAGTGGTGCTACGGTGTTCTCCTCGCCCGTGCGCATCTAGCGGTGCCCTCAATTGAAGCTATTGCTATGGCTACTGGCAATGGCGACAGCCATGGCGGCGCACGGCCATGGCTTGGCCGGCTCCGGCGAGGCTACAGCGTCACGGCCCTAGTGGCCCACTCTACGAGCTTCAGCGTCACACACAGCACCTAGCGCAAGGGAGAGAAGGGACGGCAAGGGGCTCGAGTGGCATAGCCCCATGCAAGCTTGGCCGGCGGCGGTCATGGCGACCCGGTGGAGCCGCGCTCACGCGGAGGTCTACCTGAGGCGAAAAATGGAATGATGGTGGGGTCACAGACGTGGAGAAGCTCATGGTGGGGCTGTGGCTTGGATGAATCAGACCAAGGCACTCGGTTGAGGTTGATTTTTGGCTCGGCGGCTACCACGGCGTCTTGGTCGCTGTGCTCTTGCAAACGAAGAAGATGGCAGAGTGAAATGGTGAGTGAACGAGCGAGTGGCGAGACGTTGGCCTTCATCTGGAGCTCGGACACGCGATGTGGAGACTTCGGCAGAGCATGCACGCCATGCGGCGAGCAGCTCCTGTGCCGGTCGGCCACGGCGAGCTCTGACCGTTTTCTAAAATTTCCGATTCAGAGATCAACGACGATGACTGACAGCGCGAATTCGACGATCCGTAACTCCCAAATGGTGGCGATCTGGTTCATGGTATAGTTAACAAAATTGAAGACCTAAGTGAGTACTACAACTTCTTCAATTGGAGCTCGAGTTGGTTCGGCCTGGTTAGGGAGATACAAGACTCCAAACATTGGTACATGAAACTATAAATCACTTAAGGACTTAGAAATATTTTTTAGTGTTGAATCCACCATCAACAATGACTTATGGGCCATGTTTGAGGCTGTTCCACACATTTTCATGAGTTGATCATCAAACAACTTTTGTTCCTTGATAAATTAGCTACAACTTTGGTAAAGAGTGCACAGCCATGCAAGATATCTAAGTTGGACTTTTGAATTAGTCAAACAGTGTCACTCTGAGGTTTATTTCAAGTCAAACCTCTCCAAAAGGGCAATTTGGTCATTTTGATCTACATGAACAATGTCGCAACAATTACCCTAAGTGTAGTTAAGGTGTATTAGACCATAATCAACCACTTTACACAAGTGCTATACTGTAACACCCAAAATTCTACTACAAATTAGCAATTAAATTCTTGCCCTTTTAACACATTTTCTAGGTATTTCTAACTTAGGCTAAATAATAAATATTGTATAAATAAAATAAACAATAAGATTAGAATCTTGTTTGTTGCATTCATGCCGGAGCATATTGTTTTTTTTTGGTTGAGTGTAGGGCTAGTTGATTTGAAGTTGAATTCAAATTCCATTTGAATTTGGCTTAGAGTTGAAAAATATATTTGGAAAAGAATTTGGTTTTGAAAATTTACTTTCTTCCTTATCCAGCCCAGCAGGCCTAGCTCTTTTTTTCTCTTTTCTTTCTTCCCTTCCCGCATGGCCCACTGGTGGCCCAGCCATGCCCATCCTCCCTCTTTCCTATTCCTTCTGGCCTACCCCACACCAGCGCGCTGGCCCACACCCCGCGCGGCCTAGCTTGCCGCCCGCGCGCGCATCAGCTCGGCGGCCCAGCCAGGCACACAGGCTTGCCCGGCCTTCATCGCCGAGCCACCGCCCGTTCTCTCTCTCACTGTGCAACTGGACCCGCCCATTAGCGTGGCCTTTCCTTCTTCCTTGCACAACTCTTTCCTTCCTCGCCTCTGGTGATGGCGCTCCCGTATGGAAGGCCACCGTGCCGTCGCCCACAGATGGAAAGCGACCCTTTTCGCCCAATCCGCCCGCTTCCCTTCCCTATTTCCCTCACTGGCTAGCCTATATAATCCCAAGCAGAGCCCCGCCTTCTTCCCCATCCCCTACTCGCAGCCGTGAGCCACCGCCGCTGCAATACCCTCGTCCACACCTCAAAACTCAACGCCGACGCCGCTTGGAGCTTCGCCGTGACCACCCGCGTCCAAAGGTACCAGTGTCGTGTCTTTTTTGTCACGAAAGCCCCGGATTGAACCTCACCTGCATGCATTTCTCTCTCTAGTTTGCGGTCGCCGTTGATGACTCGCTTCGTAGCCCTTCCAGACACCGCGACTGCCACCGTTAGACTCGCGGTGAGCTTCTCCGCCTTCCCGTGCCATCCATTCGTTGTTTAGCGCACTAGGACGCCATAGCACAAGCTCCAGTTCGCACCGGCCATGGCGCCACCGGCATCTTTCTCTTCCCCAGCGAGCCACTACCCTACCCTCACCCCTGCGCCACCGGATGTTGAATGAACGGTCGAGATTGCGTATCCCTTTGGGGTTAAGTGGCCGGTCCACCGTGGACTCGTGGACCCAGCACACCGTGCCTGCGTCAGCACGTCCACCACCTCATGGTGCACCGAGCCAATCATGTCCTACCACGTGTCACACAGTCAACAACCATGGGTCAACTCACGGTCAGCCGCGTGCAGTTTTCAGAAAAGCCCTCCTGTTTTATTAGAATCAACCCGCAGTCCGGTGTAATTCAAAATAATTATTTTTCGGCCCTAATTTTATTCGTTTAGGACCCTGTGTTTTCTAGAAATAGTATGCCCAGTCCAAATTTCATTTAAATTCAGATTTTTAATTGTTTTCATTCAAAAATAGGTTTAGTTTATTTACATAATTGCCATTACATCTTATTTCATGCATAACTTTCACGTTTTAAGTCCGATTTGAGTGATTCTTTCGCTCATGTGTTCGTAGCAATGCGTAGAATAGATCTGTAAGCTTTTCAACATATGTTTCCACTGTTTGGTGTACTATTCTAATGGAGGTCTATCTTGTATGCATGTAATGATTGGTGATGCTTGATTTATGATTGGATCACGATTAGAGGGTGAGCCATTTGAGGTGACTGAGGACCCCTAGTAGGATCAGCAATACTCCTAGGACGACTTTGAGGAAGGCAAGTGTACCAAAGGCCCCTTGTTACCTATGAACTACTACCACTTACATTCATGCATGTGTTTAATTTGAATTGCCTTTAAGGACTTTACCTAGATAATTCCTTGTACCACATATCCTTGATACCTGGGTTTATTGGGTAGGCATTTTGGATAGATGCTGCAGCACTTAACATGAAGTAATTGTTAAACATGATTAAAGGCTATATGCAATGTGATTAAATGGAACTTTTTAGCAATAGATAGGGGGCTGGAGTACGGGGTTGAGTACTCTAGTGCCTCTCCATAAGGACTTAATCCTGAAGCGGCAACCCAGGAGGGACCGTACAACCCTAAGTGTCACATGGCTCTGACTTTAACCTATTATCTAGATTGTACTAGCTCGTCTGTAGCTCTAGTAAGGGGTAAGAGGGTATCTTTCCTTTTTCTATTAGGGTGTGCACCGTGCTGCGATGCCCACGCGTGCCATTCCTTTGTAGCTACGACCTGTTAGTGCAACTAGCTAAGGGTTTCATAGTGAAACTCTGCCACACTTCCTAGGAAGAGGTGTAGTGGGTCTCGCGAACCCTGGCATTGAGAATCATGGCTCGGTGGGTAAAGATGTACAATTTCTGCAGAAATAATTAACCTGTTATAACAGCCGTGCTCACGGATACGAGCGGTCTGGATCCTTCGAGATTAGTGGTTACTGTGGATGATGGATGGATGGGGTATGAGATAAAGCTTGATGATACTTTAATACCACTTGGGTATTGGGACTGTTCATTAAAGTAGTAACTCAGGATGCTAAAATTTGATCAACTAAAATTGCGAACTACAGTCAAATAGTGTCAAGCCTATTTGAGCCTCATAGATCCCTTTGTTATACTTGCTAAGCATGGTGAGCTTACACTTGCTTTACATCCAATGAAAATCCCGGATGGGTAACAGATAATGGATATGAAGAGTTTCCGGAGGATGTCCAGGACTACTAGGGAGATGTTCACCAGTTGGAGTCCCTGTGGCAATTGGGCTAGTTATTCCGCTATGATTGTAATAATATTGCCTTCGAGCAAACTTTGTATTAACTTTATGATGAGATATGCGATGTAATAAGTACTTTACTTTGATACTATTGCAATTTGTGATATATGTGTGTGTTTGGACATCCTGGGCACACATATATGAGTACTTGATTTTGCTTTGCAAAATTGGGTGCGACAAATTGGTATCAAAGCTATAACTGATGGTAGGACGAACAACCTAGATAGAAATGGACGTTTCTAGGATTTCATTATCTTTATTTTACTACTTTTACTTTGTTATAAATTTTTTGCTTATATTCTGTTCTTTATCTGTTGCCAAAAATTATTTTGTTCTAATACTCAACCTTTTCATTCTTGTAGATGGCCTGTGCCAAGCAGACCCCGTGCAAGAGGACCATCCTGATGCCCACTAGGAGGACCAAGTTCACTTTGGGCAAGCATGTCCCGGCACATCTTGTGGAGGCTCTAAGGAACCAAGAGGAGGAACCACCTGTGGAGGTGCCCATGGGGAAACCTCTGGAGGAATTGTTGGAGGATCCAATGGATGAAGAAACAGAAGAGGGACCCATGTTCGAGGGACCCATTGAGACAGAGGAGTCTGAGGAAGATCTCGAGGAAGTGCAGGAACAAGGTGGCTAGGAGGGAGCTGGTGACCCCGATGATGGAGATGGTTCTGATGATTCTGATGCTGATGGAGGTGATGATGGTGGAGATGGTGGAGACGATGGAGACGGTGGAGACGATGGGGGTGATGACAATGATGATGAGCACAATGCACCATTGGCTCAGGGATGGACTGCCGAGATCCACTATGACTTGGAGGGTGATGGCTACTACCACCCTAGGCTTCTCGCACTTGTGCATCGCTACCACCCCGGAGGCACTGTTCAGTGCAGGACAGAGCATTGGACCCACCCCGACTACACTGGCTTCTGGGAGACAGAAGTGTACATCCGAGAGGGGACTCGGGTGTGCTACATCCACCGCGCCACCACTGCATGGCTCACACGTGTGGCCATCATCAGGGATGCAGCTCGATAGGCGTTGATGGTCAACCACGACCGTCACTTCGACGACATCGCCTGGGAGGACGATCGCTATCTTCCCCGCCGTCGGAGCGGACAGTCTACGTGCAACATCGCTGCACCACTTGGAGAGGTGAACCTGAGGCTGAGGCCTACCCTGTTGTGCTTGGCTGCGACCCACACTGACTTGGATCAGGCCCTGGATGAGCTCGATGTCATGGGGAGGGCCTACATGCAGCTGGCCCGTGAGAACGCTACATTGAAGCAGCAACTAGGAGGTCCAGATGTTGAAGATTTAGGTGTACCCGCTCAGTCACCCCCGAGGACCAGAGGAGAGTCTGGAGACCCCAGCACCAGCACCAACATCGACCCGTACCCATAGGAGAGTCTTAAAATATGTAATAAGCACGCGTAGCTACGCGAGAGAGTATTTAGTTTCTTCTTTTGGTTGGACAAGTGTTAGTTGCATGGTTGGATGTTTACCATTATGAATAATGTTTTATTTGGATCTTTGATATGATTGTGATGACTTGTGGGCATGTCCACGGTCATTTAGTTAAGGTTAAGGTTTAAGGATATTATGAATAAATAGTTGGGTTTTGTTTTATCATGCTGTCCATTCTGTATCATTCGGAGCAATCTGTCTTTATCAGTTCATATCTCGTAATCTAGATGTTCAAAGATCATGAAATTTTTATGGAGATAAGTAGGCTTCAACATCTTTCTTTTGGCTCTGGAATCACCTCAATAGCTATTATAAATTGTGAGATACAGCTGTTGTAAGTTGAGGTTTCTGTGCTGTCAGGATTCCGGAACAGTACTGCTTATCGTCTGTATTTGACTAAGTAAACGTCAGAATCTGAAAAAGTGTTCTAAACAAAAGTTGTAGAGAATTTCATAAGCTTTCCAGAAAGGTAAGATACGCAATCATATGATAATCAGAGAGTGATATATGCTCGTTTTACAGCACAGCTGTTATCCAACTTGCTGGAAAAGTTCAAAACAAATATCTTCTTGCATACCCTACATATATCTCTTGTCTACACCTACTCTTGTTACACCAGTATCTTGTAAGAGTTATATGATTGGACATGTGAGACTTATATGATGCCTCTACAGATGGTGAACACCAGGAGGAACAACCAGGGAGGCGAGGAACCGCCGCCACCACCCCCAGTCACCATGGAGCAGCTGATGATGATGCAGACCCAGTTGCTTCAACAGATGGCCCAGAACATGCAGAATATGGGGCAAGGGAATGGGAATGCACCCCCTCATGTCAGAGATAAGAGGGGAGAGTTCCTGAAAGGACACCCACCTGTATTCAAGCACTCTGCCGATCCACTCCAAGCTGATGATTGGCTACGTGCCATTGAGAGGCAACTGGAGATTGCCCAATGTGATGATAGGGAGAAGGTTTTGTATGCTTCTGGACAGTTGCAGGGAGCTGCACAGGATTGGTGGGACTCATTCTGCTTCGGCCGCACCGAAGCTAATCCCATCACTTGGGCTGAGTTCCGCAGTGCCTTTCGCACCCACCATGTACCTGCAGGACTGATGAAGCTGAAGAAGAAGGAGTTCTTGGCTCTCAAGCAGGGGAGCATGACTGTTGCTGAATATCATGACAAGTTTATACAATTGTCACGGTATGCATCTACTGAGGTAGACGAGGATGGAAAGAGGTAGGAGCTATTTATGGAGGGCTTGAATGATGGTCTCTAGTACCAGCTGTTGTCTCGTACCTTTTCTAACTTCCAGCAGCTGGTGGACAAAGCTTTAGTGATTGAGAACAAGCGCCGCCAGATGGAGGACAAAAAGAGGAAATTTCAAGGATAGCAATTCGGGAGCAACTCTCGCTTCCATACCAACCCTCAACAAGCTCAACCTCAGCAGCGCTATCAAGGTCAGACAGGTCACAACCGCAACCAGCAGCAGCGTGCACAGCAGCAGCAGCAGTATAAGGCACTAGCTCAGCACCAGCAGCAGTCCAATAATGTACTGGTGAGGAATAATGCCCCCAATGCTCCGCAGAGGAATGGCGCACCAAAAGCGCCAAATGTAGTTAATGACAACAAATGCTTCAATTGTGGAGAGCCGGGACATTACTCCAATAGATGTCCCAAGAAGACGGCTAACTCACAGCAGAACTATGTTTGGGGAAAGGTGAACCATGTTACTGCTGAAACAGCTCAGGAGGCACCGGATGTGGTGATCGGTACGTTTTCGGTCAACTCAAACTCAGCTACAGTACTTTTTGATTCTGGTGCTTCACATTCCTTCATAACATATACATTCATAAAGAAGCATGGTATTCCAGTAAGTGTTATGAAGAAACACATGTTAGTAAGCTCACCTGGTGGGGTAATGAAAGCAGAGTGGATATGCTTAGCTGCTAGTCTCAGCATAAGGGGGGTAGAATTACAAGCAAATCTTGTAGTCATAAATTCCACCGGTATCGATGTCATCTTGGGTATGGATTGGCTAAAGTTGCAAAAAGCAGTTATTAATTGTGGTAATAGTTCTGTGAATCTTATCACTTCAACTGGAGAAGAAGTGGTGTATGTGGCAACTCAGTCAGCTGCAGAAATCTGTCGGGTTAATCAGTTGGAAGGCACAACCATAGAAGATATAAGGATAGTAAATGAGTACCCAGATGTCTTCCCTGAGGAATTGCCAGGTATGCCACCTGACTGAGACATCGAGTTTATAATTGAACTTTTACTTGGAACTACACCCATAGCTAAGAGACCCTATAGAATGGGAGTGAATGAATTAGCAGAACTTAAGAAACAACTAAAGGAATTGTTAGATAAGGGTTATGTTGTACCTAGTTCATCACCATGGGGTGCACCAGTACTGTTTGTAGAAAAGAAGGATGGTACACAAAGGATGTGCATAGACTACAGGTCACTTAATGAGGTCACAATTAAGAACAAGTACCCACTACCTAGAATTGATGACCTATTTGACCAATTGAAAGGGGCTTGTGTGTTTTCCAAGATTGACCTTCGATCTGGATACCATCAGTTGAGGATAAGGCGTACTGACATCCCCAAGACCACCTTTGTGACCCATTATGGACTGTATGAGTTCACAGTCATGTCTTTTGGTCTAACAAATGCACCTGTTTACTTCATGTATCTGATGAACAAAGTGTTCATGGAATACCTTGACAAGTTTGTCGTCGTGTTCATTGATGACCTACTAGTGTACTCAAAGAATAAAGAAGAGCATGAAGAACATTTGAGATTGGTGTTGCAAAAGCTTAGAGAGCATCAGCTTTATGCCAAATTCAGCAAATGTGAATTCTGGCTAAAAGAAGTATCTTTCCTTGGTCACATAATCTCTAATGGAGGAGTGTAGCACCCGGTTTTAAAGACAAAACCAGATACACACTACATGTGAGCCCAGGAAGTCAAATCTCACATATAGCCACAAATAAGGGTAATATCAAAAGACAATACTTATTACATAACGTATTATTAAAAGGAAAATAACCTTAGAGAATAGACAGCGGAAAGTTGACTCCGATCTTCTGGCGAAGACTCTAAATTCACAGGGACGCCTGACTGGTTGACCACAAGCCTAACTCCTCCAAACCAGCAATCTGGTACCCATCCAGGATTTTTATCCAAGTATAGAAAAGTAAAGCAAGTGTAAGTACATGTCATACTTAACAATTATATCATGGGGTTCATGAGGCTCAAAAGGCTGACACTAGTTTACTACGATTAGCTTTAAGAGGTCATCTTTTTAAGCAATTGAGTAGCAAAGGATTTATCATTCCCATAAACACATGATCAGGTAAACATGAATAATGTATAGCATAAACGATTAATCATTAGTACCATTTCCATTAGTGATCATCTCTATTCCATAAGGGTCCAAGGTCGCTCGTGTCCATGAGCACGGCTGTTATAACAGTTTTACACTCTACAGAGGTTGTACATGTTCACTGTGAGTCATGATTTACCCTTTCGCCCGAGGTGATCAGCCTCTTGACCCACTACCAAGGAAGGTCGACAGGGTTCACTATGAAGCCTTTCAAAGGTTCGTCTAACAAGTCAGGGCCGCTAAGGTTTACCCATCAATAAGCATGAACCCCCCTCCAAGTAGTGACTAGCAAGTGCACCTACTTGGCAGACTGAGATCATACTCGTTGGAGCCCCTCTTGCGCCGTAAAGGTAACCGCTAACAAGCTAGAAAAGGTCCTCATACTGAGCTAAAGCCAGAGCCATATAGCCCTCACAGCTGTACTGTAAGTCCCAGATGATCACTTACAGATGAGTCCTTAGGGAGAGGAATCTGAAGCATATAAACACTTTAGCCCCCTGGTTCCATGTTACTAAAAAGTCATATTTTAATGTTTATTGCATATAGCATTAGTCAAGTTACAAGATCATGGTTTTGATTAAGCACTAGCAAAAACTATTCCATGCAATATCCCAAAGGTATCAAGGTGCAAGATATCAAATATCTAGGATATCCTTAATGGTAACAAGGGAGACACATGCAATATGAATTAAGTGTTTAAATGTAAATAGGTAACAAGGATTGTCCCATGCTATACTTGCCTTACACACCGATCCTTCGGTAAGCTTTAATCTTTGATGTCTTTCTTCTTCTTCTGGATCACCACGTGTATCTCACCGACTGGACAATCGTAGAACACCACACAGACATCCATACACATACATGCATAGCATACAGTTGCATCTATATTAGAACAGTACACCAATCATAGAAAAATAAGTAAAAGAGATTGATATACAATTTTACGCATCACTACGAACATACAATCGCGAGAGGCACGCTAATCGAAGCTACGGTTGAAAAGTTACAACTACCGAGAGATTTGCTTAATACGTGGAAAATAAACTATAGGCTTCATTTATGTTAACTTTATGAATTCATATACAAAAGATATTTTATAAACGATATGGATTGAATTAAGTCAATCTTAGATTTAAATTATAAAACAAAAGTAAAACAAATCATATTTTATGTACAAAACCTAGTTGCATAATCTTTAATCAAGATATGATTTAACCTATGATTTTTATGAAATAGTAATATAGTAAACATCATTGCTAAAGCGTAGATCTCATCGTTACGAAACAAACGCAACTTGAACGGACTATTTCAGAGTTGAAATAAACAAGTTATGATTTAAACAAATTTTACTTTGGTTAATTAATAGATTAAATCTACTCATAAATTTCAAGTGTTGAAAACATGCCTAACAGTAGTATAAACACGTAGATAACGTAAGTACGGTCCTAACGCAATTCAAACGGATCAAATCGGACTTAAAACGCAAAAGTTACGCATAAAATAAGATCCAGTGGCATTTCTATAATTAACTTGAACTCAAATTTGAATTAAAACAATTAAAATCTGAATTTCAATGTACTTTGGACTGGGCACACTAATTCTAGAAAATACAGGGTTTAAATAAGAAGAAAATAGGACCTAAAAGAAGTCAGTTTGAACTAATTTGGATCACGGGTTGATTACTGGAAAAGGCGGGGACTTTTTTGCAAAACTGGCATGGCTGACCGTGGCTGACTGGGGCTGCTGACTGGGCAAACACGTGGGCGCATGTGATTGGCTCGGTGCACCACGTGGTGTGGGCGCTGCTGACCTGGCGGGGTGGACCGAGTCCACAAGTCCCGGTGGACCGGTTACACAGCGAAGGGGTACGGGCTTATCGTGGCCGTCCACCGAAGATCCGATGGCGTAGATGGGTGCGGGGCAGCAAGTCGCTGGGGAAGAAGCACAGGACGGCGGCGCCATTGTTGCCGACGGCCTGAGCTCGCGGATGCGACATTCTAGGATGCCATTTGACCATCTAGGGGCATGGGAAGGCGGAGGAGCTCACCGTGAGTTCCACAGAGGTGGTCACGGCGTCCGGGAGGGCCTCGAGGGGGCGGTTCGTCGTCGTCGGCGGTTGCAGAGAGAAAGAGAGGGCGCGGTGAGGGGAAATCCGAGCAAAACAAATCCAAAATTGAGAAGGGGAGGCACCTACGGCTGCGTCGGGTCGTGGCGGATCTCACGGGCGCGTCGGCGTCGAGGATTGAGGCGCAGGTGAGGGAGATTGCCGGCGGCGGGGAGTTGCTTGAGCGCGGTCGGGAAAAGGGGAGAAGACGGGGCTCGGCTCGGGGCTTTATAGTCCGAACGGGGTGTGGCGAAGAAGGAAGGGGAGCGGGCCACGGCGATGGCCTTCCATACGGGCGCTTTCCATGTGGGAGCAACGGCGGCGGTGGCTTGCCGTTTGGGCGCGCGCCATCGGCGGGGCAGAGAAGGGAAGGAGCGCGGGGAAGAAGGAAGGCGCGGCTGACGGATGGGGCCGGTAGCGCGGTGAGGGGAGAGACAGCGCGTGCAGGCGTGGGCCGAGCAGGCTGGGCGCTTGCGCGTGCGAGCGACGCGCGGGGCAGGCCGAGCAGCGGGCCGGTGCAGGAGCGGGCTGGCACGCGGGGCAGCAGCGCTGAGCTGAGCGGGCCGCCAGCTGGGCCAGGGCGAGCGGGCTACGGAGCAGTGGGCTACATAGGCGGGCTACCGAGCGGCCAAAGTCGGGAAAGAGCAGGCGGGGCGCGGGAAATGGGAAAGAGGGAAAAGAGAGGTGGCTGGGCCGGCCAGCAGGCCAGGCCGGGAAGAGGAGGAAGGAAAAGGGCCGGCCAAAACCTGTGCTGGGCTGGTTCCGAGGTTGGGCCAAAAATAGAAAGAAGGGATATTTTTTTCCAATTCAAAATATTTTTCCTATTTAGTTTTCAAAGCCAATTCAAAAGTAAACTAAATGCAAATTCAAATAGAGTTTGAACATATTTTTCAATTCCAATAAAAGTGAGCAATTTTGGTAAGTTTCCAAAAATAACTTTTTAAGTTCTTACATTTTCCAATTCCTTTTCTTTTTCTAAACTTCCAATTCTAAGCTAAATTCAAATCCAATTCAAGTATGGTTTCAAAAATACTTTCCCATTTAATAAAAATGGTCAATTCCATTAGGTTTTCCAAGATAAACTTTACAACTTTTAAAAAAAATACTTTTATTTTCTAATTTTCTTTTCTTTCTTTTCTTTTATTTCAAAGCTATTTTCAAACTCTTTTCAAAAGCATTCCAAATTACTTTGGAGTTTGGATCAACACCATTCATCGCAATAAATAGAATGCAACAGCATGTATGCTCACACATGTTGCTACCTTATGATGAATTTTAAATTAATGAAACTTTTTATTTTCCTATATTTCATGTGCACAAAAATTCCAACTTAAATCATTTTAACTCTATTTCAAAAGAGGCAATTTTTAGGGTGTTACAATTCTACCCCCCTTAAGATGAATCTCGTCCTGAGATTCGAGAAAACTAGGGACAAGGAAGGGAGACAGAACTAGGAATAGAACTCAAATGAAACATTCCAACATTTCAACTTGCATTGTAAACCAGCTTAACAAGTTACATCTGTCTCATCTGCAAAGCTTAAGAACAAAAGATTTGGCTGCACGGACTATCCCCTTTAAGTCAAGGGATACAACTGTCTTGAATACAGAAATCTTAAACTCAAGGGCATAACTAACTTCATATGACACCCCCATCTTGGCTTCTAACGTAGTTGTGTTACACCTTAAAGAGATGAGGAAAATCCATCTTCAATTGATTCTCATTTTCCCAGGTTGCATCTTCCTCTGATTGGTTATTCCATTGAACTTTACACACATTAAGCACTTCTCCCTTAAGAGTTCCCTGGGCTCTTTCTAAGATTCTAACTGGATAATCACCATCTGTCGGATGGAGCTCCTCTAAGGGTGTTTGTTCCTCTACACCATCATCTGGAAACTCACAGTCAACTTTACTATCCTCAGTATTCACACCTTCTATTAGATCATTTCCATTGTCATATTCCTCAGGTGCAGGTTGAAAACTCTCATACTCAATTCTTTCTCCTAACGGTGTGGTTAGAAGCACCGAATGCTGGGCATACTTGATGACTCCTTTACATGCAGACATCCATCCCATTCCAGAATAACATCAACGTCCACTAACTCTAATACAATAAGGTTTGCTTCAAATTTTATCCCCTTTATGTCAAGACTAACTCTTGGGCATATGTGGTTTGCCTTCATTTCTCCTCCTGGGGACTTAACATCACTGGTTTCCTCATTGGTAGAATAGTTATCTTATGTTCTTTTACGTATGCACTAGAGATAAACTGAATGTGACGCACTAGGGTCAAACATCACCATAGCATTGGCTGAACCTACTGCAATCCATCCATAAATGACCTTCTTAGCTCCATGAATGGTAGTCATATTCACATTATTCAATCTTCCAAGGATGTAATTTCGTTTTAACTTATTTCCATGCACCTACTTCCCATGGACATTCTGTTCTGGCTCTTGAGAGCTAGACCTGTTGCACTTCATCATTGGGTTGCTGATACTGATTCTGATCTGTTCTCACAAGTAGATTCATAGGAAGTGACTGATATTCTAGTTGCGTAGCAAGCCGAGGATGAGTGTTCCTTAGCTGGCATTGAAGATCATGTTTTCTCTTCTTCTCTTCCATCGGTTGAGTCTGCATCATCAAAGCTTGCTCTTTAGTTGGGGGACTTGACAGCGATGGGTTAGAAGTGGGAACATTCCTTCTAACATCTTGTGAAGCATTTCTCCTAGTAGAGGCCATCTGTTTCCAACATATGTGCATTAGGATTTAGTCATTCATAGCATTCCTTATTGTAGTTTCAAGAGATAACAAGTAAGGATTGATAGTATGAAAGACTAGAGAAAACCCCAACCATCAGGATATCCAATTCTTCCACATGAACATTAGAATGCAAGAAAACTTCATCTTGCAAACCCTTCAACTTGGCTACCCCCCTTAAGATGAGTTAAGGTAGGGGACACCAAAGTATAGCTTGCATCATCTTGTGATTGAAGTCTACTGTTGTCCAAAATTTTCTCAAGATTTCTTTTTATTCGTCCAAAATCAGAGATATGAACCGATAGAGACAGGCTACTCCAAAGACAAGATAGGTAAAACAGAAGAAAATGATAACCCAACTATTTATTTCATTAATCCTTATACCTTAAGGCCTATAAACTAAATGAAATTGTGGGAACACCCAACAAGATCATTGCAATCATTACAAAGATGCAAATCAAGCATAAACATAATGACAATTCAACAAAGCACCTAAATATGCACAACTCAATCATTGACTCAACTTGCGATACTATCGTTTTTATTACATAAGAGGCACAAACTCCTATTTCTTAACTAAGGATCTTGGGTAGTCTAGCATAACTTCTTCATTCATCAATTTCACCAAGTACTTCTTTTAGGTTGGTTATCACTAACACTTCCTAGTGGTAGTCCGGTAGTGATCTGACTCTGGCCTACTTCCTTGGTGTAATTGTTGATTCTTCTATAGGGCAAGGTTTAACATAATGTTCCTTCTACTGGCAATGATGACACCTTCTCTTAGCTAGGTCTTTTGTAATGTCATACTCTACAGAATTGTTATTTGGTGTTTTGTCAGCTTTTCTGACTCTGAAGATTCACCTTGGTTTGACTGATCTGTTTTCTAGCTTGCTTGGTCTTTCGAGGTTGAAACTCCTTATAGGTGAATAGTCCACCCATCTATGCATACCTCATGTGAAGTAGGTTTAGCTTGAGAAGATTCTAACTCTTTATAGTTTAGATTCATCTGACTATGGGTCAGAGCTAGATGTGATGAATCCAAATGTCGATTGCTCCCCAATACTTGCTCTATTGAGACCTCCATTCTCTTCTTATCCATATTAGCTTCACAACTCGGGTTCACCTTAACTTCCCTCTTATTAGACTTGTCCTGAAAATAGGCAAAACCATAATGTTTATAGCACTGACATGGATCCTGACTTCCAAGAGTCTTGCTATGAACACCCTCATTATTTAATACTCTGAGTTCTCTCTTACATCCTTGAGTACCACCACGCTTCCACTGCACAAACTAGAATGTAGGACACTTCATCTTCTTCCAAGCTTCTATGACTTGTCTCTTCACTGGTCCCTTTGGTATGTTAGTTTGACCTTGTAACAAGCACTGTTGAAACTCCTATGTTGAGTTATTCCTTCTAGCACTTGTTGTTGCATAGCTACAGGCTTCTCCTTGTCGAATGCAGTCATGGATAATGTAGCTTGATCCTCCTAATTTCTGATGCTAGTGGTTTCTTCATTACGGCCCATCTATTTAGATGAAAAGAGAGGATTCAAGATAGAGACAAGGTTTTCATAACAGAACAGAGGCAGAAGTGAGCATAACTTTTTGCAAATAACAAGGTTAGAGGGAAAGCAAGAAGTAAGCAGAGATGAAGGCATGCTAATACGTCCAGTTCTAACTAGGCTTGCGTCCTACAGTTAGCATTTCTCTGATACCACTTTGTAGCACCCGGTTTTAAAGACAAAACCAGATACACACAACATGTGAGCCCAGGAAGTCAAATCTCACATATAGCCACAAATAAGGGTAATATCAAAAGACAATACTTATTACATAACGTATTATTAAAAGGAAAATAACCTCAGAGAATAGACAGCGGAAAGTTGACTCCGATCTTCTGGCGAAGACTCCAAATTCATAGGGACGCCTGACTGGTTGACCACAAGCCTAACTCCTCCAAACCAGCAATCTAGTACCCATCCGGGATTTTTATCCAAGTATAGAAAAGTAAAGCAAGTGTAAGTACATGTCGTACTTAACAATTATATCATGGGGTTCATGAGGCTCAAAAGGCTGACACTGGTTTACTACGATTAGCTTTAAGAGGTCATCTTTTTAAGCAATTGAGTAGCAAAAGGATTTATCATATCCCATAAACACATGATCAGGTAAACATGAATAATGTATAGCATAAACAATTAATCATTAGTACCATTTCCATTAGTGATCATCTCTATTCCATAAGGGTCCAAGGTCGCTCGTGTCCGTGAGCACGGCTGTTATAACAGTTTTACACTCTGCAGAGGTTGTACACGTTCACTGTGAGTTGTGATTTACCCTTTTGCCTGAGGTGATCAGCCTCTTGACCCACTACCAAGGAAGGTCGATAGGGTTCACTATGAAGCCTTTCAAAGGTTCGTCTAACAAGTTAGGGCCGTTAAGGTTTACCCATCAATAAGCATGAACCCCCCTCCAAGTAGTGACTAGCAAGTGCACCTACTTGGCAGACCGAGATCATACCCATTGGAGCCCCTCTTGCGCCATAAAGGTAACCGCTAACAAGCTAGCAAAGGTCCTCATACTGAGCTAAAGCCAGAGCCATATAGCCCTCACAGTTGTACTGTAAGTCCCGGATGATCACTTACAGATGAGTCCTTAGGGAGAGGAATCTGAAGCATATAAACACTTCAGCCCCCTGGTTCCATGTTACTAAAAAGTCATATTTTAATGTTTATTGCATATACCATTAGTCAAGTTACAAGATCATGGTTTTGATTAAGCACTAGCAAAAACTATTCCATGCAATATCCCAAAGGTATCAAGGTGCAAGATATCAAATATCTAGGATATCCTTAATGGTAACAAGGGAGACACATGCAATATGAATTAAGTGTTTAAATGTAAATAGGTAACAAGGATAGTCCCATGCTATACTTGCCTTACACACCGATCCTTCGGTAAGCTTTAATCTTTGATGTCTTTCTTCTTCTTCTGGATCACCACGTGTATCTCACCGACTGGACAATCGTAGAACACCACACAAACATCCATACACATACATGCATAGCATACAGTTGCATCTATATCAGAACAGTACACCAATCATAGAAAAATAAGTAAAAGAGATTGATATACAATTCTACGCATCACTACGAACATACAGTCGCGAGAGGCACGCTAATCGAAGCTACGGTTGAAAAGTTACAACTACTGAGAGATTTGCTTAATATGTGGAAAATAAACTATAGGCTACATTTATGTTAACTTTATGAATTCATATACAAAAGATATTTTATAAACGATATGGATTGAATTAAGTCAATCTTAGATTTAAATTATAAAACAAAAGTAAAACAAATCATATTTTATGTACAAAACCTAGTTGCATAATCTTTAATCAAGATATGATTTAACCTATGTATTTTATGAAATAGTAATATAGTAAACATCATTGCTAAAGCGTAGATCTCGTCGTTACGAAACAAACGCAACTTGAACGGACTATTTCGGAGTTGAAATAAACAAGTTATGATTTAAACAAATTTTACTTTGGTTAATTAATAGATTAAATCTACTCATAAATTTCAAGTGTTGAAAACATGCCTAACAGTAGTATAAACACGTAGATAACGTAAATACGGTCCTAACGCAATTCGAACGGATCAAATCGGACTTAAAACGCAAAAGTTACGCATAAAATAAGATCCAGTGGCATTTCTGTAATTAACTTGAACTCAAATTTGAATTAAAACAATTAAAATCTGAATTTAAATGTACTTTGGACTGGGCACACTAATTCTGGAAAATACAGGGTTTAAATCAGAAGAAAACAGGACCTAAAAGAAATCAGTTTGAACTAATTTGGATCGCGGGTTGATTACTGGAAAAGGCGGGGACTTTTCTGCAAAGCTGGCATGGCTGACCGTGGTTGACTGGGGCTGCTGACTGGGCAAACACGTGGGCGCATGTGATTGGCTCGGTGCACCATGTGGTGTGGGCGCTGCTGACCTGGCGGGGTGGACCGAGTCCACAAGTCCCGGTGGACCGGTTACACAACAAAGGGGTACGGGCTTATCGTGGCCGTCCACCGAAGATCCGATGGCATAGATGGGTGCGGGGCAGCAAGTCGCCGGGGAAGAAGCACAGGACGGCAGCGCCATTGTTGCCGACGGCCCGAGCTCACGGATGCGACATTCTAGGACGCCATTTGACCATCTAGGGGCATGGGAAGGCGGAGGAGCTCACCATGAGTTCCACGGAGGTGGTCACGGCGTCCGGGAGGGCCTCGAGGGGGTGGTTCGTCGTCGGCGGCGGCTGGAGAGAAAAAGAGAGGGCGCGGTGAGGGGAAATCCGAGCAAAACGAATCCAAAATCGAGAAGGGGAGGCACCTACGGCTACGTCGGGTCATGGCGGATCTCACGGGCGCGTCGGCATCGAGGATTGAGGAGCGGGTGAGGGAGATTGCCAGCGGCGGGGAGTTGCTTGAGCGCGGCCAGGAAAAGGGGAGAAGACGGGGCTCGGCTCGGGGCTTTATAGTCCGGACGGGGTGCGGCGAAGAAGGAAGGGGAGCGAGGCACGGCGATGGCCTTCCATACGGGCGCTTTCCATGTGGGAGCAACGGCGGCGGTGGCTTGCCGTTTGGGCGCGTGCCATCGGCGGGGCAGAGAAGGGAAGGAGCGCGGGGAAGAAGGAAGGCACGGCTGATGGATGGGGCCGGCAGCACGGTGAGGGGAGAGACAGCGCATGTAGGCGTGGGCCGAGCAGGCTGGGCGCTTGCGCGTGCGAGCGACGCGCGGGGCAGGCCGAGCAGCGGGCCGATGCGGGAGCGGGCTGGCGCACGGGGCAGCAGCGCTGAGCTGAGCGGGCCGCCAGCTGGGCCAGGGCGAGCGGGCTACGGAGCAGTGGGCTGTGTAGGCGGGCTGCCGAGCGGCCAAAGCCGGGAAAGAGCAGGCCGGGCGCGGGAAATGGGAAAGTGGGAAAAGAGAGGCGGCTAGGCCGGCCAGCAGGCCAGGCCGGGAAGAGGAGAAAGGAAAAGGGCCGGCCAAAACCTGTGCTGGGCTGGTTCCGAGGTTGGGCCAAAAATAGAAAGAAGGGATATTTTTTTCCAATTCAAAATCTTTTTCCTATTTAGTTTTCAAAGCCAATTCAAAAGTAAACTAAATGCAAATTCAAATAGAGTTTGAACATATTTTTCAATTCCAATAAAAGTGAGCAATTTTGGTAAGTTTCCAAAAATAACTTTTTAAGTTCTTACATTTTCCAATTCCTTTTCTTTTTCTAAACTTCCAATTCTAAGCTAAATTCAAATCCAATTCAAGTATGGTTTCAAAAATACTTTCCCATTTAATAAAAATGGTCAATTCCATTAGGTTTTCCAAGATAAACTTTACAACTTTTAAAAAAAATACTTTTATTTTCTAATTTTCTTTTCTTTCTTTTCTTTTATTTCAAAGCTATTTTCAAACTCTTTTCAAAAGCATTCCAAATTACTTTGGAGTTTGGATCAACACCATTCATCGCAATAAATAGAATGCAACAGCATGTATGCTCACACATGTTGCTACCTTATGATGAATTTTAAATTAATGAAACTTTTTATTTTCCTATATTTCATGTGCACAAAAATTCCAACTTAAATCATTTTAACTCTATTTCAAAAGAGGCAATTTTTAGGGTGTTACAAGGAGTAGCAGTAGATCCCAAGAAGGTTAGAGATGTGTTGAGTTGGAAGCCACCTAAAGATGTTAGTGAGATTCAGAGTTTTCTGGGTATGGTTGGGTATTATAGGAGATTCATCGAGGGATTCTCTAAGTTAGCCAAGCCCATGACTACGTTGTTAGAGAAGAATGCCAAATTTGTATGGACTAAGCAATGTCAGGATAGTTTTGAGGAATTGAAGAAGAGATTGACTTCTGCCCCAGTGCTTATCTTACCTGATCTCACCAAGAGCTTCTCTATCTACTGTGATGCCTCACGGCAAGGTCTAGGTGGTGTTCTTATGCAAGAAGGTAGAGTTGTTGCCTATGCATCCAGACAGCTGAGAAAACATGAGTTAAATTATCCGACTCATGATCTAGAACTGGTAGCTGTGGTGCATGCTCTTAAGATTTGGAGGCACTACTTGATTGGTCATAAGTGTGAGATTTATACAGACGACAAGAGTTTGAAGTACATATTCATGCAGTCAAATCTGAATCAGAGGCAGCGTAGATGGCTCGAGTTAATCAAGGATTATGATTTGGATATCCACTATCACCCGGGAAAGGCTAATGTTGTAGCAGATGCCTTGAGTAGAAGGAGTTATGTGAACATGGCCTATACAACTCAACTACCTGAAGAGTTGTGTGAGGAGTTCAAATACTTGAATTTGGGTATTGTGGCCAACACCATGGAGTTAGAGGTAGAATCCACTCTGGAACAAGAAATTCATAAGGGACAATTGAATGACGAAAGGATCAAGGACATTGCTGAGCATATAGTGATTGGTAAAGCCCCAGGTTTCCATATGGATGATCAAGGGACGGTATGGTTTGCTAAAAGGATTTGTGTGCTAGAAGTAAAATCTATTAGGGAGTCTATCTTGAGGGAAGCTCATCACTCAGCCTATTCCATACACCCAGGAAGTACTAAAATGTATCTTGATCTTAAAGAGAGATACTGGTGGTATGGACTAAAGAGAGATGTAGCTGAACATGTGGCTATATGTGATACGTGCCAAAGAGTGAAAGTAGAACATCAGAGGCTAGCAGGTTTACTACAGCCTATGAAGATACCCGAGTGGAAATGGGAAGAAGTTGGAATGGACTTTATAGTTGGATTACCCCGTACACAGAGAGGATTTGACTCTATCTGGGTGATTGTTGACCGTCTAACAAAAGTGGCCCATTTCATTCCGGTCAAGGTAACTTATTCGAGTGCAAAGTTAGCAGAGTTATATATGGAAAGGATTGTGTGTTTACATGGAGTACCAAAGAAGATTGTTTCGGATAGGGGTACACAGTTCACATCACATTTTTGGTAGAAATTGCACGAGTCAATAGATACAAAGTTGAACTTTAGCTTAGCTTACCATCCTCAAATAGATGGACAGACTGAGAGAACAAATAAGATCTTAGAGGATATTCTAAGGGCTTGTGCTCTGCAGTATGGGACAAGTTGGGATAAGAGTTTACCTTATGCCGAATTCTCCTATAATAATAGCTACCAAAAGAGTCTTAAGATGGCACCGTTTGAGGCATTGTATGGCAGGAAGTGTAGAACACCATTGTTTTGGAATCAAACGGGGGAAAGCCAAGTCTTTGGACCAGATGTTTTGCAACTGGCAGAAAAACAAGTGCAAACAATAAGGCAAAACTTGAAGGTTGCACAGTCCCGACAGAAAAGCTACGCGGACACGAGAAGAAGAGATTTGTCGTTTGAAATCGGTGACTTTGTCTATCTCAAAGTTTCACCTATGAAAGGAGTAAAGAGATTTCATACCAAGGGAAAGTTGTCACCCAGGTATGTGGGACCATTCAAGATCATCAACAGGAGAGGAGAAGTTGCTTACCAGCTAGAGTTACCAGAGCAGCTCTCAGGTGTTCATGATGTTTTCCATGTGTCACAACTTAAGAAATGTTTGAGAGTACCTGAGGAACAACTACCTTTGGAAGAACTGGATATCCGAGGGGATCTGTCATACAAAGAATATCCAGTAAGAATCCTAGAAATAGTGGAGAGAATCACAAGGAGCAAAATAATAAGAATGTGCAAGGTTCAGTGGAACAGACACTCAGTGGATGAGGCAACTTGGGAGAGAGAGGAAGATCTGAGAACTGACTATCCCAATCTCTTTGAACCATCCGAATCTCGAGGACGAGATTCATCTTAAGGGGGGGTAGGTTTGTAACACCCAAAATTCTACTACAAATTAGCAATTAAATTCTTGCCCTTTTAATACATTTTCTAGGTATTTCTAACTTAGGCTAAATAATAAATATTGTATAAATAAAATAAACTATAAGATTAGAAACTTGTTTGTTGTATTCATGCCGGAGCATATTGTTTTTTTTGGTTGAGTGTAGGGCTAGTTGATTTGAAGTTGAATTCAAATTCCATTTGAATTTGGCTTAGAGTTGAAAAATATATTTGGAAAAGAATTTGGTTTTGAAAATTTACTTTCTTCCTTATTCAGCCTAGTAGGCCCAGCTTTTTTTTTCTCTTTTCTTTCTTCCCTTCCCGCATGGCCCACTGGCGGCCCAGCCGCGCCCATCCTCCCTCTTTCCTATTCCTTCTGGCCTGTTGCTTCAGCTCACTCGGCAGCCTGCCCCGCACCAGCGCGCTGGCCCGCACCCCGCACGGCCCAGCTTGCCGCCCACGCGTGCATCAGCTCGGTGGCCTAGCTAGGCGCACTGGCCCGCCCGGCCTTCATCACCGAGCCACTGCCCGTTCTCTCTCTCGCTGTGCAACTGGACCCACCCGTCAGCGTGGCCTTTCCTTCTTCCTCGTGCAACTCTTTCCTTCCTCGCCTCCGGTGATGGCGCTCCCGTATGGAAGGCCACCGCGCCGTCGCCCACAGATGGAAAGCGACCCTTTTCGCCCAATCCGCCCGCTTCCCTTCCCTATTTCCCCCACCGGCTATCCTATATAATGCCGAGCAGAGCCCCGCCTTCTTCCCCATCCCCTGCTCGCAGCTGTGAGCCATCGCCGCCGCAATACCCTCGTCCGCACCTCAAAACTCGACGCCGACACCGCTTGGAGCTTCACCATGACCACCCGCGTCCAAAGGTACCAGTGCCGCATCTTTTTGGTCACGAAAGCCCTGGATTGAACCTCACCCACGTGCATTTCTCTCTCCAGTTCGCAGCCGCCATCGACGACTCGCTTCGGAGCCCTTCCAGACACCGCGACCACCACCGTCGGACTCGCGGTGAGCTTCTCCGCCTTCCCGTGCCATCCATTCGTTGTTTAGCGCACTAGGATGCCGTAGCACAAGCTCTAGTTCGCACCGGCCATGGCGCCGCCAGCATCTTTCTCTTCCCTGGCGAGGCACTGCCCTGCCCTCACCCCTGCGCCACTAGATGTTGAATGAACGGTCAAGATTGCGTACCCCTTCGGGGTTAAGTGGCCGGTCCACCGTGGACTCGTGGACCCAGCGCACCGTGCCTGCGTCAGCGCGTCTACCGCCTCGTGGTGCACCGAGCCAATCACGTCCTGCCATGTGTCGCACAGTCAACAGCCATGGGTCAACTCACGATCAGTCGCGTGCAGTTTTCAGAAAAGCCCTCCTGTTTTATTAGAATCAACCCGCAGTCTGGTGTAATTCAAAATAATTATTTTTCGGCCCTGATTTTATTCGTTTAGGACCCTGTGTTTTCCAGAAATAGTATGACCAGTCCAAATTTCATTTAAATTCAGATTTTAATTGTTTTAATTCGAAAATAGGTTTAGTTTATTTACAGAATTGCCATTACATCTTATTTCATGCATAACTTTCACGTTTTAAGTCCGATTTGAGTGATTCTTTTGCTCATGTGTTCGTAGCAATGCGTAGAATAGATCTATAAGCTTTTCAACATATGTTTCCACTGTTTGGTGTACTGTTCTAATGGAGGTCTATCTTGTATGCATGTAATGATTGGTGATGCTTGATTTATGATTGGATCACGATTAGAGGGTGAGCCATTTGAGGTGACTGAGGACCCCCAGCAGGATCAGCAGTACTCCCAGGACGACTTTCAGGAAGGCAAGTGTACCAAAGGCCCCTTGTTACCTATGAACTACTACCACTTACATTCATGCATGTGTTTAATTTGAATTGCCTTTAAGGACTTTACCTAGATAATTCCTTGTACCACATATCCTTGATACCTGGGTTTATTGGGTAGGCATTTTGGATAGATGCTGCAGCGCTTAACATGAAGTAATTGTTAAACATGATTAAAGGCTTTATGCAATGTGATTAAATGGAACTTTTTAGCAACAGATAGGGGGCTAGAGTACGGGGTTGAGTACTCTAGTGCCTCTCCATAAGGACTTAATCCTGAAGCGGCAACCCAGGAGGGACCGTACAACCCTGAGTGTCACATGGCTCTGACTTTAACCTATTATCTAGATTGTACTAGCTTGTCTGTAGCTCTAGTAAGGGGTAAGAGGGTATCTTTCCTTTTTCTGTTAGCGTGTGCACCGTGCTGCGATGCCCACGCGTGCCATTCCTTTGTAGCTACGACCTGTTAGTGCAACTAGCTAAGGGTTTCATAGTGAAACTCTACCACACTTCCTAGGAAGAGGTGTAGTGGGTCTCGCGAACCCCGGCATTGGGAATCACGGCTCGGTGGGTAAAGATGTACAATTTCTGCAGAAATAATTAACCTGTTATAACAGCCGTGCTCACGGATACGAGCGGTCTGGATCCTTCGAGATTAGTGGTTACTGTGGATGATGGATGGATGGGGTATGTGATAAAGCTTGATGATACTTTAATACCACTTGGGTATTGGGACTGTTCATTAAAGTAGTAACTCAGGATGCTAAAATTTGATCAACTAAAATTGCGAACCACAGTCAAATAGTGTCAAGCCTATTTGAGACTCATAGATCCCTTTGTTATACTTGCTAAGCATGGTGAGCTTACACTTGCTTTACATCCAATGAAAATCTCGGATGGGTAACAGATAATGATATGAAGAGTTTCCGGAGGATGTCCAGGACTACTAGGGAGACGTTCACCAGTTGGAGTCCCTGTGGCAATTGGGCTAGTTATTCCGCTGTGATTGTAATAATATTGCCTTCGAGCAAACTTTGTATTAACTTTATGATGAGATATGCGATGTAATAAGTACTTTACTTTGATACTATTGCAATTTGTGATATATGTGTGTGTTTGGACATCCTGGGCGCACATATATGAGTACTTGATTTTGCTTTGCAAAATTGGGTGCGACAAATACCAATTTCTAATGATCACATGTGACGAAGCAACAAAACAAGCAATTCACTCAAATGTTGCAATTCCATGTTTCACATGTTTCATTACTTTGGTTGTAATTTTAACTTGCCACATTCCTACCATGTTGCCATGTTTCAAGGTATGAGAAACTCATGTTGCATTCACATGTTGCACTACTACCATTCTCAAGCAAATCAAGTATGAAACAACAGAATTTGCGAATGTTGCATGTGTATGTTTTAGTGACAATGGCATGATGACATAGATGATGCATATGTTTATGAAATGAAAATGCAATTTTGTGGAAGCCAAACACCTAGGGTGTTATAGCTCGGGCTCCCCAACGACGATGCCAGGAGGAGGGGCGTCGGTGATAGGGACGATGATAAGGACGACGGATTCCCTGAGGTGCACAATGCCTTCATGATCTTCGGCGGGCCTTCAGCGTGCCTCATGGCACGCCAGCAAAAGAGGGAACGCCAAGAGGTCTTCTCGGTAAAGGCGGCCGCTCCCCGGTACCTCAACTGGTCTCAGGAGGTGATCACCTTTGACCGGGATGACCATCCCGATTATGTCCCGAACCCCGGGCAGTACCAACTTGTCATCGACCCCATCATCGGCAACACCTGGCTCACTAAGGTATTGATGGACGGAGGCAGCAGCCTCAACATCCTCTACGCCAACACCCTAGAACTCCTAGAGCTTGACCAGTCACAGCTTTGGGCTGGCGCCGCGCCTTTCCATGGCATTGTGTCGGGGAAACGCACATGGCCCCTCGGGCGCATCGACCTGCCCATCTGCTTCGGTACTCCCTCCAACTACCGCAAGGAGGTCCTCACCTTCGAGGTGGTTGGGTTCAAGGGAACCTACCATGCCATCCTGGGGCGGCCGTGCTACGCCAAGTTCATGGCAGTCCCCAACTACATGTACCTCAAGCTCAAGATGCCAGGCCCCAACGGCATCATCACTATCGAGTCTGCGTACGAGCATGCATATGACTGCGACATCGAGTGCATCGAGTATACTGAGGCTATCGTAGAGGCCGAGGCCCTCATCATCAACCTCGACCAACTCGGTAGCGAGGTGCCCGACTCCAAGCGTCACGCTGGGACTTTCAAGCCCATGGAGGCCATCAAACTCATCCCGGTCAACCCCACCTGCCCTGATGACCGGGTGCTGAGGATCAGTGCCACCCTCGACATCAAATAGGAAGCCGTGCTCGTCGACTTTCTTCGCGCGAATGCCGATATGTTCGCGTGGAGTCCCTCGGACATGCTGGGCATACCGAGGGAGGTCACCGAGCACACCTTGGACATCTGGGCTGGCTCTAGGCCGGTGAAGCAGCGCCTGCACCGATTCGATGAGGAAAAGCATAGAGCCATCGGCGAGGAGATACAGAAGCTTTTGGCGGCTGGATTCATCAAAGAAGTGTCCCATCCGGAGTGGTTAGCTAATCCTGTATTAGTTAGGAAGAAAAATGGGAAGTGGAGAATGTGTGTAGACTACACCGGTCTAAACAAAGCATGTCCAAAAGTCCCTTTCCCATTACCCCGAATCGACCAAATCATCGACTCCACTGCGGGATGTGAAACCCTATCCTTCCTTGATGCGTATTCCAGTTACCATCAGATCAAGATGAAAGAGTCTGACCAGCTCGCGACTTCTTTCATCACACCATTTGGCATGTACTGCTATGTGACTATGCCGTTTGGCCTCAGAAATGCAGGGGCCACATACCAGCGGTGCATGACCCATGTCTTTGGTGAGCACATCGGGAAGACCATCAAGGCCTACATGGACGACATCGTGGTCAAGTCCAGGAAGGCCAGTGATCTCGTCAGCGATTTGGAAATAGCCTTCAGATGCCTCAGGGAAAGGGGCATCAAGCTCAACCCCGAAAAGTGTGTCTTCGGGGTCCCCTAAGGCATGCTTTTAGGATTTATAGTCTTGGAACGCGGCATCGAAGCCAACCCAGAGAAGGTCTCGGCCGTGACCAACATGGGGCCAATCCGAGACCTCAAGGGAGTACAAAGGGTTATGAGATGCCTTGCGGCCCTGGACCGCTTCATCTCGTGCCTTGGCAAAAAAGGCTTGCCTCTGTACCGCCTCTTGAGGAAATCGGAACGCTTTTCTTGGACCCCTGAGGCCAAAGAAGCCCTCGCCAAACTCAAGGCATTGCTCACCAATCCTCCCATCCTGGTACCACCAACTAAGGGCGAGGCCCTCTTACTCTACGTTGCCGCAACGACCCAAGTGGTCAGCGTGGCCGTAGTGGTTGAGAGGCAGGAAGAGGGGCATGCTCTACTCATCCAACGACTTGTTTACTTCATCAGCGAAGTACTCTCCGAGACCAAAACACGCTACCCCCCACATCCAGAAACTGATCTACACCATGGTCTTGGCTCGACGCAAGCTATGTCACTACTTTGAGTCCCACCAGGTGACCGTGGTATCGTCTTTCCCCCTGGGAGAGATAATCCATAACCGGGAGGCCTCGGGTAGGATAGCCAAGTGGGCCATCAAACTCATGGGGGAAGCTCTATCCTTTGCTCCTCAGAAAGCAATTAAATCTCAGGTCTTGGCCGATTTCGTGGCAGAATGGACCGACACCCAATTGCCACCTACCCAAGTCTAGGTGGAATGCTGGACCATGTACTTCGATGGGTCCCTGATGAAGACCGGGGCGGGCGTGGGTCTGCTCTTCATCTCACCCCTTGGGGTACACATGCACTACATGATTCGGCTCCACTTCGCCGCCTCCAACAATGCAGCCGAGTACGAAGCCCTCATCAACGGCTTGTAGATCGCCACCGAACTTGGAGTATGGCGTCTCGACGTACGGGGTGATTCATAGCTCATTGTCGATCAGGTGATGAAGGAGTCGAACTGCCATGACCCCAAGATGGAGGCATACTGCAAGCTGGTACGTCGCCTTGAAGACAAGTTCGACGGTCTCAAACTCAACCACATCGCGTGTAAATTCAACGAGGCCGCGGACAAACTGGCAAAGATGGCATCGGCGCGGGCCCCGGTCCCCGCAAACATCTTCGCCAGGGACCTCCACAAACCTTCCATCGACTGTGCCTCGACGACGGAAGAGGGCCCAGCGGTCGAGCCCCCCGCAAGGCTTGAGGCCCCCTCTATCGCCGAGACTCCTTCAGCCGAGCCTGAGGTCATGGAAGTCAACACGAAACCTCCTGAGGCCAACCAGGGCACAAACTGGCGAGTCCCATTCCTTGATTGCCTCGTCCGAGGAGAGCTTCCCGCTAACAGGACCAAAGCCCGATGGCTTGCTCGGTGAGCCAAGACTTATGTTCTCAGCGATGGCGAATTGTACAGGCGAAGCCCATCTGGCGTCCTCCAACGATGCATCACTACCGAGGCAGGTTGAGCCCTACTTTGGGACTTGCACGTGGGAGCCTGTGGGCACCATGCAGCGCGTCAAACGCTCATTGGAAACACTTTTCGCCAAGGGTTCTACTGGCCAATGGCTGTTGCTGACGCCACCAAGCTAGTACGCTCCTGCGAGGGATGCCAGTACTACGCGCGGCAGATGCATCTCCCGGCCCAAGCTCTCCAAACCATCCCCATTACATGGTCGTTTGCCGTGTGGGTGCTCGACATGGTTGGGCCTCTACAGAAGGCCCCCAGGGGCTTCACCCATCTGCTGGTAGCAATCGATAAGTTCTCCAAGTGGATTGAGGCTCGCCCGATCAATCGAATCAAGTCCAAGCAAGCGGTGCTGTTCTTCACTGATACCATCCACAGGTTCGGGGTTCCAAACACCATCATCACCGATAATGGAACATAGTTCACCGGCCACAAGTTCCAGACGTTCTGTGATGACCACCACATCCATGTGGCCTAGTCGGCCGTAGGACATCCTAGGACAAATGGCCAAGTAGAGCGTGCCAACGGCATGATCCTACAAGGCCTTAAGCCAAGAATATACAACCGGTTGAAGAAATTTGGCAAGAAATGGCTTGCCAAACTCCCATCGGTCATCTAGAGCCTGAGGCACACCCCAAGCCAAGCCACAGGGTTCACACCGTTCTTCCTGGTCTATGGAGCTGAGGCCA
The DNA here is from genome assembly GCF_019320115.1 of Miscanthus floridulus. Lineage (NCBI taxonomy): Eukaryota > Viridiplantae > Streptophyta > Magnoliopsida > Poales > Poaceae > Miscanthus > Miscanthus floridulus. The sequence goes on along the minus strand of NC_089581.1, from coordinate 112,965,050 downwards.
TCCTCCCCACTGACTTGGAATACAGTTCCCCGAGGCTACAGGCCTACAACGAGCAAAGTAACCGCACCGCCCGTGAAGACGCCCTCGACCAACTGGAGGAAGCCCGAGACGTTGCGCTGCTACATTCGGCCAAGTACCAGCAAGCCCTACAATGCTATCAAGCCCGGCACATTCGAAGCTGAGACCTAGAAGTGGGCGACCTGGTGCTGAGGCTAAGGTAGAGCAACAAGGGCCACCACAAGCTAACCCCGCCATGGGAAGGACCGTACATTGTCGCCCAAGTGCTGAAGCCTAGAACCTACAAGCTAGCTAATGAGAAGGGCAAAATCCTCACCAACGCTTGGAACATAGAACAACTACGTCGCTTTTACCCTTAAAATTCCAAGCATTATATATATTGTTTCTCAAAATACAATTAAGAAATGTTCTTTAGTTGTTCTAATCTTCCGAGAAACCCCCGGGCCCATCAAGGGCCTCAGCAATACGATAACTCCATTAGGGAGACACGGCTCAGCCCCTGCAGAACCGAGCCTCCCTCGAGGGCTAAAAGGGGGGACTCCCCCCTAAGTCCCACGCACCATTTTTTAGTCGTTTTTTGAAAAAAACAATTTCCATGCCAAACCCTCTAGCATGCTCTGACAAATCAATTGTAAAGAACCTAAGGACCAAAAGTCTATCTCAGGGCCAAAAGGTCGGACGAGTCATGAGACGGCCTACGCCTCCAGGCTATGGCACTCCCTCACCACCTTTTTGCCCTAGGAATGACTTAGGCTCCGAGGAAGTTTTTTGCAAATGATATGTTCAGAAACAAGACAGAGGGCAGAGGCTCGGAAATACAATAAAGAAAAACGATTAAGAAGCGTAGACGCATAAGTATTTCAAAAAGGCCTCGACAGGCCACCAGCATTATGATACGGTAACGTAATCCCTAATTTATTTACATGGCCTCTTGGGCCTAGGTCAGGGCTCAGGGTCTCCAGCATCGGTAGACGGCGGGGGAGGGACCACCTCTGTGGTAGAACCTCCTAAGGAATCGGGCCCACGTGCACCTATTGTTGTCTTTAATAGACCTCGGATAGCGTACACGAGTTCCCAACAACTCAACAGGTCTGTCGGGTGTCCTCGGGAAACCCGAATCATCCACAATTCTCTTTTCAAATAGGATCCCAATCACAGTCATTGCAGATTACAATAGTTTATTCAAATATATACATCAGAGTAAAAGATAGCGGAAGTCATAAGATAACATAGTTTACAAACCAGTTGTTTTCAAACTTACAATACCATAAGTGTCATACAACCATAGTAGCGGGATAATATTACATTAACTTTATTTAGCAAACAAACTAGTGCCTTGTCCAAAGGCCATTCATCACTCCTCCTCGTCATTGACTTCAAACACAGACATGCAGCAGGGACCAAAACAAGCCTGTGCATGCGACTCACCTGCAACAAGGGTTAACAAACCCTGAGTACAAAGGTACTCAACAAGACTAACCCGACATAACGGGATGTAAGACTTTAGAGATGCAGGGGTTTGGGGCAAGGTAAGGATGTAGCAAAATTCAAAGTCCTTTGCCAAAAGCTTACTATATTTATCCTATTCTCAAATTTTTACCCCTAAGTCCTTTTAGTTCATTATCTCAACTAAATATACATTTCCCATATTCCATTCCTTCTCATTCCATTCTTTTTCTCATATTTTAGTAATTCACCAGTCCTGCATTGCTTCTGTAATGAATCGAGTCTCCATATCCGCGGAGCACCAGCAATTCAAATTGATTCAAGTCCCAGCTGGGGATTCCTTATCACACGACATATGTAGAACTTAATCTTGCATATATCAACCTCGCTACCAGATCCTCCTATACTAAGCTGTCTCCATGCCACCCGAGAGCACAGCACACCTTAAATCCGGCCACATTCTAGCCACGAGGGTACACGCTACTCCCGCCATCTCTCCACTCCCAGTGCGTGGGCATTCGTCTTAGTATCAGATTAGCCGAAGTAGGCTTACCGGAGTATGTGACCAGTACTACAAAGTGTCTCGTTCAGAAGATCCACAATGAGTGGCCTTTAAGCGACATAGTCGGCAACATTACCCAACATTCAAGATAAGTCACCTGACTAGTCTCTAGTTCATTCAACCTTCTTTCTTTCTTTGGCTAGTATGCCATCTTTGATTGTACCAAAACTTTTATTTTGAAAGCCTATCATAAAGCATACTAAGCATTCTACGCCTTTGTAAAAGAAAACATCTTCAAGGACGGTAAACGAATAACAAGGTAGGTAATGCATCAAGTAGGTAACATTTGATTTAATCAAATTAATGCAATAAGTAACATAAGTGATAAACTTTTCAAAGTAAACAAGGTAATGGTTTAATGCTTAAACCGGGGCTTGCCTTTGTTGACGATCTCAGGTTCTGGATCCGTACCACAATTATCAAATCCCGTGACAACCGGGGATTCTTCTAGAACTTGCTCAACTAGAATCATTTCACTCTCGGGTTCTACACGAAACGATAACATATGCCTTAACATGATGATAATGTAAACGTGATGCTTTCATGGTACATGAAATGTAAAAACACCCCGCAAAAGATTTTATTTCACGGTACAGTTGCAAGCCAACAAAACCAACTTGCAATCCTACCATTAAGAACAACACATGTGACTTGACCAAATGGATCTTGAAAACCTACTAGTCACAAAACATGACCAAAACAAGATCCAACACTAATCAAACACTTAGGGTTTGCCTTTATTTATTTTTGAATTAATTTTGAAATTAAGCCCAAAAATGAACTTGTTCCAAATGACCTGAAAATTTTATGTAAGCTTCCTCATGACAAATTAGTGTACCAAAACAAATTTCATAATTTTTGGAATTATACAGTGACCTACAAAAATCATGGAAATTGCATTTTTCAATTAATGGACTGAATATTTGAACATTAAAAATTTATTCAAATTTCAAGTTTCAAATTTTTAAATCATACTAGAACATGTATAGAAGCTACACACAAAATTTCAGAATTTTTGGAGCTATCATGAATTTCCTACAAATTCCCAAAGTTTTAGTACTATTCACAAATTCAGAAAATAAAAATCATCACTGTTCTTCTTCCTCACTCGCACTGACAGGCTGACCCCACCCGTCAGTGACTCAAACATGTCACGACGGTGCTACCCTCGCTGACTGGCCGCAAAATGCGCCGATGGTGACGCTCCGGCAAAACAGACCTCACCAAAATGATCTACTACTTTCCCCGAACCAATCTCAGCTATCAGAAAGGAAAAAGGTGCACTAGAGACACCTCCACGCCGGGCATGGCGGACTGGGCACGACGGTGTACGGCGTAGCCACGGTGACGCTGCAGTAGGGACTAAAGCGAAATGGTCTTCACATTCAGGAGCTCACCGTGATCACGTAGGTAGACTCGGTGAAGGCGGAGGTGTACTGGATCGACGGGACCACGTGAGACCGAGGATGGCGGAGCTCCGGCCGGCTCCGAAGAAGACGAAGTCGCGCGGCGGCGCTGGACTTCCAGGGGCGACACGATCAGGCTTGGGAGGAGCAGAAAGATGAGGCGGAGCTTCTGGCCAAAGCAATTGGCCCTAGATACTACAGTAAGGACGAATTGCGCGAGTGCGGGCAAGACACCGGCGGCGAGCAGTCGACGGAAAAACTCCGAAATGACGACGGCGTGCTCCTATTTATAGCAAGAAGGAGGGCGTGCGGTGTTGACAGCACACGGGCGAACTCGCCGCGGAGGTATTGGCGTGTCACTGCGCGTGAAAGCGGCGAAATCCGATCGGCGGTGATCTCCGCGTGGCGCCGGCGGCAAGCAGAGAGGTGGACGTAGATTTTTGAAAAAATTACAGAACTGCCACTGCGTCCATTTTTCAAATTACTCACAAATTTTCTAAAGAAGTTGAAAATCTCCAAAAATGAAAGTTGTTTAATTTTTCAAACTCTACAACTTTGCTTCTAGAAATATTTTCAAATTCTGCCTCCATTTTGAAATTTGAATTTGGGGTGCATTTGAGCATTTGAATAATTTCAAAATTACTCCAAATTTTATATGTAAACTTGAAAAACTTTGAATACCAAAGTTGATCCACATAAAATAGCCTCCAACTTTGCTTTTTGCCTCAACCCCAAATTCCATATGGATTTTGAATTAGTCAAAAGGGCAAAAAGGACTTTTATAATTTGAATATGAATTCAAATTTGATTTGTCTTCCTTTTACTTAAATTTTGATTTTTGACCAGTAACATGGCCCATTAGGGTTATTTGAGTCAAATGACACATGGCCTCACATGATCACATGAAATTTGACCCTTGTGGTCATGATCTTTATTTAGGGTTTTTGAAACACATCACATGAAATAACAACATTATGAAATAAACCCTATTTAGTGAATGCATTCAAAACTTTATACTATATGAATGCTTTGCAATGCACATGATGACATGTCAATTTTTAGTGCTAGGCCAAAACACCAGAGGTGTTACAACCTCCTCTTCAAATAGCTTGGCCAGCGCCGTGCCGGGGCCCTCAGCCGCCTCCATCAGCTTCGCGACCTCCTCGTCGGCCTCCTCATCGTCCTCTAGCAAGACGTAGCCATCACTGATGGCCTCGAGGTCGATGTTGGCATAGTGCGAGGAGATGACGGCCAAGGCACGCTTGATGCCCACGTGTAGCGCCCCCCGAAGTCGCTCACGCACTTGGCCGCTCAACGCGACCAAGCGGCTCTTAAGGGAGCTGCCCGACTGGGCCCCCTCAACCTCCAGGGCCTCGCACATGGTACGAGTGGCACTCTACAGCGCGTTGTGCTCCCCGATCTCGGCCTCGAGCACCGCCTGCACTGCGACAGAGGCCTCGGCTACCTGGGTGACCTCCTTCTCCAACTCTATGCCTAAAGAAACAGAATGGGGTTAAGCGCAAAGGAAAACAAGCCAAATAGGGGCGGAAGCCTATGGGACTCACCCTCGGCTTTCTCCTCCCAGTGCTAGGCCATGACCCGAGAGGCCTTGGCTTTCTCCTTCCAGCGCTGGGCCTCGACCAGAGAAGCCTCAGCTTTCTCCTTCCATCCCTAGACCTCAACCCAAGAAGCCTCGGCCGCACTGGAAGCCTCTTTCTCTAGCTCTGCATCACATCAGGGAGTTAGGGATCGAACACAAGAAAAACAAATAAAACAAGGGGAACAGGACTCACCCTCGACTTTTCCCTTCCAAACCATAGCCTCGGTCTGGGAGGCCTCGGCCACCTTGAGGGCCTCTGCCAGGGCGCCCTTCATCAGTAGGTGCGCACCCTGCTCCGTCCCCAGCTGCCCAGTGAGGGCCTTGGCAGAGGCCATCGCTTCTTCAGCCCAAGACCTGAAGGTGTCCCAATCGCCAGCCGCCCAGGTCAGCTCCTCCTCTAGCTCCTTGACCTACGCTACCAAAGGGGCGACCTACTCCTAGGCCGAGGCCGCCTCGGCCTTCATATTGGCACAGTGAAGGCGGAGGTCCTCCACCTCCGTGCTCCACGCCGACAAAAGCTCATTGGCATCAGCGAGCAAGCCCTTCTACCGCTGGAGCTAGTCCTAGACGTCCCTCTCCCGTCGAAGGAACAATGACTTCCCGAGGGACCGGGTCTCGAGCTCCTAGATAGGCAAAACAAAGGTCATTCACTTTGAGAAAACTCGGAAAAAGACGACACCACATGAGAAAAGAAGGTGCGAACCGAGTGACCCCGGGTAGATCATCGGCCATGATGGACAGCGTTGTCCGTAGCGACCGCTCCGCCAGCTGGCGGTATTGCTCGAATGTGTCCCAGCGCCCCCCCTCGGCCGTGTCCTCGAGGGTGAACAGAGGCTCCCCCTCAGGGTCGTCCCGGCTCTGCCACAAGACATGCGGGTGATCCCACCCATGGGGCTCGAGTCATACCAGCATGAGGGCCGAGCTTCCCTCACCCAAGGTCGGAGCCGGCTGCTCCATAGTGCCGGCCACCTCGGCTTCAACCACCTCCTTTGCCCGAGAAGTATCGTCGGAGGAGATCGAATGGACCTCCACTTCCCGGGCGCTCTCCTACAACAGCGGCGGACCTTGGACCGGCGATGGTATTAAGGCTTGCCCCGCCTCCACCTCCACTTCCTAGGCCACCGGCTTCGCCGTGCTCACGTCGGCTCCCACCACCCCGGCCTCGGTGGTCTCGAGGGCTCTGGTCCCTGCCACCCTAGCCTTAGTGATCTCGGGGGCTCTGGTCCCTGCCACTTCAGCCTCGGTGGTCCCGGGCGCCTCGGCCTCTGTTGCCTCGGCCTCAGAAGTCCAAGGGGCCTCTGTCTCGCCCTCGGTGGCCTTGGCAACTAAGGGCGCCTCGGCCCCATCTGACTCGCGGGCCTCGGCCTCTCAGGGCATAGGCATTTCCTCCCCTACATGCTCTGTGGCCGCCCCGGTAGCCTCCCCCTAGGCGACCAGCTCCTCCGGGTTGGCCCTCGCCGATGCCCCGCCATGCTGTACAGCGGCCTGCGCCTCCACCACCTATTGAGTGCTGGAGCCCGTGCTCACCTTGAGCGACTTACGCGGCGCCAGGGCAGGCACCTCTGCCTTACGCTTCTGGCTGAAGGCAAAACACCCACTTGGTCAGCGTATGACCGTAAGGCGAGTGGGAGACAATACAAACTCCGCTGAAAAACACTCACCTCAAGCGGGGGCAGTTGCGTCGCCCCCACTGCCACCTGCTCCACCTCTGTCATCGAGCCCACCAAGCTAACAGTGCATTTTCCTAACGCTCGTGCCTCGGGCATGTCAGCCTCGGCCTCAGGGCAGGTGGTTGCCAGCCCCGAGGCATCCTCTCCTCCTGGAAGCACTGGGCTGCTCGCTAACGCCCCGAGCGCTATCTCCCCGATGTCGGGGAGATGGTCTAGGGGACCCCGCCCCATCTCTCTCTCATCATCATCGCCCGAAGAGTCCGACGACAGCGACGACGATGAAAACGCCGCCACCGAGAGACCATCCTACCTCTGCTGTCGGCGGTGCTTCTCCAGCCCCTCGCGCTCAAGGATCTTCCTCGTGCGCTTTGCCTCCTCAGCATCCTTCCGCTTCTTCTGCGCCTCGGCATGCACCTGGTTAGCCACCCGCCATGCTGCGTCCTCAAGAACGGGCGGCGGGGAGGCTCGCACGTCCCTCATCCCCTGTAGGAACGGCGAACGCAAATAAGGAATCAAAAAACAGTAAGGAACAAGGAGGCCTCGGGGGCCGCCATAGCGTGTGACTTACCAAAGAAAGGTACCCCTACGATGGGCGCATAGCGAACGGGGTTAGACCACCGATCTTCAGCCGCCCCTCCACCATCTCTCTCACCCGATGAAGAATCTCCTCATTGAAGAGGGCAGAGGTGGACATCCGGATGCCCTCGATTGGCTCATCTGGTCTCATCTCAAATAGGCGCCGCCGCCGAGCCATCAGCGGCAGCACCCTCCGGTGGTGGAAGGCAGCCATGACCACAGCCGCCGTAAGGCTGCGGTTTCATAGCCTCTCTAGCCCATCTAGGAGCGGCTACAGCTTGGGCTGATCCTCCTTTGGGATGCCATACCTCCACTTCTCCGGACAGCTCTCCACGATCCGCCCGGTGTAGGGGGGAAGTCAGCCACTGTTGTTGCGGAGGTAGAACCAGCTAGTGTACCAGCGGCGATTGGTTGACATGAGCTGGGCTAGGATGTAAAGGTGCTGTCGGTCCTAGCGCACTTGGAGAGTGCAGCCATCGGCCCTCACCGCCTTCCTTGTGCCCGTCGTGCCCGTTGGCTTGGTGGTATGCCCCGCCCGGAAGAGGTGGAGCCACAGCTCCCAATGGGGAGCAATCCCCAGGTACCCCTCGTAGATAGCGACGAAGATGGCCGCCTACGCGATGGAGTTGGGGTTGAAGTTGTGGAGCTCCACGCCGTAGTAGTGCGGGAGCGCCCACATGAACCGGTCCACCGGTAGGTCTAGGCCGCGCTCATGAAAGGACACGAAGCTCACAATGTAGCCGTCGCATGGCCTCGGCTCCGGCTTGCCCGATGGAGCAATCCACTCTAGCCTATTAGGGTCGGTAACCGGACGGAGAAGGCCATTGTCGACGAGCGACTGGAGCGTCTCCACGGATATGTCGGATGGACCCCAAGGATCTGCCTCAATGACAACAGCGCCAGCCATGAGTGCGATGGAGAATACGACTATGGCGGTAAGCCTCCCTCGCTTTCTCTCTCTACCTCACCCTTCTCCCTTCTTCTCCCTGGCGCTCTCTGTTCCTAGCAATAGCTCGAGGGTGGCAAAAGCGAATGCAGGCAAGGTAAGGAGGGGAGGGGCGAGGCTCATTGTATATTTATGCAGGAAGGGGGTGAAACGGGCGGGCGACGAAATCGGGAAAGTTTCCCTCAGATCCGGCATAGTTAATCCAGATCCGATTTAACCGCCCACGCACCCACCTTTTCCTTATTATATGCGTGAACAGTTATGTTCCATCCACTGACAGAGCATCGTGTTCGACCACAGCAGCGGCAGGCGTCGTTCCACCTCCCTGAGAAAATTGCCTCAAAAGGCGCGCCTGCTATTGTCAAGCCAATGGGGGGGATATCCTCCACCTGATTCCTTTTAGACGAAGGAACTGGGTGTCGAGCCCGTTACGGTCTAGGGGTTCGAAGGCTGGACCCCCGAGGGTTTTGACAGCCGCCCTAGGGCAACAGAGTCAAGGACAACTATGGGCGAGCCCATGCAGGGCCAAGGCCCAAGCAAGCGAAATGCTTGGGATGCCCTAAGTCATGTCCGAGACCGGTAGGGAGGTCTCCGAATGGGATAACACCGTAGGGAGGCACCGAGCCACCGGGGCCCATCGAACGGCCCTAGCACCCACTAGAGAAGCCCTCTGGTACTCTTGGAGTGTGTCTCTGGATTGTTAGCCGACCCCTATCGAATGGGGCATGGGCCTCCACTTGGACTTACCCGATAACAGCTCATCGGAAGTGTCATCGCTCATGCCCACCGAGGGTAGCCTGGCATATTCCACCCCTCCTTCCGAATGAAAAGGATGTGCGAGGGTCATACAAAAAGCCAAGGGAACCCCTGACGGCCCTCTCGCTCCGTGCAGAGGCTAGGGGGCTCTTCCTGCAAACTTGCCAAGACCCAGCGACCCAGGCTCGCATGTGAGGGCTCAGCAAACAACCCCTACTTCCGAACGAAAAGGATGCGCGAGGGTCGCACAAAAAGCTAGGGGAACCCCTGATGGCACTCTCGCTCCATGCAGAGGCTAGAGGGCTCTTCCTACAAACTTGCCGAGACCCAGCGACCCAGGCTCGCACGCGAGGGCTCGGCAAACAACCCCTCCTTCCAAACGAAAAGGATGCACGAGGGTCGCACAAAAAGCCAGGGGAACCCCTGACGGCACTCTCGCTCCGTGCAGAGGCTAGGGGGCTCTTCCTGCAAACTTGCTGAGACCCAGCGACCTAGGCTCACACGCGAGGGCTTGGCAAACAATCCCTCCTTCCAAATGAAAAGGATGCGCGAGGGTCGCACAAAAAGCCAGGGGAACCCTTGACGGCCCTCTCGCTCCGTGCAGAGGCTAGGGGGCTCTTCCTGCAAACTTGCCGAGACCCAGCGACCCAGGCTCGCACGCGAGGGCTCAGCAAACAACCCCTCCATCCGAACGAAAAGGACGCGCGAGGGTCACACGAAAAGCCAGGGGAACCCTTGATCGCCCTCTCGCTCCGTGCAAAGGCTCGGGGGCTCTTCCTACAACCAGGTCAAAGACAAGCAACCCAAACCTACAGGGAAAAATGCGATAAAGGGCATCGAGCCTGTTACGGTCTAGGGGTTCGAAGGCTGGCCCCCCCAAAGGTTTCGACAGCCACCCTAGGGCAACAGAGTCAGGGATGACCATGGGTGAGCCCGTACATGGCCAAGGCCCAAGCAAGCAACTGCTTAGGACACCCTAAGTCGTGTCTAAGACCATCAGGGAGGTCTCCGGATGGGATCCCATCGTAGGGAGGCACCGAGCCATCGGGGCCCATCGAACGGCCCCAGCACCCACTAGAGAAGCCCTCTGGTACTCTTGGAGTGCGTCTCTAGACCTCTAGCCGACCCCTATCGAATGGGGCACGGGCCTCGACTCGAACTTACCCAATAATAGCTCACCGGAGGTGTCACTGCTCGCGCCCACCGAGGGTAGCATGGCACCCTCCACCCCTCCTTTTGAACAAAAAGGATGCGTGAGGGCCACATAAAAAAGATAGGGGAACCCCTGATCGCCCTTTTGCTCCGAGCAGAGACGCAGGGGCTCTTCCTATAACCAAACCGAAGCTCAGCGACCCAAACTCGCACTCATGGGCTTGGCAAACGCAATGAAACCCCTCGCATGACGTAAGAAAAGCCCTGAAGGAATCAATTCATTCCTCCAGGGCCTCAGGGGCTACACCCGGCGGGTGCGCTCGCGTGCACCCACCGAGGCCTCGAGTACGAAACACCATCAGGAGCTGCCGTGAGTCGAGTCTCGTCAAAACCTCAGGGAGAGCGCTCACACTCTCCCTAAGGCTCGGGGGCTACTATCGGGTACCATAAGAAGGGGTCCCCTAAGCAAAACCCAAAAAAATGACTTAGACCCCATCAAAATCAAAGCCGAGAGACGACTATTGGCTAACTCCTCGGCCTTGTCCGAGGCTACCGACTCTCCACCTTGCTTAAGGCCTCGCACGAAAGGCCTCGGATGGCCTACCGGATCTCTGCCTCGCTCGAGGCCTCGCACGAGGGGCCTCAGACGATCTACCGATTTTTCGCCTCATTCGAGGCCTCGCACGAAAGGCCTTGGATGGGAAACTGATTCTCTGTCTCGCCCGAGGCCCCGCGCATATAGCCTCGGATGAGATGCCGATTCTCCGTCTCGCTTGAAGCCGGCTCGACAATAACCCCATCGCCTCTGCCTCGACTGATCTCCACAACAGAGCGACGCATCTAATTAATGCGACCAACCACTCCCACAACATCAGATGGACAATGGCTCAACACAGCAGAGCAACCAACGAGACGGGAAGTCGCATCAGCACCATACCGTCCAGGACAGGACAGGGCAGGGGTTATCGGCCGCTGTGCTTGGTACTGTGCCCACGACCAGCGCTCGTACTGCACTGTGCTACCTAACCCCTGCTCTAGAAACAACGTGGCATGCGAAGTCAAGTCCAGGTTACTATAGCCTCGGAATCAGTGTACAGGACCAACTGCTCCCCCCATGCCTCGGCAATCAATTTTAGGGTCTCAGCAACCTCGAGATTCGTGCCCGCCGAGCCCCCCACGATGGCTCGGCCTCGGCACCAGCTAAGCCTCGGCTCTTCACGCGGTCAACACACAGTGACTAGCACGTCGCCCGCCAGGCCCTGCGTCAAGCTATCACTGGAGCTCCCACATCGCGCAGGATTGGATGTGACCGGCGCGTTGCTCCAGCACTTCAAGGGCAAGAACACTCCATCAACCATGCCGCCATAGTAACAGGCTACAGGGCTCGGACATGCCGCCTCTGTTCGCACGACGCCATGTAGCTAACACATGTATCACCTCTGTCCCCCCTTCAACTATAAAAGGGAGGGACCGGGACCGTTTCTAGAGAGAGACCCCCAAGCGCACGAGATAGATGAACACGTATAGGAAAAGGATAGACTGACTCTCACACTGGCACACACTCAGGCATAAACGAGTTCATAAGGTAGACGAACACACGCTCGACACCCTGTAACGCGCACGCTTCCCCACTACCTAAGATCAACATCTCAAGCAATCCACGCCACTCCACGCAGAGACCTAGGACTAGCTCCCTCTCTCACCCTGCTTGTAACCCCCTACTACGAGCATTTTGGTGCAAGGAATACAAGATCGATCTCTCAGACTACACGTAGGGCACCTATCGCCCGAACCAATATAAACCTTGTGTCTCTTTGCATCACCATCCGGGATTAGGGACACGCAGTACATTTTTACTAGTTGGTTGAGGGCCCGCCGGTCCAAAACACCGACAGAGCCATCCAACCACTTGAGCACTTGTGCATATTGTCAATTTCATGATTCACATTTGTTACTCTTGGACTCTTTGGTCCTAGATGGCTAGGCGTCGCCGGAGAGCAGCCCAAGAGATTGTGGTGTGCCTCAGAAAGTTTGTAACGGTCGATTCTGCCGCCTTGGAATCAACTAGTGGAAGGAGGAAAAGGAGTTCGAAAAGACTCCGGCTAGAGTGACCTTCATGGTACCATCTAGGGCTAACCTTCGCTGGGTCGCCCACAGCCTCCTCAACGGAGAGTAGGACTCAAACGAGTCCTGAACTTCGGATAAAACAAATATCGTGTCTTAATTCGCATTTCATTTGATATTTGTGTTGCTCTTGCTCTTATGCAGGTTATATGTGTATATTGTCATATCTAGTAGGTACCTGCAATTTGATTTGAAGTTAGAAATCGAAAGGAGCAAGTTTAGAGTTGTTCCACTGAAACCGTGTATACCTGGACACGTCCAGGTATAGCTACCGGACACGTCCGGTATTGATCACTATGCCAGGCTAGTTCTACAGGACACGTGCATATCAGGACACTGTCCGGTATACCTACCAGGCATGTCTGGTATTTCCTGCATGTGCTGAATATATTCATTCTTTGTTCTAAATTTTGTATTGCAGGGTTATAACTTCTATATATATTCTTTATACCTTGTTTACTCTGTGGCTAACTTGTGAGGGGTGGTAATACACTTAATTTGGAGTTTCCATTTTGGAAACTCACTTTACTAATCGTTTCCGCTATTTAAAGGTGTTAATTTTTAGAAATGCCTATTCACCCCCCTCTAGGTGGCATCCTAGGTCCTTTCATGGAGAAATCTAGGATGAAACGCCGATAGTATCTAGCTAGACCAAGGAACTGATGAATCTGGTGCACTGACTTGGGAGACTTCTAGTTTAGCACATCTTGCACCTTGCTGGGGTCAATGGAGATGCCGTCAGGTGTCAAAACATGCCCCAAAAACTGCACTCGATCCAACCAAAACTCACACTTACTGAATTTAGCATACAGCTTGTGTTCCCTCAATCGAGCTAGTACTATCCGAAGGTATTGTGCATGTTCTTCATCATTCTTAGAATATATCAGGATATCATCAATGAATACCACAACAAACTTATCCAACTTCGGCATAAAGAATGAATTCATTAGGTACATGAAGAATGTAGGAGCGTTGGTGAGACCAAAAGACATGACTAGGTATTCATGCAGCCCATACCTAGTAGAAAAAGTTGTCTTTGGTATATCTTGTGGTCTAATCTTGATCTGATGATAGCCTGAATGAAGGTCAATCTTAGAGAACACCTTGGCACTAGGTAATTGATCGAACAAAGTATCTATGCGGGGCAAAGGATACTTGTTCTTAATGGTTACCGTATTAAGAGGGCGGTAATCCACACACATCCGAAGAGTGGCATCCTTCTTCACAAAAATGGCTGGACACCCCCAAGGCGAAGAGCTAGGACGGATGAAGCCCATTTCCAGCAACTCTTCCAACTGCTTCTTCATTTTAGCCAATTCCTTCGAAGCCATGCGGTATGGGCATCAGGAGATAGGAGTAGTACCAGGCTCTAGCTCAATGGATAACTCCACCTCTCTGTCCGGTGGCAACCTAGGTAGATCTTTAGGAAAAACATCCAGGAACTCACATACTACCGAAATAGAGGCAAGATCAGGAGAAGCTTCAGCATGAGCAGCAACGGGTAAGGCTGGATCTGAGGGTATCAGAAGAGACATCCTATCCTCAAAAGAAGGAAGCCATAACTCCATAATTCCCTGCTTCAAATCAAAAACTACCCCGTATACCCGTAACTAGTTCATTCCCAGAATAGCATCAATGCCTTGCCCAGGCAGTATCATGAACTAGAGATGGTAAGTGTGAGTGGCTAATACCAGGCTCACTGTGTCCGTCCAAGTGTTAGCGCACATCTACGCACCCGAAGTACTGATTCTATAGGTAAACGGTATAGCCATAAGAGGTATATTGTGCCGGTGTGCAAATCCCATGCTCATGAATGAATGTGATGCACCAGAATCAAATAACACATAAGCTGGATGTGAATCAATGGTGAACATACCAGCCATCACCGGTTCATTTTGCAATATCTGCTCAGCCTCCATGAAATTCACCTGTCCAGATTGGCTGACTAGCACTTTCTTCTTGATCACTGTCCGCTTGACTAGCCTAGAGTTAGCCGATGGCTGGGCATACTAGGCCGGCTGGTTTTGTGAGCACTCCCAGGTGTAGTGGCCTTCCTTGCCACATTTGAAACAAGCACAAGGCTTGTTCAATAGTCCTTGATGAGGTGGGACCTACTGTCCTTGAGGCTGCTGATGTTGCACCTGCTGAGTAGGTGCACGGTACTACGTAGAATGAGCCTGAATAGCCTGTTGAGGCTGTCAAAACGAATGCCCACCTAAAGATTGATAGGGCACCCACCTGATAACCTGTACTTTTTGAGCTTGGGGTGGCTAGAAGACCCTATAGCCACCTGCTTGCACTTCCATTCTGCCAGGGAATCCTGTTGTAAGCCCTCCATGGTGATAGCAGCATTCATCATCGCCCCAAAGGTCTGATAGTTCCTAGTATATAGCTCCTTCTATAGGCTGCAAGAGAGGCCAAGATAGAAATGATCCCTCTTCTTCTTGTCTGTATCCACATGAGTTCCAACATACTGGGACAAGTGGTTGAACTTATTGACGTAGTCCATCACGGGCATACTCCCTTGCCACAGGTCCAAGAACTCAGTCAGCTTCCTATTGAGAACACTAGTAGGAATGTAAAACTCTCTGAAGGCTATGGTGAACTCTTGCCAGGTCACCCGATGATCTGGCTACTGCATGGCATTGAAGGTATCCCACCATGCACTCGTGGACCCCAACAACTATTGTGCTGTAAAGCACACCTTCTGCTCATCCGTTACGGTGAGCAATAGAAACTTTTGCTGTAGAATGCGAAGCCAATGCTCCACATCAAGGGGCTCAGTAGATGGTGTGAACATGGGTGGGTGCATCTTTAAGAAATCTTAATAAGAGTAGGGTCCCTCAAGACCGTGGGCACCACCCTCGTTCCCACCATTGCCCCTGTGGCCTCCACGGGTGAAGCCACCGATAGCCTATGCCAACAGCTCCATGGAACGGGCTGACTCACGGTGAGCAGCCATCATTTCTGCCATCATCTCCGCATGAGTCATTGGAGGTTGTGGTGGTGGAGGAGGAGCCAGGAGTGGAGCCTCATGGCTCTCTCCATTGCCGTGCTCATTGGCTCGGCCACTTTCACTTTGGCCTTCACCAAGACTGGGGCCCACCTCGGCACTGGTGCTCCCATGTTCGGACCTTAGATTCATCTATAACAGATAGGAACCATCCATTTAGAACAACCCTCTAGATCAGAAGCAAGGGATTAGAGAAATGACAAGACATTTATTAAAGCATTCTTTTAGTTATCCTATCACTTTACTAATTCAATTATATGTGTAGGGGGGTTTAGTTTTAGCAAAATTCCCATATCATGATGCATGCATCGGCCTATATGCTCACTCAAGCCAGAATATAGCGGCATTCACAAAATTTTGGCACATTGCACACTCACTTTCCGTATGCTAAGCGATTTCTTACGCAACATAAGTCAGTGTACCTGTAGAAAACTAATTAGATAAAACCAGTGCCGCTATTCTAGATAGACCATATTGCTAGGGCTTATACTTATTTACATAATTTTATCACATCCTACTTTTCACAAAGCTTTTGTCGGTCAAATTTTAAGTTTTGAAAAAGAGTGATGAACTCGTAAACTCATTATTGGCTCTGGTACCAACTGTGGCAGAACCACCCGAAATAATGCACTTACGGAGGCGCTCGTCTTCCACCAGACACTAAGCACCCCGAAAGCGAGCTACAGCGGGCGGGTTCCATCGGGCACACCCTAAGGGAGAGCCCAAAGAGTCCACATTTTACCCCAAGGATCTAATAATGAGAACGAGTTACAATACTTAATTCATTTCATGCATCCAGAGTTCTCAGAAATATATTATTATAGTTCTAAAGCCAGGGTGCGGAATAATAAATAGTGGAATGATAATAAACATCTATCGCTAAAGAACAAGGATCCGTCTGTGCCCACCAGAAGAATCCTTCATACAACGGTACTCCTCAAGCATTACCTGCAATAGGGGTAAATAAACCCTGAGTACATAATGTACTCGCAAGACTTATTCGACTAGTGGGAATAGTTTCCCGACTCCAAGGAATATGCAAAGCTTTATGGTTTGCTGGTTTCATTTTTGCAGAAAGCAATACTAATAGTGAGTCCTTATTTATATTATTATTAGCAGCCATGATTACTTTATTATCTAGCCATTCTATGTAAGCACCTATTCTACTTTCAAGCAAGAGTTGAGCAATTAGTTCCATTTCAACACCTTCCATCTTTTAGTTCTTACTACGGTGCTAGACCATAGACAAGCCGTACTAGAGTGCCCAGCGATTCGTGAATCAATGCCCCTAGTTGGGTACCCTAAAAACACACGCCCCGCTTATACCCTAGGCACAAGCAGGACCAACCCACTACCCTCCTGTCATGGGGTCTAGGTCCTCGTCCAAACTTGGACTCTAAGCCCCCGCTCCTAAGTCCTAAACTTAGTGCAGTGCAAGGACCTCCACCATCCCCACCTCCAATCAGTCAGTCTAGAAAGAGCCAGAACCCACGACAAGAGAGCAACAAGTCTTCCCTACGCCCATACCCAAGTATGTGCTCGAGATAATAAATATGTGACTTGCCTAGAGACTTATGCAATAGCCAGTCCTGAACCGACATAGGTAGGGAAAAAGTGTAACCAAGCTATGCCTTGTTGGCCGCAAGACACAACCTCTTACACCCACCAATACCCAAACCATATCCCAGCCCGGTCACCATTTTTCCTTTCCACCATTTTATCATGAGTGATCATAATTATCACCTATTGTGAGTAACGGCAGGTTACTCACGCTATCGATACCCTGAGCATAGCAGCTACTCGACCTATACTAGTAGGACTCATTGGTAAGTATATCTATGCATGTAGTTTTCATAAAATGCCTATAACATAAATGCACATCATATATATTCACAGATCATTCAAAAATAGGGGTTATGCACCGGGGCTTGCCTTGGGCAGGTGGTGGGTCAACAAAGTCAGCACCAAACGGCTCCAGGGCTCCCTCCTGTACGAGAATCTCCTCCTCGTACTCCTCAATGACCTCCTCATAGTCCTATTCGTCCGCAGGCATGAACACTACCAACTTATGATCTACATGCATGAAATGATGATGCAACACTTAGTAATACGGCAACAGCAACTCTTAAAATAAAATACATTTGTCAAGATACTAAGCTAGTTCTACCGACTCAGGTGCTACATTACCTATTGTTACCACTAACAAGTATGAAACATGACATGTACTATCTTAGCAACTAAAGGCATCCTTACTCTTAATACCGATTTACTCTATATATGATAAAACAAGGAGTACTAGCTACTCTATTTATCAATCTAATCTAGGGCTACAAAAATTACAGTGAGTACCTAATTATCTAATGAACCTACTATAAAAATGTTATGGCTAAAGCTATCATCAATTTGCCACAAAAATTCCTTCAAATATTAAGCCAAATAATATTAAGCTTTCTAAATTGAATTTATGAACCTATCCTTATC
This sequence comes from Miscanthus floridulus, assembly GCF_019320115.1. Taxonomy (NCBI): domain Eukaryota; kingdom Viridiplantae; phylum Streptophyta; class Magnoliopsida; order Poales; family Poaceae; genus Miscanthus; species Miscanthus floridulus. The sequence continues at coordinate 112,947,300 of NC_089581.1, read as the reverse complement.
ATAGCTAACTATAAACTAACTATGCCCATAGATAGATAGCATTTTTGTGAACCTAACAAATTTTGTTTCACTATTTTTGGACATCTATAGAATATACTATTATTTTTCAAAGTTTAGCTCAAAACCAAATTGAATAAACATTTATTACCTTACTGGAAAATGGAAAACCCCAATCTATCGCGCGGCCCAAAACGCGAGCGACTCGGCCTAGTTCGGCGTAACTTGCGTGCACACATGACGCATGGCGCGGCCCACACGGGCGTGGCCCAGTCCGTGCGACGACTGCCCACGACGGGGAGGACCCGCGTACACCGGTCATCTTGCGAAAACAACCTCGGCCTACCTAGTAATCACGCGAGCACTAAGAGCACTATTCCGCCAGTCTGCTATCTTACAACTACGCCCCTCCCCCTTTCCATCTTTACCACGGCCATACCCTTGGGCCCCCACGCGCGCACCGGCGCGGCAGCGCTGGCACTGGGTGGTTACGCCAGCCAGACCAGCCCTTCCCCGCCCTATCTATGGATCTGATACCTGCCTAGGCATGAACATAAAGCACTGGGCGAAGGAAGCATGAGCTGGGACGCCGTAGTAAGGCCCGACCACAGTGGCGGAGCTCCTACACTGAAAATGGTGAGGTTCCGATGAGTTACAATAGCGTCGGGGTAATTAGGGTAGGTAGTGAGCTCCAGACACTCACCATGGAACCAATCAAGGCGGTGGTTCAACCGGAGGTGACCCGAGCCAAGCTGGTCGCGTGCGCATGGATGGTGCGATGGTGCACGGTGGTGGCAAGGCTACTTCAGGAGAGGCTAGAGGGTGGTAGCAACTTGGCAAGGGTGCGCAGGGTGATGAGCAGGTGGAGGCGAAGTTGGTAGTGCAACGAATGGAACGCGAGCTGCTCTAGAGAGGGGGCTTGCCGTTGACGCATACCGCCATGGTCTTATTGACCCAGTGGGAAGGAAGCTCCAAATTGTAGCATGGCATAGCAAGGCTCACTACAAGCTGGGTCAGGTGGTTGGCTAACTACACAATGGAGCCACGGGCAAAATTAATTGGACTGAGGTGCCTCCATTGACCCAAATTGAGAGGAGCGGGTCCAATGACCATGGCGACAGAGGAATAGGGGAAGATAGACATGGCTTGGCTCATCACTGTCATGGCGGGACATGGCTGTCAACTTGGTGCACAAATGTGCATGTGCTATAGGGCGATGGGGAAATGGCCAACGTGCTTAGTATGGTGGGCCGCACGACCATAAACCGCAAACCGATGATGTCACTACCCTACGCGTCGCAATGGATGGCGCCGGTCTAAGGAGGCAGCAACGTAGCGTTGTTGAGCATCGATGTGACGGCAAGGTAGGCGGGGCAAGGCCATGGGCGACAAGGCGATGTGTGGGTAGGGCCAAGTGTGGCCATGCACGCATTGTACCGCATAGGCCAGCATGAGGCGGTAGAGCGGCCAGGTGGACATGACGGCGGTGGCAGAGCGCATGCAGGTGACTTTGCACAAGCGACCGCAGCTAGCAATAGCGCGGTGATGCGATGCATGAAGTCAGTGACATAGCAAGGTGGTGGTAGTGGACTAGCTAGGGTAATGGGCCCGCAACGACAGCGGTGGTGGCCAAGCTGCCAGGTCACCGGGCGCAGTGAGCACGTGCGTGCGTGGGTGCTTGCGTGCGTGAGCACGGCAGTGGTCGACAGTGACTAGCAACGCAGCGTCAAAGACAGGATTGGTCAGTGTGGTGGCATGCATGCGGTGTGTGTGCGCATTGGGCGGCCAGCGCAATAGCGCTGAGTGCCGAGCATGGTGACCGCGCCCAGGCTCTGAAGCTAGCCGAGAACGTGCCTTGCATGATTTTTAAAGCGTCCCAAAAATCCACCTCAATGCTTCAATTGCTAGACCAACTATTTAACACTTGAGATGGTAAGTCAAGCTACTAAAACAATCCCTAAGACCATACCACTACCAAACCCAGTTCTCCAATAAAAATTCCCAAACTTAGCCTCATCACACCATTTTCTAACTTAAGAAATTTGGTTAAGTCTCTCTTAGATTTGCGTCAACTTTGATTTCCAAGCTACCAACCCTGCTAGCTAGTGAATTCCTTTCGCGATCGTAGGCATTTCATCATCAGCTACGAATCTCATACTACAAACCTTATTCAAGTTTTGTATATGTGTTCCATAGCATTTTCGTTGAATAAAAATTCATTTAGAACCCTAAGTGTTGTAACACGACATGAAATATAACATTCGTTTCGAGTTTTCAAAGAACACTTCAAGTTACGTACATTGCTTTACAACTGTCGGTGTTTCGTACAAGCACCGGCAAGTAAATTTATAGTAATGCGCGTTAGGCTCGGATGGTGCGCTAAAGGACACAAGATTTATACTGGTTCAGGCCGAATGTCCCTACGTCTAGTTTGTTGCTGCTCGTGTTATTAGCACCGTAATCGGTCTATAGTAAGGGGTACAAACGATCGAGAGAGGGACTGGACCCAAGTCTCTGATGGAAGGGTCGAAAGGAGGTCAAGAGCTTCGTAGCCGCTTGACTGTGTGTATGTGTGTGTTCTTGTATTGTTCGGTCAAAGGTCCCCCCTTGATGGGAGAAGCGCATCCCCTTTTATAGATGAAGGGGCTGGCTTTACAAGGATGAGGGCTTTACCTAATCTTGTGGTTCATGTCTACCTGGCCTAGCCCTTCATTCTGATGAGTACGAAGGAAGATAAGTGCCTACAACACTGTCGATGTCTCTGTGGAATGTTAGGTTGATCACAGAATGCTGCCTTGCATAGGGTATGGGCTGTAATACAGTGGTTTTGACTTATTAGCCTCTCCCAGCCTTGCTCCGCACGTCTTCTGGTTCCTGTGAGTCTTCGTCGAAGGGACGAGGGGTCGGGGTCTAGAGTAACACCGTGGTCAAGGCCTTCTGACTTGGCGGACCTGAGGGGTCGGGAAGCGGACGCCACTCCCTCGGGTCCATAGCGTGGTGATGGAATATCCACCGTTCATGGAGATAGCAAATCCTTTTCTGGAGCATAGCGGTTGTCGTATATCTTTGTCGGGTTCCGTGTCCCAGGACTAAAGGCGGTGCCTACAACTCTACAGGGCGAGGAGCAAGCACCTGTACAACCTTTCGGGCTCTGCGCACCCGGAAGGGTCTAAAGCACCTGTCCCGTCATCCCCTGGCAGTACTTTTCCTGCCAAGGCGCAGGGTATGGTTCTTGGAGCCATGGTTGACCCGAACGTCTTGTCTTGCCCTGTCCCTATCATCTTGAGGGAACGGGGAGAAGTTGTCAGGTAAGGTGAATCCAGTCTTTAGATATGGAGCAGGGTGAGGCTCATTCCTTGCCGCCGGGTGAAACGGAGACCAATCCCTATCTCTTGGGCGAGACCGACCCTGCCCTCTGGGGTCGGGCGAGGTAGAATCTATCCCTCAGCCCTTGGGTGAGACCGAGCCTGCCCTAAAGGCGTCGGGTGAGACGGAGACTAGCCCTGAGCCTTTAGGCGAGGCAGAGCCACCTCAAAGGCGTCGGGTGAGTCGGAGTCTATCCCTCGGCCCTCGGGCGAGACCGAGCCTGCCCCAAAGGCCTCAGGCGAGACAGAGACTAGCCCTGAGCCCTCAGGCGAGGCAGAGCTATCTCAAAAGGCGTCGGGCGAGGCGGAACCAAACTCCTATTATTCGAACAAGGGATGAAATGGTGCTCTTATGCGTCCAGAAGTTTTTAACGTTCGGTGGTTATTGGTTCCACCTTCTAGGGTACGCCGGTATTAGGTCCCCGACAGTAGCCCCCGAGCCTCTAGGTGATTCGAGTAGAACCGCCTGGAGGGTGTTTTTTGACTTCATCGAAGTTACTTTGCTAGAGGGTGCGCGCGAGCGCACCCGATGGGTGTAGCCCTTGAGCCCCCGGGTGATTCGAGTAGAGTCGCCCGGGGGGTTGTATCGGTCCCTTCATGGGTAAGGCTGAAGGACTTAGTTTTTCGTCAACTGGATGTTTTTCCGAGAGGGTTGTGGCATCCTGTTCGTGGGGAACTCATTCAGAGCTGACCTAACTGGTGCTTGTGCCCTTGATTTTGGATCGTTCGCGGACCCTTCCTCAGTTGGGCCGGCCGCCGAGCTTCTGGGCCCTAGGTGGGCCAAAGAGAATAAAGGGCCTTCGTGGCTTGCATTTCCCAGGTGGGTAGAGAGTCTGGATTCTCCTGGGGAAGGTGAACCATCCACCGTGATTTTTGGGGTGAGAGGATAGGGACTGCGGGCGTGTGTCCCGCGACATGACGCGGTGGTGGGCGTGGTAGGCCCGGAGATCGAGGTGGACGGTTGCCCTTCTCGCATCCATCGTCCCCTATAAAACCACGGGGTTCGCCCCCAAGGTTCCGTATTTCACTCCCCTGCCTTTGCATTCTGAAACATCCGCCGCTAATCGCCCTAGCCTCCTGCGCCCGTATCGCCACCATCGACCAGCTTGCGCTCGTGTTGCAGCCGCCGTCAAGCTCGCATCTGCCCTCCTCCCCCATTGCTTTAATGGAGTTGTGGGGCAGATCTAGCATCACCTCACGGCATTTGGAGGGCCTCGTCCGCCGTGGCCTTCTCCGCCCACTGTCCGCCATCCAGGAGTGGCTGCTACCTAGCGACGAGGGTGAGCCAGTGCCGCCCGAAGGGTATGTTGTCTCTTTTGCCATCTTTCATGAGCGGGGATTCACGGTACCCACGCATAGATTCCTTCAGGGGCTACTGGATTATTACGAGGTGGAGCTGCAGCATCTAACTCCCAATGGGATTCAACACATGGCAGCGTTTGTTGCCCTGTGCGAAGGTTTCCTGGGGATCGATCCCCATTTTGATCTATGGCGATATTTCTTTAACATTAGTTTGTCGAAGAGGAAGATTGGGGGGAAAGATGTGAACGCACCGATGGGATGCGCCAGCATTCATCTGCACCATACCTGGTCGAGGGGTTACCCATACATGCGTCTGGCAACATCCAACAAGGGATGGCACTCATAGTGGTTTTATGTTAGGGATGATGTGAGTGCCACCCTACCGAGGTACACTGGACGCCTTATTATAGATGCTCCGGAGTCGTGGAGCTGGGGCATCTAGTCCAAAGACAAGAAACACCTCTCCGACCTTCTCTCCGCCCTCCAAGCCCTGAAGGATCGGGGTGTAAAGGGGACGGGGATTATCGGCGCCTATCATGCGAGGAGGGTGGCGCCACTGATGGCGCGCATGCTTCCCCTGCATCGGATGATGCCCGGGATGTCGTTCGAGGGGACGGTGCTTGTTGATGAGGCGCTCCCATACTCAGAAGTGGCGCAGCGCATTAAGGAGGCGACAGAGCCGATGAAGGATTCCGCAGGCAGGGTCCTCGACATTGTGTATCCGGTGCCTGGACATCCCCCAATGCGGCCGGAGCCTGGGTTCTTTGAATTCGTAAGCCTTCTTCTCTCGTGCTCTTTTCTTTTTTCTAAATCTCTATTTTTTGATACTCGCCTTCGTGGCATTGGAACCAGCCAAGGGGGCTAGTCTTCAAGGATAGTCCAGTTCTGCTACCCAAGGACAAGGCCGTGGCGGCGGCGAATCGACTCGCGGCCGAGCAGGACAAGAAAGCAAGAGAGCTGATGAAGAAGGCGAAGCGACTAAAGCAGGAGGCATAGGATTGGGGAGAGGATGTGAGCAGTGAGGATGAAGATGACGATGATGATGATGATGACGAGGTAGCCGTCGGCGTGGATTGGGGCGTCCTGGAGGATGAGGACACGCTGACAAGTGGCCACCCATCCGTGTAGGGACCCTTCCCTTTCCACGTGGAGGGAAGTGAATCGATGAGGTCGGTGGAGGCCGGCGAGTCCACCGCTTTGCACGGCGTGCCGGCCGAGGACCAGTGGATGGAGGAAAGCAGCCTGCCATTGCCGACCTCGAAGCGACGGGGGAGGGGAGTGGCTCTGGTGCCGCGCCCCGTGAGACGATGGAGGGGAGCGGCTCCGGTGCCGCGCCCCATGAGACGATGGAGGGGAGCGGCTCTGGTGCCGCGCCCCACAAGGTAAGCCCCCCTACCCCGGAGCAGGGGGTAGGCTCGAAACGGTCCCGCCCAGATGAGTCGGGGTAGGGATCTGGGGATCCGTCCCCAAAACGCTTCCCCGACCAAGGACGTCAACGTGAGCCGCTGATTCCCCTGTTTTCATCCTTTTTCCATTTCTATTTTGATCTAATGATTAATACCTTTGTGTAGGTTCTTGTGGACGGGTCACCCCCTAGGGCTGGCGCCCAAGAAGAGTCTCGCCATTCAAGTGGGACAGATGGCATCGCCTGGCGTCACCCCTGTTTCGGGCGGGAGTGATGCCGATGTTGGATCTGCGTTGGCCAACCCGACGGCGTCTGTGGTGGCACCCACGCCCGTGGAGGTTACTGAGCAGGTGGCCTCCTCCATGGCGGACATGGTACAGCCAGCCGAGGGCCGCATACCACCGGTGGAGGTGGTCGTGACCGCGCCAAGCCAGGATCAGCCGGGCGTGGTCATGGTGGCGCTCGAGGGCGTAGTGCAATCCGCGCCACCGGGGGCCCAGGTGGATCCGCCCGTGGCGCTCGAAGTGGCCCAGACAGAGGAGGATCCAGTTGGAGCGTCCTCGAGTGCAGTGGTGGTGCCGCATAGGGTCAGGAGGGAGCCACCCCCAGCCCCTTTGTCGGGAGGAAGCCGCTCTCCCACGCGAGGGGAGCTGCCACTTCAGTGGATGGCCGCTCAGGACCCGACGTCGGCTCTTTTCTCGCTCGATGATCATTCTGAGAGCATGGAGCGGGAGGGTCTTGACATCGGAATTTCGACCATGCTGGAGGCCCTGGACCAGGCCAGAGGAGCCCTGCGTGAAATTGTCGTTCCTACTACCCAGGTATTCGCTTGATTTTCTTCTTTCTCCGCATGTTTTTGTGTTTTCGTATTTCTGATTCCAGTCTTCTTCCTCTTCAGGTTCTTGTTGCTCGTAGCCGGAATAAATCCTGATTCCTCTGTGAGCAGAAGGCGGAGTGGGATCGCCTCTTCGAGGAGGCTCGGCTGCGAGCAGACATGGTTGCACAGCTTGCTACTGCCCAGGAGCGGGAGGCCCAGGCGCGTCAAGACATGGAGGAGGCCCACGGGATGTTCGAGGATTTGTTGGCGAGGTCCAAGCTGGATGGGGAGGAGATTGCCAGGCTCCAAAAGGAGCGAGACGAGCTGCTGTAGAGGAATGCCGCGGCTAATGAGAAGGCCGACGAAGTCCTAAAGGAGCTAGAGATGGAGCGGGACCTTCGGTGGAAGGCCGAGAGTAGGGCCATGGCCCTTCAGCAGAAGGTGGACGACGACGTCGAGGTGGTCCGCTCTCTCCAGGCGGAGCTCAGTGACGCGGTGAGCCGAAGGTTGAGCGCCGAAAACATCTCCGTCAAGCTGGAAAAAGAGGCTGCCTATGCACGAAGGGCCCTTTAGGCTAAGAGCGATGAGCACGATCTTCTACAAGCTGTGGTTGGGGTGGTCCTTAATGCCCTGAAGGTGACGGAGCCGGTGGAGACCAGCCCGCTCGCGGCTCGTTCCACAGGTATCACGGCTCGGGTGGGCCAGCTTGAGGAGAGTGCCTTTCATGCCGGGATCACCCAGACCTTCACCATCGCCCATGCTCATTACGAGAAGGAAATCAACCTAAAGGTGATGAGCGAAGGCTTCCCATCCACCTACGAGGATGATGAGCTAGAGGAAATGGAGAAGATGGTTGCTCCCCTTGCGAAAAACCTGACAGATAATCTAAAAGAGATGGTTCTCCCTTCATGGGAGTAGTTAGTCGAACAATTTTGAGAACAACTTATATGTAATATGTGGACAAGTGTCGGTATTTTTCGAGTTTGGACGCGGTTTCGTGATTTTGCGTCGTAATTTTGTTTTGTTTGATTTTTTGCGATCTTACCAATCTGTTCCCCCGAATCATGCCGCTGGTCTTGATGCGAGGAGATTGTTTCGAAAGAAAGGAAGGAGGTAGCCATACCTTAACCAGCCCCCGAGTAAGGTCCGACCCCCTGCATTTGTTGGGGTTGGGGGTTACTGGAGATCAGAACTGTGGTTTTGGTGACAGGGTCGATGAAGTCCTTGGATGACATTGCAATATTCCCCGCCCTGTCTTCCAACAAAAATCCCCAACTAGGGATTCTATGGGCTCGGCAAGGTGGGGCCTTCGAACCTGTGTCCCTGTATTGATTGGCTCGAGCCCCCGGGCCTTATTAGGGTCTGATAGGGGTCGGCCATAATTTGCGTGTTACCCCGTCCTCGATTTTCGCAATCGGAGGGGCTGAGTAAACGACACTTGCCTCGATGGCTCGAGTATCGCGCTCAACGAGCTCACTAACGGGTATGTTCGTGTGGAATCCGGGTCCATCATTTGCTGATGGGGTCGGCAGAGCCCTCTGGTGGCACTCCACAACTTCTTAACCCACCTCCCGGCAGATGCCCGAGCCGTTCGAGAGGCTCAGGCGGCCCGATGGCCTCATCTCGATGGAGATTCTGTGGGTTTGGCTCGGGATTAGAATCAAACGAGAAAAGGTCGAGACGTCCCTGTCCGCTTCTGAGTGAGGTCGGGCAGGGCCGCTGGGGCTTGTCTCGGTTATTTCTCCCTGGCTTTGTTCGGCATGAGGCAGCCTCAAGCCCTTCGTGGGCCGACCTTCGAACCTCGGCCTATGGTCGCCTATATCAAATGAGGCGACGGCTGTTTCGTGATGCAACACGAAGTGTTGGGATGTTTTGCAAACGTATAATATAATGGAAATGAAGGCAGGGTCGGTAACGTTACCTTGGCGGTATGAGTAACGAAAAGCTCCTACAGATGTGTCCGTGCGGGGTTCAGACCCTGATGTTTGCGATGAGGTTGGAGTAACCTGCATAAGAATCGCTATTCTTTGTTTTTTGTATCTCGGTGGCGGTCCGAGCCGTTTAATTAACTTTGGCAACCTGACAGCTTCTCCTTTGGGGGAGATTCTGTAGGCGGACCCCTCCGAACCCTTCTTGAGAAGGCAGACATCGAAGCTGGAGACGCGAGGGGCATTGAGCATGATTTTTCTAGCGAACAGAAACACCATAGCTACTGAGGCGTAGGGTCTGCTAGTTTGTCCAGTTTTACTGAAAGTTTTATGCCCGTATTTCGCATCCTTAGTTTCAAGCATACGGAGGGGGTCGGGTGAGGAGGATGTCTAGATTGGTAGACATCCTCGGTAGCCCCCGAGTGATGTTCGTGTTCCTGCCATTTGACGGGGTCGGAAGCTCGAGAATGAATTTTAACGCGTAAAGTAAGAAGGCTGAGATGCTTATCTTTATTTGGACGTTCGTTCGCCGTCTCTTCTGGGCCGAATGGCTAGCCTAGGAGATCCAAAAGGTCCTGTCGTCGGATCGTCCCGTTGTCCTGCATGGGGAGGCGAAGGGTTGTCTTCCTATGTGGGCACCTTAATTGCCGCGTTCGGAGCGGGTCAGTGGCGGGCCATACCCAGGCAGTGTTCAGTTTGACCAAGGGGGGACGCCTCGTCGACCGGGGCGTGTCCCGTCAGTTTCGGTGCGTCCCCTCAGGTATCAATCAGCATTGATTCTGTATTTAAAGAGGGGAAGGGAGAGAGTTTTTTGTCCAACCTTTCGCCTTTCCTTAGCTACATCGCCTCCTCTTTAAATAGGGAGGGGGAGGGGAGTTCTCGTCCCACCTCCTCTTCTGCCTCTGAGCCACTATTTCTCCTTCTCCTTCCTTTCCACCGAATGCGTCCATGCATCACGGCGGTTCCTGAGTGAGGAAGAGTAATGCCAGAGAGAGAGAAAACTCACAGATTCACTCGTGAATCTAGAGCGTGATGTCGAGCCAGAGGTTATCCAGCGTAGATGAAATGGTGTGTGCCACCCTTGCTGAGGAGTCACTGCTGCCGAAGGAGAAGAGGCACCGGTGGGCGTCGTACGTCGTCGACTGCGCCGTCGTCCGCTGTGCTCCTCCTTTGGCGGGAGGCGTTTCCTACCCTTACACCATTGTCAGGGTTGTGGCTGGTGACGGTGGCGTAGTCCTCGGACGCCCTGGCGGAGGCGTTGTTGTCGGGGTTGCGGCTGACGACGATGGCGTAGTCTCCGGACGCCCTGGCGGAGGCGTCGCTGTCGGGGTTGCGGCTGACGACGATGGCGTAGTCCCCAGATGCCCCAGCGGAGGCGTCGTAGATGACGGCGTCTTCGAGGATCCTGCGAAGTGGTGGGATGTCGCCGATGGAGAGCGTGACGCGGCGGCCGCAGTAGACGAACTGGCCTGTGTACACGCTCTGGGCATCGCCGATGGAGAGCGTGGCACGGCGACTGCAGTAGACGAGCTGGCCCATGTACACGCCTCGGGCGTCGCCGATGGAGAGCATGGCGCGGCGACCGCAGCAGTACTTGTAGTAAAGCTAAGCAGAGACTGTAATTGAATAACTTTGTGGGGAAGCCCCCTGAGTAAACAGTCCTCTGAATTTACAAGTATATTGTTCCTTTTTGTAATGAAATCGCTTTGTAAGTGACGAATTTGTGCAAAAAATGAACAAATTTACATCTTTTGCTTATGGCAAGCAATTTTTTATCTTTCTCCTTTTTGTAGAAAAGATTTTAGTGCTTTTCGACCCCTCTCACGGTCTAAGTCATAAAAAACTAGGAATGTGGGCGAACTAATTCTGATTGAGCTGGTGAGCAAAGAGGTTGTAGCCGCTGGGGCATGGGTGTCCCACAGTCCTACCAGTCGTATTCAGAATTGGTTCCCAAAATCTTAGCCCTTAGGACTCGTTTATGAGAGGAATGGAAAACTTAGAGAATGTTTATAAATATAACACAGGAGGTTTTTGCAAGCGCAATACTTGTATTACATATGTCATATGTTATGATCACATGCCAGCCCCCGTGTGAGGTCTGACCCCTCGCGACTTGCAGTGGTCGGAAGTCACTAAGGATCGGGGTTTTGTTGTGACAAAATCTGATAAGGAAGAGTGTATGCTTATTTTAAGGATAGAAACGACGTAGCTGCTCAATGTTCCAGGCATTGGTGAAGACCTCGCCGTTGATGGTTTTCAACCGGTAGGCGCGTGGGCGAAGTACTTCCGTGACGACGTAGGGCCCTTCCCAGGGCGGGGAGAGTTTGTGGCGGTCCTTGTTGCCCTGTACAAGACGGAGGATGAGGTCTCCGACGTTGAAGGCTCGACCCTGCACCCATCGGCTGTGGTACCGTCACAATGCCTGCTGGTACTTCACTGAACGGAGGAGGGCGATGTCGCGGGCTTCTTCTAGCTGGTCCATGGCGTCTTGGTGGGATGCCTCGGTTCCCTGTTCGTCGTATGCTCTGATTCTTGGCGCTCCATAGTCAAGGTCCATTGGAAGAACGGCCTCAGAACCGTAGACTATGAAGAAGGGTGTGTAGCCGGTGGCCCAGCTAGGAGTTGTCCTTAGGCTCCAGAGCACGGCCGGGAGCTCAGCGAACCAGCGTGCGCCGCACTTGTTCAACCGGTTGAAAATTCTGGGTTTGAGGCCTTGAAGGAGCATGCCATTTGCGCGCTCGACCTGCCCATTCGTCCGGGGGTGTGCGACGGCTGCCCAGTCGATTCGGATGTGTTGTTCATCACAGAATCGAATGAATTTCCTACCGGTGAACTGCGTGCCGTTGTCTGTGATGATGGAGTTTGGTACTCCAAAGCAATGGGTGATGTCGAGGAAGAACAGCACCGCTTGCTCGGATTTGATCGTGGATATTGGTCAAGCTTCAATCCATTTTGTAAACTTGTCTATGGTGACAAGCAGGTGGGTGAAGCCCCCGGGTGCCTTTTTGAGTGGCCCAACCAGGTCAAGCCCCCAGACCGCAAAGGGCCACGTGATGGGGATCATCTGGAGAGCCTGGGCCGAGAGGTGTGTTTGCCGAGCGTAGTACTGGCACCCTTCGCAGGTGCGTACAATTTGCTCGGCATCGGCTACTGCGGTGGGCCAGTAGACACCTTGTCGAAATGCATTTCCAACCAAAGTTCTTGGTGCGGCATGATGACCGCAGACTCCACCATGGATGTCGCTCAGCAGGAGTTTTCCCTATTCGCCAGGGATATAGAGTTGTAGAATCCTGATGTGACTCCGTTTGTAGAGTTCGCCCTCTACAAGAACGAAGGACTTGGCGCGTCGTGCGAGCTATCGGGCTTCCGTCTTGTCTACCAGTAGTATGTCATGGAGGAGGTAGTCGAGGTAAAGCGTTCTCTAGTCATCAGGAGGGTCGGACTCTACTGCTGGGTCCTCTTCAAGCTCCATGACCTCAGGGTCGGGCAGAGCAGTTGGAGGATCGGCCCCTGGGGTCGGACTAGATGGGCCATCGTTGGCTTGTTCCGACCCCGTGTAGCATACCGAGGGTTTTTGTTGGTCACTGGCAAAGACACCTGCTGGGACTGGCTCTCAACCGGACGCTGCTTTCGCAAGCGTGTCGGCTGCTTCGTTGAGGCGCCTTGGGATGTGATTGAGTTCGAGGCCGTCGAACTTGTCCTCCAGCCGTCGAACTTTTTGACAGTATGCCTCCATCTTGGTGTCGTGGCAGCATGACTCTTTCATGACCTGGTTGATGACCAGCTGAGAGTCGCCCCTGACGTCGAGGCATCGGATGCCCAGTTCAATGGCGATTCGTAGGCCGTTGACGAGCGCTTCGTATTCTGCAGTATTGTTTGATGAGGGGAAATGAAGCCGAACCATGTACCTCATGTGGACCCCGAGGGGAGATACAAAAACTAGTCCTACCCCGGTGCCTTTCTTCATCAGCGATCCATCGAAGTACATTGTCCAGTACTCTTGATCAATGGCCGCCGGTGGCATCTGAACCTCGGTCCACTCTGCGATGAAGTCAGCCAATACCTGGGATTTGATCGTCGTTCGGGGGGTATAAGAAATGCCCTGATCCATCAGCTCGAATGCCCACTTTGCGGTTCTTCCCGTAGCATCATGGCTATGGACGACCTCATCGAGGGGGAACGACGTCACTACTGTCACAGGGTGTGACTCAAAGTAGTGGCATAGCTTCCTTTTGGTGATGAGGACGGTGTAGAGGAGTTTCTGGATTTGGGAGTAGCGGGTTTTGGAGTCGGTTAACACCTCGCTGATGAAATATACAGGGTGCTATATCTTGAAAGTGTGCCCCTCTTCCTCTCATTCTACCACTAAGGCAGAGCTGACTACTTGGGTGGTGGCCGATATATACAGTAGGAGGGATTCTCCGTTGCATGGAGGAACTAGGATCGGAGGTTTAGTTAAAAATTGCTTAACCATGTCAAGCGCCTCCTGAGCCTCGGCTGTCCACTTGAAGCGGTCAGATTTCTTCAGGAGTCGATAAAGGGGGAGTCCTCATTCGCTGAGGCGTGAAATGAATCGGCTGAGGGCGACAAGGCACCCTGTGATCCGCTGAACCCCCTTTACGTTTTGAATTGGGCCCATCCTTGCGATGGCTGATATTTTCTTCGGGTTAGCTTCGATGCCATGCTCGGAGACGATGAAGCCGAGCAGCATGCCCCTTGGGACCCCAAAAACACATTTTTCGGGATTGAGTTTGATGCCGTTTGCCCAGAGTTTCGCAAAGGTTTGCTCAAGGTCGGTGACAAGGTGGTCAGCTCATTTGGATTTGACTACGATGTCATCGACATAGGCCTCAACAGTTCGCCCGATGAGGTCTCCGAAGCAACTAAGCATACAGCGCTGGTACGTTGCCCCAGCATTCTTCAAACCGAAAGGCATCGAAATGTAGCAAAATGATCCGAAGGGGGTGATAAAAGATGTCGCGAGCTGGTCGGACTCTTTCATCGTGATTTGGTGGTAACCGGAGTATGCATCAAGGAAGCAGAGGGTTTCGCACCTTGAGGTGGAATCGACTATCTGGTCTATTCGTGGCAAAGGAAACGGATCCTTTGGACACGCTTTGTTGAGGCTGGTATAATCGACACGTATTCTCCATTTCCTGCTCTTTTTTCGCACAAGAACGGGATTCGCCAACCACTCTGGGTGGTATACTTCCTTAATGAATCATGCGGCTAGTAGTTTGGCTATCTCCTCACTGATGGCCCTGCGTTTCTCCTCGTCGAAGCAGCGTAGGCATTGCTTTACCGGCTTGGAGCCTGGGAGGATCTGGAGAGTATGCTCGGTGACCTCCCTCAGGATGCCCGGCATATCCGAGGGTTTCCACGCAAAGATGTCTTTGTTGTCGCAGAGGAAGTCGACGAGCGCGCTTTCCTATTCGGAGGAGAGCGCGGTCCCGATACGGACTTTTTTTGCCCTCGGAGCTGCTGGGGTCCAAGAGGACCTCCCTGGAGCCTTCTGCCGATTCGAACGACCCGGTTGATTTCTTCACGTCAGGTGCCTCTTCAACGACCTCTTCCCTGAGGGTGGTGAGTTCTTCGGAGGTGATGACTGTGGATGCATGTCCGCAGCATTCGACCTTGCACTCATAAGCGCGCTGGAAGGAGGTGCCGATGGTGATGACCCCGTGGGGGCCCAGCATCTTCAGCTTAAGGTACATATAATTGGGGACGGCCATGAACTTCGCGTAGCATGGTCATCCCAGAATGGCGTGGAAAGTCCCCGGGAACCCCACTACGTCGAAGGTGAGGGTCTCAGTCCGATAATTGGACCGATCCCCGAAAGTGACGGGCAGGTCGATCTGCCCCAGTGGCACGGCTTGCCTACCAGGCACGATGCCATGGAAAGGCACTCGGATGGGGCGGAGGTTCGTTTGATCGATGCCCATCTCATCGAGAGTCTTGGTGTACATGATGTTGAGGCCGCTACCTCCGTCCATCAGTAATTTTGTGAGCCACTTTGGTCCGACGATCGGATCAACGACGATCGGATCGACGACAAGCGGGTACCTTCCCGGATGTGGGATGACATCCGGATGGTCGGTCCGGTCGAAGGTTATGATGGATTCTGACCACCGGAGGAAGGCTGGCGTGGCCGGTCCGGCTGTATAGACTTCGCGGCGCGTGAGCTTCTGGCGACGCTTGGAGTCATAGACCGTCAATCCTCCGAAGATCATGAGGGCATCGGTCGGCGTTGGGAAGGCGTCGTCCTTCTCCTCTGCGTTGTCTATGCTGGGAACAGGCTCCTTCCCCTGCTCCCCTTTGTTAAGGCCCTCGGCCAAGTATTTGTGCATGAGGCCGCAATCCTTGTATAGATGCTTGGCTAAGAAGGCGTGGTTTGGGCATGGCCCTTCGAGCATTTTCTCAAAGTGGTTCAGAGTGCCCTCCACGGGCTTCCGACCACCTTTGCGGTCAGCAGCGGCCACGAGCGAGTTATCGCGCCGTTGCTTCTTATTTTTCCTTTTGGCAGGACGGTTGGAGGCGCCTTCGCCGGCGTCCTCGTCCCACCTCATCTTTCCGTCGGAGCGATCAAAGATGGCTCCGACCGCCTCCTCTCCAGAGGCGTGACTGGTGGCGATGTCCAGGAGTTCCTTGGTAGTCTACAGGCCCCTGTGTCCTAGCTTGTGGACTACGGATTCGCAGGTTGTTTTGGACAAAAAGGCTCCTATCACGTCGGCGTTGGTGACGTTTGGGAGCTCGTTGCACTGCCGAGAGAAGCACCGAATGTACCCGCGAAGGGTTTCATCGGCCTTCTAGCGGCAGTTCTTGAGGTCCCATTGGTTTCCATGGCATTTGTACGTGCCCTGGAAGTTGCCCACGAAGATCTCCATTAGATCCGCCCAACTCTAAATAGCATTGGACAGTAGGTGCTCCAGCCATGCTCGCACTGAATAGGCCAAGAACAGCGGGAGATTGCGAATAATGAAATTGTCATCACTCGCACCACTGGCCTGACATGCAAGCCGATAGTCTTCGAGCCAAAGCCTGGGATTTGTTTTGCCAGAATATTTAGGGATGTTGGTAGGCGGTCGATACCTTAGGGGGAACGCGGCGTTGAGGATGTGCCAACCGAAGGCCTGAGGACCTGGCAGGCTGGGGCTCGGGCTTCGGTCTTCGTTGCTGTCGTAGCGTCCGCCACATCGGGGATGGTAGCCACAGCGTGCTGCTTCTCCATCGTCGCCATGGGCGCGTTTCCGAGCGTCGATGATGTTGCGTACGTCGCGGCCATGGCCGAGGCGTTGATGTACTGGGACAGCGGAGGGCTGCCTATCGGCTAGCGGTGTTTGGTGAACGGACGCGTCCCTGGTGGGACGCACTGAGGGCGTGCGCTGGCTGGTGTCGGGTTCGCGTTGTCGAGACAACGAACTTTCCGCCTGCTGCACCACCGCACGCTCGAGCAACGTGCGAATTTCTCGGTGGGCGCGGCGATCCTCGGACGTCGCGGCCTCCGGAAGGCCATGCAGCAAGGCAGTTGCTGCGGCGATGTTCTGGCTGGCTCGGGCAAAGTGAGGAAGGGTCCCATCGTCGGTGAGGATCCTTTGGTGTACGGTGCGGGCCGTGGCACGGGCGCGCCCCCCATCTTTGTGGCGTTCAATCTCGCGATTGATGTCCGCGTACTCCCGGACGAGCCCTTGCCCGGCCTCATCGATCTCTTGTTGACGGGCCCTCAGCTGCTCCATCCTTAGGTGAGATGGGGCTGCCGTCTCTTCCCCAGATCCGCCGTCAGGGTTGTTTGTAGGGGTGACCTCTTCCCTGGAGACACTTTCGACGTGACCCTCGGGGGTCTGCGCCATGAAGCATTCCCAGGAAGGGTGGTGGCTCCCCCTACTGGAATCCGAGCTGGAGAACGATCCTGGCTCCTCATTGAGGAGCTCGTAGAGGGTCTTCGTATCATGCTCAATTGCCCCCACGAACTCGATGTCCGTGGGTGACTGAACCATACGTAGCACCAGAAGGTGGCCAGCGGTCGCCGCGGCGTTGCGGAGACCAAACGGAAACGCTGTCGGGGCGCTCTGTACGGGCCCTTCCGGACCCAGGGTGGCGTTGTGAGAGGCCTCCCTTGATGGCTGGGGTCCAAGGGAGTTGCCCAGTGGGCCCTCAAGCCTAAGACGGCTGAGGTAGATGGAAGAGAGAGATGGGGCGGCTGTGTGAGTCAGCGCCAGCTCTCCTCCTAGTGTGATGATGAAATCTAGGTCGCCGAAACACACGTGTGCACCCGGGGCCCAGCTGATTGCGTGGGTGGCCATCCGAGGCCTTTTCTAGAACGTGCAAGCTCCCCTACCTGATGCGCCAACTATCGGTGTTTCGTACGAGCACCGCCAAGTAAATTTATAGTAATGCACGTTAGGCTTGGATGGTGCACTAAAGGACACAAGATTTATACTGGTTTAGGCCGAATGCCCCTACGTCTAGTTTGTTGTTGCTCGTGTTATTAGCACCATAATCGGTCTGTAGTAAGGGGTACAAACGATCGAGAGAGGGACTGGACCCAAGTCTCTGATGGAAGGGTCGAAAGGAGGTCAAGAGCTTCATAGCCGCTTGACTGTGTGTATGTGTGTGTTCTTGTATTGTTCGATCAAAGGTCCCCCCTTGATGGGAGAAGCGCATCCCCTTTTATAGATGAAGGGGCTGGCTTTACAAGGATGAGGGCTTTACCTAATCTTGTGGTTCACGTCTTCTCGGCCTGGCCCTTCATTCTAAAGAGTATGAAGGAAGATAAGTGCCTACAACACTGTCGATGTCTCCGTGGAATGTCAGGTTGATCACAGAATGCTGCCTTGCGCAGGGTATGGGCTGTAATACAGTGGTTTTGACTTATTAGCCTCTCCCAGCCTTGCTCCGCATGTCTTCTGGTTCCTGTGAGTCTTTGTCAGAGGGACGAGGGGTTGGGGTCCAGAGTAACGCCGTGGTCAAGGCCTTCCGACTTGGCGGACCTGAGGGGTCGGGAAGCGGACGCCGCTCCCTCAGGTCCATAGCGTGGTGATGGAATATCCGCCGTTCGTGGAGATAGAAAATCATTTTCTAGAGCGTAGCGGTTGTCATATATCTTTGTCGGGTTCCGTGTCCTAGGACTGAAGGTGGCGCCTACAACTCTATAGGGCGAGGAGCACGCACCTGTACAACCTTTCGGGCTCTGCGGCGCCCGGAATGGTCTAAAGCACATGTCCCGTCATCCCCTGGCAGTACTTTTCCTGCTAGGGCGCAGGGTATGGTTCTTGGAGCCATGGTTGACCCGAACGTCTTGTCTTGCCCTGTCCCTATCATCTTGAGGGAACGGGGAGAAGTTGTCAGGTAAGGTGAATCCAGTCTTTAGATATGGAGCAGGGTGAGGCTCGTTCCTTACCGCCAGGCGAAACGGAGACCAATCCCTATCTCTTGGGCGAGACCAACCCTGCCCTCTAGGGTCGGGCGAGGCGGAATCTATCCCTCAGCCCTCAAGTGATGTCGCACCCAATTTTGCAAAGCAAAACCAAGTACTCATATATGTGCGCCCAGGATGTCCAAACACACACATATATCACAAATTGCAGTAGTATCATAGTAAAGTACTTATTACATCGCATATCTCATCATAAAGTTAAATACAAAGTTTGCTCGAAGGCAATATTATTACAAACACAGCGGAAAAACTAGCCCAACTGCCACAGGGACTCCAACTGGTGAACGTCTTCCTAGTAGTCCTGGACATCCTCCGGAAACTCTTCGTATCCATTATCTGTTACCCATCCGGGATTTTCATTGGATGTAAAGCAAGTGTAAGCTCACCATGCTTAGCAAGTATAACAAAGGGATCTATGAGGCTCAAATAGGCTTGACGCTGTTTGACTGCGGTTCGCAGTTTTAGTTGATCAATTTTTAGCAACCTGAATTACTACTTTAATGAACAGTCCCAATTCCCAAGTGGTATTAAAGTATCATCCAGCTTTGTCTCAATTCCCAACCATCCATCATCCATAGTAACCACTAATCTCGAAGGATCCAGACCGCTCGTATCCGTGAGCACGGCTGTTATAACAGGTTAATTATTTCTGCAGAAATTGTACATCTTTACCCACCGAGCCGTGATTCCCAATGCCGGGGTTCGCGAGACCCACTACACCTCTTCCCAGGAAGTGTGGCAGAGTTTCACTATGAAACCCTTAGCTAGTTGCACTAACAAATCGTAGCTACAAAGGAATGGCACACGTGGGCATCGCAGCACGGTGCACACCCTAACAGAAAAAGGAAAGATACCCTCTTACCCCTTACTGGAGCTACAGACGAGCTAGTACAAACTAGATAATAGGTTAAAGTCAGAGCCATTTGACACTCGGGGTTGTACGGTCCCTCCTGGGTTGCCGCTTCAGGATAAAGTCCTTATGGAGAGGCACTAGAGTACTCAACCCCGTACTCTAGCCCCCTTTTTGTTGCTAAAAAGTTCCATTTTATCACATTGCATATGGTCTTTAAATATGTTTAACAATTACTTCATGTTAAGCGCTGCAGCATCTATCCAAAATGCCTACCCAATAAACCCAGGTATCAAGGATATGTGGTACAATGAATCATCTAGGTAAAGTCCTTAAAGGCAATTCAAATTTAACTCATGCATGAATGTAAGTGGTAGTAGTTCATAGGTAATAAGGGGCCTTTGGTACACTTGCCTTCCTCAAAGTCATCCTGGGAGTACTGCTGATCCTACTGGGGGTCCTCAGTCACCTCGAATGGCTCACCCTCTAATCGTGATCCAATCATCAATCAAGCATCATTCCAATCATTACATGCATACAAGATAGAACTCTATTAGAACAGTACACCAAACAGTGAAAACATATGTTGAAAAGCTTACAGATCTGTTCTACGCATTTCTACGAACACATGAGCGAAAGAATCACTCAAATCGGACTTAAAACGTGAAAGTTATGCATGAAATAAGATGTAATGGCAATTCTATAAATAAACTAACCCATTTCCGAATTAAAATAATTAAAAATCTGAATTTAAATGAAATCTAGACCGGGCTTACTATTTTTGGAAACTTCAGGGACTTGAATGAATAAAAACAGGACTAAATAAAAATTAGTTTGAACTGGACTAGACCGCGGGTTGATTTCTGGAAAAAGCGGGGGCTTTTCTGCAAAACGTGCATGGCTGACCGTGGGTTGACCCGTGGCTGCTGACTGGGCGACACGCGGCAGCTGCTGATTGGCGCGGTGTGCCACGTGGCTTGGTGGACTGGCTGACGCAGCGCCATGGCCCAGGTCTACGGGTCCACGGTGGACCGATTACTTACCCCGAAGGGGTATCTAATCTGGACCGCTCGTTCCAGATCTGACGGCGTAGGCATGTCGGGGACAGCGGGTCGCCGGGGAAGACGCAACCGACGGCGGCGCCATGGCCGGCGGGTCTGGATGTCACCGGTACGGCGCCCCAGAGCACGAATCAGCAAACGGGAGGCACAGAAAAGACGGGGAGCTCACCACGAGTCGTTGGGAGAGGAACGCGGCGTTCGGGACGAGCTCCAGACACGGTGTCGACGGCGGCGGGGCTCTGGAGAGAGAAAGAGGGCGCGGGTGAGGTGGAATCCGAGGAAAACGAGGCCAAAATCGCGAAGTGGAGGTACCTACGGGCGCGGGCGAGTGCGGCGGATCCTCGGGACTCGTCGGCGACGGGGCTAGGACTCGGGGAAGGGGAGTTCGCTGGCGGCGGTAGCTCTCAGTAGCGGGTAGAGGATGGGGAGAGAAGGCGGGGTCGGCTCGGGGTTTTATAGGCCGGGTGGTGCGCGGAATAAGGAAGGGAAGCAGGGGATTCGGTCACCTGCCATGCGGGGGCGACGGCGGTGGCTTTCCCTGCATGGCCGCGCCATCGGTGGCCGAAGAAAGGAAAACACCGGGGGAGGAAAAGGAAGCTCGGGGAAGAAGAAAGGAAAGAAGGAAAGGGCGCTGACCGGTGGGGCCAGAGCGCAGTGAGAGAGAAAGGGAGAGGGCGAGCGACGTGGGTGAAGCCAAGCAGGCCGCAGTGGCGTGCCGTCGCGCGAAGCAGGCCGCAGCGAAGCGTGCGCGCGCGGGGGTGGCCAGCTGGGCCGCGTGCGGTGCGGGCCGACGCGGAAAAGAAACAGCGGCCCAAGCGAGCAGGCCGCGTGGTGCAGTCGCGGGCAGGCCGCCGGGACAGGCCAGCGGGAGGAGGAGGGGAAAAAGGCCGGGCTAGCTGGGCCAGAAGGTGTCTTTCTCTTTTTTTTTCAAATCAAATGTTTATCAAATTCTATTTTTCTCCATTTTCATTTTTAAGTCAAATTCAAATAAGTTTTGAATACAAATTTCAAATCTTCTAGCCCTACACTCAATCAAAACCCATATGACTCAGCATGAATGCAACAAACAAGTTTCTAAACTTATAGTTTATTTTATTTATTCAATATTTATTATTTGGCCTAAGTTAAAAATACCTAGAAAATGTAATAAATGCTAAGAATTAATTGCTAATTTGTGGTAAAAATTTTGGGTGTTACAAACCTACCCCCTCTTAAGATGAATCTCGTCCTCGAGATTCGGATGGTTCAAAGAGATTGGGATAGTCAGTTCTCAGATCTTCCTCTCTTTCCCACGTTGCCTCATCCACTGAGTGTCTGTTCCACTGAACCTTGCACATTCTTATTATTTTGCTCCTTGTGATTCTCTCTGCTGTTTCTAGGATTCTCACTGGATACTCTTTGTATGATAGATCCCCTCGGATATCCAGTTCTTCCAAGGGTAGTTGTTCCTCAGGTACTCTCAAACATTTCTTAAGTTGCGACACATGGAAGACATCATGAACACCTGAGAGCTGCTCTGGTAATTCTAGCTGGTAAGCAACTTCTCCTCTCCTGTTAATGATCTTGAATGGTCCCACATACCTAGGTGTTAACTTTCCCTTGGTATGAAATCTCTTTACTCCTTTCATGGGTGAAACTTTGAGATAGACAAAGTCACCAATTTCAAATGCCAAATCTCTTCTCCTTGTGTCCGCATAGCTTTTCTGTCGGGACTGTGCAACCTTTAGGTTTTGCCTTATTGTTTGTACTTGTTTTTCTGCCAGTTGCAAAACATCTGGTCCAAAGACTTGGCTTTCCCCTGTTTGATTCCAAAACAATGGTGTTCTGCACTTTCTGCCATACAATGCCTCAAACGGTGCCATTTTAAGACTCTTTTGGTAGCTATTATTGTAGGAGAATTCGGCATAAGGTAAACTCTTATCCCAACTTGTCCCATACTGCAGAGCACAAGCTCTTAGCATATCCTCTAAAATCTGATTTGTCCTTTCAGTCTGTCCATCTGTTTGAGGATGGTAAGCTGAGCTGAAGTTCAACTTCGTATCCATTGACTCATGCAATTTCTACCAAAAATGTGATGTGAACTATGTACCCCTATCCGAAACAATCTTCTTTGGTACACCATGTAAACATACAATCCTTTCCATATATAACTCTGCTAACTTTGCACTCGAATAAGTTACCTTGACCGGAATGAAATGGGCCACTTTTGTCAATCGGTCAACAATCACCCAGATAGAGTCAAATCCTTTCTGTGTACGGGGTAATCCAACTATAAAGTCCATTCCAACTTCTTCCCATTTCCACTCGGGTATCTTCATAGGCTGTAGTAAACCTGCTGGCCTCTGATGTTCTGCTTTCACTCTTTGGCACGTGTCACATATAGCCACATGTTCTGCTACATCTCTCTTTAGTCCATACCACCAGTACCTCTCTTTAAGATCAAGATACATTTTAGTACTTCCTGGGTGTATGGAATAGGCTGAATCATGAGCTTCTCTCAAGATAGACTCTCTAATAGATTTTACTTCTGGCACACAAATCCTTTTACCGAACCATACTGTCCCTTGATCATCCATATGGAATCCTGAGGCTTTACCAATCACTATACGCACTGCAATATCCTTGATCCTCTCATCACCCATCTGTCCTTTACGAATCTCTTGTTCCAGAGTGGATTCTACCTCTAACTCCATGGTGTTGGCCACAACACCCAAATTCAAGTATTTGAACTCCTCACACAACTCTTCAGGTAGTTGAGTTGTATAGGCCATGTTCACATAACTCCTTCTACTCAAGGCATCTGCTACAACGTTAGCCTTTCCCGGGTGATAGTGAATATCCAAGTCATAATCCTTGATTAACTCAAGCCATCTTCGTTGCCTCAGATTCAGATCTGACTGTGTGAATATATACTTTAGACTCTTATGGTCCGTATAAATCTCACACTTATGACCAATCAGGTAGTGCCTCCATATCTTAAGAGCATGCACCACAGCTGCCAATTCCAGATCATGAGTTGGATAATTTAGCTCATGTTTTCTCAGCTGTCTAGATGCGTAGGCAACAACTCTGCCTTCTTGCATAAGAACACCTCCTAGACCTTGCCGTGAGGCATCACAATAGATAGAGAAACTTTTGGTGAGATCAGGTAAGATGAGCACTGGGGCAGAAGTCAGTCTCTTCTTCAACTCCTCAAAACTGTCCTGGCATTGTTTAGTCCATACAAATTTGGCATTCTTCTCTAACAACGTAGTCATGGGCTTGGCTAACTTAGAGAATCCCTTAATGAATCTCCTATAATACCCAGCCATACCTAGAAACTTCGAATCTCACTAACATCTTTAGGTGGCTTCCAACTCAACACATCTCTAACCTTCTTGGGATCTACTGCTACTCCTCCATTAGAGATTATGTGACCAAGGAAAGATACTTCTTTTAACCAGAACTCACATTTGCTGAACTTGGCATAAAGTTGATGTTCTCTAAGCTTTTGCAACACCAATCTCAAATGTCCTTCATGTTCTTCTTCATTCTTAGAATACACTAGTATGTCATCAATGAACACGACGACAAACTTATCAAGGTACTCCATGAATACTTTGTTCATCAAATACATGAAGTAGGCAGGTGCATTAGTCAGACCAAAAGACATGACTGTGAACTCATACAGTCCATAGCGGGTCACAAAGGCGGTCTTAGGGATGTCAGTACGCCTTATCCTCAACTGATGGTATCCAGATCGAAGATCAATCTTGGAAAACACACAAGCCCCTTTCAATTGGTCAAATAGGTCATCAATTCTAGGCAATGGGTACTTGTTCTTAATTGTGACCTCATTAAGTGACCTGTAGTCTATGCACATCCTTTGTGTACCATCCTTCTTTTCTACAAACAGTACTGGTGCACCCCATGGTGATGAACTAGGTTGAACATAACCCTTATCTAGCAATTCCCTTAGTTGTTTCTTAAGTTCTGCTAATTCATTCACTCCCATTCTATAGGGTCTCTTAGCTATGGGTGCAGTTCCAGGTAAAAGTTCAATTATAAACTCGATGTCTCGGTCAGGTGGCATACCTGGCAATTCCTTGGGAAAGACATCCGAATACTCATTTGCTATCCTTATATCTTCTAAAGTTGTGCCCTCCAACTGATTAACCCGACAGATTTCTATAGCAGACTGAGTTGCCACAAACACCACTTCTTCTCCAGTTGAAGTGATAAGATTCACCGAGCTATTACCACAATTAATAACTGCTTTCTGCAACCTTAGCCAATCCATACCCAGGATGACATCGATACCGGTGGAATTTATGACTACAAGATTTGCTTGAAATTCTACCCCCCTTATGCTGAGACTAGCAGCTAAGCATATCCACTCTGCTTTCATTACTCCACCAGGTGAGCTTACTAACATGTGTTTCTTCATAACACTTACTGGAATACCATGCTTCTTTATGAATGTATATGTTATGAAGGAATGCGAAGCACCAGAATCAAAAAGTATTGTAGCTGAGTATGAGTTGACCGGAAACGTACCGATCACCACATCCGGTGCCTCCTGAGCTGTTTCAGCAGTAACATGGTTCACCTTTCCCCGAACGTAGTTCTGCTGTGAGTTAGTCTTCTTGGGGCATCTATTAGAGTAATGTCCCGGCTCTCCACAATTGAAGCACTTGTTGTCATTAACTGCATTCGGCGCTTTTGGTGCGCCATTCCTCTGCGGAGCATTGGGGGCATTATTCCTCACTGGTACATTGTTGGGTTGCTGCTGGCGCTGAGCTGGTGCCTTGTACTGCTGTTGCTGCTGCTGTGCACGCTACTGCTGCTGGTTGCGGTTGAGACCTGTCTGACCTTGATAGCGCTGCTGAGGTTGAGTTTGTTGAGGGTTGGTACGGAAGCGAGAGTTGCTCCCAGATTGCTGTCCTTGAAATTTTCTCTTCTTGTCCTCCATCTGGCGGCGCTTGTTCTCAATCACTAAAGCTTTGTCCACCAGCTGCTGGAAGTTAGCAAAGGTATGGGACAACAGCTGGTACTGGAGACCATCATTCAAGCCCTCCATAAACAGCTCCTGCCTCTTTCCATCCTCGTCTACCTCAGTAGGTGCATACCGTGACAATTGTATAAACTTGTCACGATATTCAGCAACAGTCATGCCCCCCTGCTTGAGAGCCAAGAACTCCTTCTTCTTCAGCTTCATCAGTCCTGCAGGCACGTGATGAGTGCGAAAGGCACTGCGGAACTCAGCCCAAGTGATGGGATTAGCTTCGGTGTGGCCGAAGCGGAATGAGTCCCACCAATCCTGTGCAGCTCCCTGCAACTGTCCAGAAGCATATAAAACTTTCTCCCTATCATCACATTGGGCAATCTCCAGTTGCCTCTCAATGGCACGTAGCCAATCATCAGCTTGGAGTGGATCGGCAGAGTGCTTGAATACAGGTGGGTGTCCTTTCAGAAACTCTCCCCTCTTATCCCTGACATGAGGGGGTGCATTTCCATTCCCTTGCCCCATGTTCTGCATGTTCTGGGCCATCTGCTGAAGCAACTGGGTCTGCATCATCATCAGCTGCTCCATGGAGACTAGGGGTGCTGGTGGCAGTTCCTCGCCTCCCTGGTTGTTTCTCCTGGTGTTCACCATCTGTAGAGGCATCATATAAGTCTCACATGTCCAAGCATATAACTCTTACAAGATACTGGTGTAACAAGAGTAGGTGTAGACAAGGGATATATGTAGGGTATGCAAGAAGATATTTGTTCTGAATTTTTCCAGCGAGCTGGATAGCAGCAGTGCTGTAAAACGAGCATATCTCAGTCTCTGTTTATCATATGATTGTGTAGCATACCTTTATGGAAAGCTTATGAAATTCTCTACAACTTTAGTTTAGAATACTTTTTCAGATTCCAACGTTTACTTAGTCAAATTCAGACGATGAGAAGTACTGTTCCGGAATCCTGGCAGCACAGAAACCTCGACTTACAACAGTTGTATCTCACAATTTGTAATAGCTATTGAGGTGATTCCAGAGCCAGAAGAAAGATATTAAAGTCTACTTATCTCCATAAAAATTTCATGACCTTTGAGTATCTAGATTATGAGATATGAACTGATAAAGACAGACTGTTCCGAAAGATACAGAATGGACAGCATGATAAAACGAAACCCAACTATTTATTCATAATATCCCTAAACCTTAACCTTAACTAAATGACCGTGGACATGCCCACAAGTCATCACAATCATATCAAAGATCCAAATCAAACATTATTCATAATGATAAACATCCAACCATGCAACTAACACTTGTCCAACCATTAAAAGAAAGAAACTAAATACTCTCTCGCGTAGCTACGCATGCTTATTACATATTTTTAAGACTCTCCTATGGGTACGGGTCGATGGTGGTGCTGGTGCTGGGGTCTCCAGACTCTCCTCTGGTCCTCGGGGGTGACTGAGCGGGTACTCCTGAATCTTCCACATCTGGACCTCCTAGCTGTTGCTTCAGTGTAGCGTTCTCACGAGCCAGCTGCATGTAGGCCCTCCCCATGTCATCGAGCTCATCTAGGGCCTGATCCAAGTCAGTATGGGTCTCAGCCAAGCACAACAGGGTAGGCCTCAGCCTCAGGTTCGCCTCTCCAAGTGGTGTAGCGATGTTGCACGTAGACTGTCCGCTCCGACGGCGGGGAAGATAGCGGTCATCCTCCCAGGCGATGTCGTCGAAGTGACGGTCGCGGTTGACCATCAACGCCTATCGAGCTGCATCCCTGATGACGGCCGCACGTGTAAGCCGTGCAGTGGTGGCGCGGTGGATGTAGCGCACCCGAGTCCCCTCTCGGATGTACACTTCTGTCTCCCAGAAGCCGGTGTAGTCGGGGTGGGTCCAATGCTCCGTCCTGTACTGAACAGTGCCTCCAGGGTGGTAGCGATGCACAAGTGCGAGAAGCCTAGGGTGGTAGTAGCCATCACCCTCCAAGTCGTAGTGGATCTCCACAGTCCATCCCTGAGCCAACGGTGCATTGTGATCATCATCATTGTCATCATCCCCATCGTCTCCACCGTCTCCATCGTCTCCACCGTCTCCACCGTCTCCACCATTACCATCATCTCCTCCATCAGCATCAGAATCATCAGAACCATCTCCATCGTCGGGGTCACCTGCTCCCTCCTGGCCACCTTGTTCCTGTACTTCCTCAGGATCTTCCTCAGACTCCTCTATCTCAATGGGTCCCTCGAACATGGGTCCCTCCTCTGTTTCTTCATCCATCGGATCCTCCAACAAGTCCTCCAGAGGTTCCCCCATGGGTACCTCCACAGGTGGTTCCTCCTCCTGGTTCCTCAGAGCTTCCACCAGATGTGCCGGGACACGCTTGCCCAAAGTGAACCTGGTCCTCCTGGTGGGCATCGGAATGGTCCTCTTGCGCGCGGTCAGCTTGGTACGGGCCATCTATAAGAATGAAAAGGTTGAGTATTAGAACAAAATAATTTTTGGCAATAGATAAAGAACAGAATATAAGCAAAATTTTATAGCAAATTAAAGTAGTAAAATAAAGATAATGTGATCCTAGAATCGTCCATTTCTAACTAGGTTGTTCGTCCTACAGTCAGTTGTAGCTCTGATACCAATTTGTCGCACCCAATTTTGCAAAGCAAAACCAAGTACTCATATATGTGCGCCCAGGATGTCCAAACACACACATATATCACAAATTGCAGTAGTATCATAGTAAAGTACTTATTACATCGCATATCTCATCATAAAGTTAAATACAAAGTTTGCTCGAAGGCAATATTATTACAAACACAGCGGAAAAACTAGCCCAACTGCCACAGGGACTCCAACTGGTGAACGTCTTCCTAGTAGTCTTGGACATCCTCTGGAAACTCTTCGTATCCATTATCTGTTACCCATCCGGGATTTTCATTGGATGTAAAGCAAGTGTAAGCTCACCATGCTTAGCAAGTATAACAAAGGGATCTATGAGGCTCAAATAGGCTTGACGCTGTTTGACTGCGGTTCGCAGTTTTAGTTGATCAATTTTTAGCAACCTGAATTACTACTTTAATGAACAGTCCCAATTCCCAAGTGGTATTAAAGTATCATCCAGCTTTGTCTCAATTCCCAACCATCCATCATCCATAGTAACCACTAATCTCGAAGGATCCAGACCGCTCGTATCCGTGAGCACGGCTGTTATAACAGGTTAATTATTTCTGCAGAAATTGTACATCTTTACCCACCGAGCCGTGATTCCCAATGCCGGGGTTCGCGAGACCCACTACACCTCTTCCCAGGAAGTGTGGCAGAGTTTCACTATGAAACCCTTAGCTAGTTGCACTAACAAATCGTAGCTACAAAGGAATGGCACACGTGGGCATCGCAGCACGGTGCACACCCTAACAGAAAAAGGAAAGATACCCTCTTACCCCTTACTGGAGCTACAGACGAGCTAGTACAAACTAGATAATAGGTTAAAGTCAGAGCCATTTGACACTCGGGGTTGTACGGTCCCTCCTGGGTTGCCGCTTCAGGATAAAGTCCTTATGGAGAGGCACTAGAGTACTCAACCCCGTACTCCAGCCCCCTATCTGTTGCTAAAAAGTTCCATTTTATCACATTGCATATGGTCTTTAAATATGTTTAACAATTACTTCATGTTAAGCGCTGCAGCATCTATCCAAAATGCCTACCCAATAAACCCAGGTATCAAGGATATGTGGTACAATGAATCATCTAGGTAAAGTCCTTAAAGGCAATTCAAATTTAACTCATGCATGAATGTAAGTGGTAGTAGTTCATAGGTAACAAGGGGCCTTTGGTACACTTGCCTTCCTCAAAGTCATCCTGGGAGTACTGCTGATCCTGCTGGGGGTCCTCAGTCACCTCGAATGGCTCACCCTCTAATCGTGATCCAATCATCAATCAAGCATCATTCCAATCATTACATGCATACAAGATAGAACTCTATTAGAACAGTACACCAAACAGTGAAAACATATGTTGAAAAGCTTACAGATCTGTTCTACGCATTTCTACGAACACATGAGCGAAAGAATCACTCAAATCGGACTTAAAACGTGAAAGTTATGCATGAAATAAGATGTAATGGCAATTCTGTAAATAAACTAACCCATTTCCGAATTAAAATAATTAAAAATCTGAATTTAAATGAAATCTGGACCGGGCTTACTATTTTTGGAAACTTCAGGGACTTGAATGAATAAAAACAGGACTAAATAAAAATTAGTTTGAACTGGACTGGACCGCGGGTTGATTTCTGGAAAAAGCGGGGGCTTTTCTGCAAAACGTGCATGGCTGACCGTGGGTTGACCCGTGGCTGCTGACTGGGCGACACGCGGCAGCTGCTGATTGGTGCGGTGTGCCACGTGGCTTGGTGGACTGGCTGACGCAGCGCCATGGCCCAGGTCTACGGGTCCACGGTGGACCGATTACTTACCCCGAAGGGGTATCTAATCTGGACCGCTCGTTCCAGATCTGACGGCGCAGGCATGTCGGGGACAGCGGGTCACCGGGGAAGACGCAACCGACGGCGGCGCCATGGCCGGCGGGTCTGGATGTCACCGGTACGGTGCCCCAGAGCACGAATCAGCAAACGGGAGGCACAGAAAAGACGGGGAGCTCACCACGAGTCGTTGGGAGAGGAACGCGGCGTTCGGGACGAGCTCCAGACACGGTGTCGATGGCGGCGGGGCTCTGGAGAGAGAAAGAGGGCGCGGGTGAGGTGGAATCCGAGGAAAACGAGGCCAAAATTGCGAAGTGGAGGTACCTACGGGCGCGGGCGAGTGCGGCGGATCCTCGGGACTCGTCGACGACGGGGCTAGGACTCGGGGAAGGGGAGTTCGCTGGCGGCGGTAGCTCTCTGTAGCGGGCAGAGGATGGGGAGAGAAGGCGGGGTCGGCTCGGGGTTTTATAGGCCGGGTGGTGCGCGGAATAAGGAAGGGAAGCAGGGGATTCGGTCACCTGCCATGCGGGGGCGACGGCGGTGGCTTTCCCTGCATGGCCGCGCCATCGGTGGCCGAAGAAAGGAAAACGCCGGGGGAGGAAAAGGAAGCTCGGGGAAGAAGAAAGGAAAGAAGGAAAGGGCGCTGACCGGTGGGGCCGGAGCGCAGCGAGAGAGAAAGGGAGAGGGCGAGCGACGCGGGTGAAGCCAAGCAGGCCGCAGTGGCGTGCCATCGCGCGAAGCAGGCCGCAGCGAAGCGTGCGCGCGCGGGGGTGGCCAGCTGGGCCGCGTGCGGTGCGGGCCGACGCGGAAAAGAAACAGCGGCCCAAGCGAGCAGGCCGTGCGGTGCAGTCGCGGGCAGGCCGCCGGGACAGGCCAGCGGGAGGAGGAGGGGAAAAAGGCCGGGCTAGCTGGGCCAGAAGGTGTCTTTCTCTTTTTTTTCAAATCAAATGTTTATCAAATTCTATTTTTCTCCATTTTCATTTTTAAGCCAAATTCAAATAAGTTTTGAATACAAATTTCAAATCTTCTAGCCCTACACTCAATCAAAACCCATATGACTCAGCATGAATGCAACAAACAAGTTTCTAAACTTATAGTTTATTTTATTTATTCAATATTTATTATTTGGCCTAAGTTAAAAATACCTAGAAAATGTAATAAATGCTAAGAATTAATTGCTAATTTGTGGTAAAAATTTTGGGTGTTACAGGTGAGACCGAGCCTGCCCTAAAGGCATCGGGCGAGACGGAGACTAGGCCTGAGCCTTCGGGCGAGGCAGAGCCACCTCAAAGGCGTCGGGTGAGTCGGAGTCTATCCCTCGGCCCTCAGGCGAGACCGAGCCTGCCCCAAAGGCGTCGGGCGAGACAGAGACTAGCCCTGAGCCCTCGGGCGAGGCAGAGCTATCTCAAAAGGTGTCGGGCGAGGCGGAACCAAACTCCTATTATTCGAACAAGGGATGAAACGGTGCTCTTATGCGTCCAGAAGTTTTTAATGTTCGGTGGTTATTGGTTCCACCTTCTGGGGTACCCTGGTATTAGGTCCCCGACAACAACCAATATTACACACATTTACACATAAATATGATGCTCATGTAGTGTTTTAGCAAAAGATTTATAGTGTAACATCGAGGGTGTTACAAAAGTGCCTGATAGGTCTGCTGAGGCTGTCGAAATGAATGCCCACCCGAGGACTGATAGGGCACCCGCCTGACAACCTATACCTTCTACGCCTGGGGGTGACTAGAAGACCCAGTAGCCACCTGCTTGCGCTTCCATTCTGCCTAAGAGTCATGCTGCAATCCCTCTATGGCAATAGCAGCGTTCACCATCACCCCAAAGGTCTGGTAGTTTCCTATATATAACTCCTTCTACAAGATGCAAGAGAGGTCACGATAGAAATGGTCCCTCTTCTTCTCATTCGTATCAATGTGAGTCCCAACATACTATGACAAGTGGTTAAACTTGTTGACATAGTCCATCATGGACATGCTTCCTTGCCTCAGGTCCAGAAATTCTGTCAACTTCCTGTCTAGAACACCCGTAGGAATATAATACCCTCTAAAAGATGCAGTGAACTCCTACCAGGTCACATGGTGATCCACCAGCTGCATGGCATTAAATGTGTCCCACCCTGCACTAGCAGATCCCAACAACTATTGTGTTGCAAAGCGCACCTTCTGATCCTTAGTTACGGTGAGTAGCAGAAACTTTTGCTCCAGAATGTGAAGCCAATGCTCCGCATCTAGAGGCTTAGCCATCGGTGTGAATGTGGGTGGGTGTGTCTTTAAGAAATCCTAATAAGAGCAGGGTCCCTCAAGACCGCGGGCACCACCCCCATTCCCACCATTGCCTCTATGGCCTCCATTAGCGAAGCCACCGATAGCCTATGCTAGCAGCTCCATGGCATGGGCCGACTCATGATGAGCAACCAACATCTCCGCCATCATCTCCACATGAGTCATCGGAGGTGGTGATGGCAGAGGAGGAGGAGCCAGAAGTGGGGCCTCATGGCTCTCCCCATTGCCGTGCTCATTGCCTCGACCACTTTCACCTTGGCCTTCGCCAAGACCATGGCCTGCTCTAGCACTGGTGCTCCCATGACCGGATCTCAAGTTCATCTTAAACAGATAGGGACCAACCATTTAGGACAACCCTCCAGATCAGGAACAAGAGATTAGAGAAATGATAAGACATTTATTAAAGCATTCTTTTAGTTTATCCTATCAATTCACTAATCCAATTATACATGTAGGGGAAGTTTAGTTTAAGCAAAATTCTCTTTTATGATGCATGCATTGGCCTATACGTTCACTCAAACCGGAATATAGCGGCATTCGCAAGAATTTTTGGCACATCGCACACTCGCTCTCCATAGGCTAAATGATTCTTACGCAACGTAAGTTAGTGTACCTATAGAAAATTGATTAGATAAAACTAGTGTCACTATCCTATATAGACCATATAGCTAGGGCTTATACTTATTTACATAATTTATCGCATCCAACTTTTCGCAAAACTTTTGTTGGTCAAATTTTAGGTTTTGGAAAAGAGTGATGAAACTCGTAGACTCATTATTGGCTCTGGTACCAACTGTGGCAGAATCACCCAAAATAACGCACTTACGAAGGCGCTTGTCTTCCACTAGACACTAAGCACCCTGAGAGTGGGCTACATCAAGCAGATTCCATCGAGCACACCCCAAGGGAGAGCCCGAATAATCCATATTTTTCCCTCAAGATCCAATAATGATAACAAGTTTACATTGCTTAGTCCATTTCATACATCCAGAGTTATTAGAAATATATTATTATAGTACCAAATTCAGAGTGCGGAAATTTAACAGTGGAATGAAAGAAACATCTATCGATAATCTACAAGGATCCGTCTATGCCCACCAGAAGAATCCTTCACACAATGGCTACTCCTCAAGCAGTACCTGCAATAGGGGTAAATAAACCCTGAGTACACAATGTACTCGCAAGACTTATCCGACTAGTGGGAATAATTTCCCGACTCCAAGGAATATGATAAGCTTTACGGTTTGCTAAGTTTCTTTTTTGCAGAAAGTAATACTAATAGTGCATCCTTATGTATGTTTATTATTAGCAGTCATGATTATTTTATTATCTACCCATTCTATGTAAGCACATGTTCTATTTTCAAGCAGGAGTTGAGCAAATAGTTCCATTTCACCACCTTTCCTCTTTCAGTTCTTACTATGGTGCTAGATTATAGACAAGCCATACCGGATCACCGGTGATTCACGAATCAATGTGCCTAGCTGGGTACCGCGAAACACACGCTCCACTTGTATCCCAGGCACAAGCAGGAACAACCCGCCAGTCTCCTGTCACGGGGTCTAGGTCCCTGTCCAAACTTGGACTCCAAGCCCCCGCTCCTGAATCCTAGACTCAGTGTGATGCTTAGACCTCCACCATCCCCGCCTCTAATCAGTTGGCCCAGAAAGGGCTAGAACCCACGACAAGAGAGCAACAAGCCTTCCCTATGCTCATACCCAAGTATGTGCTTGGGATAATAAGTTTGTGACTTGCCTAGAATCCAATGCAACGGTCGGTCCTTAACCGACTCAGATAGGGAAACAGTGTAACCAAGCTATGCCCCATTGGCCATAGGACACAACCTCTTATACCCACCAATACCCAAACCATATCCCTGCCTGGTCTCCATTTTCCTTTTACCATTTTATCATGAGTGATAATAATAATCACCTATTGTGAGCAACGGCAAGTTACTCATGCTACCGAATTCCTAAGCATAGCAACTACTCGACCTATGCTAGTAGGACTCATAGGTAGGTATATCTATGCATTATGCATGTAGTTTCCATAAAATGCCTGTAATGTAAATACACATCATATATATATATATATATATATATATATATATATATATATATATATCCAAATCATTCAAAATAAGGGTTATGCATTGGGGCTTGCCTTGGGCAGGCAGGGTGTCAACAAAGTTAGCAACTGATGGCTCCGAGGCTCCCACCTATACGAGAATCTCCTCCTCATACTCCTTGATGATCTCCTCGTACTCCTGCTCGCCCGTAGGCACAAACTCTACCAACTCGTTATCTACATGCATGAAATGATGATGCAACACTTAGTAATACGGCAACAACAACTCTTGTCGGGGACCTAACACCGAGGTACCCCAGGAGGTGGAACCAATAACCATCGAACGTTAAAAACTTCTGGATGGACAAGGGCGCCGCCAAGTTCCTTGCCTAAATGATAGGAGTTTGGTTCCGCCTCGCCCGACGCCTTTGGACTGGCTCCACCTTGCCCGAGGGCTAAGGGCTAGTCTCCGCCTCGCCCGACGCCTTTGGGCCAGCTCCGCCTCGCTCGACCCCCGAGGAACGGGCTCGGTCTCACCCAAGAGATAAGGGCTAGCTCCGCCTCGCCCGAAAGCTTAGGGATTGACTCCGCCTTGCCCGACCACTGAGGGACGCCCATAGCACTACTTCCTGCTCTGACCCCGCGACTCCGATCCCACGACCAGGGCTGACAGGAAGCCTGCTCACCGCTCTTCTCCGACCGACGCACTAAGGGCCGACTGGAGCCATCCAACCGGGGGCTCTCCGTTCCGAGGGAACCAGAAGATGTGCGGAGAAAGGCAAGGCATGGCTCATAAGTCAAAACCACTATACCAGAGTCCATACCCTACACCCCGACAGGAAAGGTACTGCCATGGAACGATGGGATGGATGCTTTAGACCCTTCTAGGTGTAGCAGAGCCTTGATAGTGTTGTGGGCGCATGCTCTTTGCCCTACAGAGTTGTGGGCGCCGCCTTCAGCCCTCGGGCACGGAACCCGACGTAGACATACGACAACCACTACGGTCCAGAAAAAGACTCGCGTCCTCCACAAATGACGGATGTACTGTCACCACGTTATGGCCCCAAGGGAGTAGCACCCGCTTCATGGTGCCTCAGGTCCACCAGATTGGAACACTCGCTTTGGCCTCCGGATGCCCTCTCCGATTGGAAGGCCTTGCCCCCAGCGCTACTTCAGACCCTGACCCCATGTCCCTCCGATAGGAACTCATAGGAACCAGAAGGCGTGCGGAGCAAGGTTGGGCAAGGCTCATAAGTCAAAACCACTGTACCAGAGTCCATACCCTGCGCGGGGCAGTACTCTGTAGGCATCCTGACATTCTACAGTGGCATCGACAGTATTATAGGCACTTATCATCCTTTTGCACCCACCGGAATGGACAACAAGGCTTGGTAGACGTGAACAACAAGGTTAGGTAGCGTACACACCCTAGACCTCTCACTTGTAAAGCTGTCCCCTTCATCTATAAAAGGGGATGCACTTCCTCCAACAAAGGGACCGACTCTTGATGAACAACACACATCACACAGTCAAGCTACTATCAGGCTCTTGACATCCTTTCGACCCTTCCATCAGAGACTTGGGACCAGTCCCTCTCTCGATCGTTTGTACCCCCTACTACAAACTATTTTTTAGTGCTAATAACATGAGCAGCAACAGACTAGACGTAGGGACATTCGGCCTGAACCAGTATAAATCTTGTGTCCTTTAGCGCACCATCCGGGCCTAATGTGCATCACTATAAATTTACTTGTCGGTGCTTGTACGAAACACCGACAGTTGGCGCGCCAGGTAGGGGACTTTGCGCGTTCCAAATTAGGCCACGGATGGCCAACCACGCAATCAGTTCGGTCCCGGGCGCACATGTGTGTTTCGGTGACTTGGATTTCATCGTCACACTGGGTGGAGAGCTGGCACTGACCCACGTGGTCGTCCAGTCTCTCCCTCCCATCAACTTTGGCTAATGGAGGCTTGAGGGCTAGCCCGGTGTCTCCCTTGGGCCCAGTTGTCCAAGGAGGCCCCGCGCCACATCGCCCTCTCTTCATAACGCTCCACATGGTGCACCTCGACGGTGTTGCCGTTCCGCCTCCGCAACGCTATGGCAACCACTGGCCACCATCTGGCACTACGCATGGTTCAGCCGCCTGCAGATAGCGAGTTCATGGGGGCAATTGAACATGATCTAGAGACACTCCACAGGCTCCTCACGGAGGAACCAGAGTCATCCTCTAGCTCTGACTCCAGCAGGGGGAGCCATCACCCTTCCCGGGAATGCTTCATGATGCAAACCCCCGAGGGGCACGTCCAAAGTGTCTCCAGGGAGGAGGCAACCCCAACAGGCAACCCCGACGCTAGGACCGAGGGGGAGGCGGTGGCTCCATCCCATGTAAGGATGGAGCAGCTAAGAGTGTGAAAGCTAGAGATCGATGATGTCGGACAACAGCTTGTCTGGGAGTACCGAAAGATCGATGTGGAAATCAAGCATCGCAAAGACGGTGGGCACGCACGTGCCACGGCCCATGATGTGCACCAGAGGATCCTCACCGATGATGGGACTCTCACTCACTTCGCTCGGGCAAGCTAGAACATCGCTGCCGCAACGGCCTTGCTTCATGGCCTCCTGGAGGCCACGACATCTGAGGATCGCCGGGCCCACCGAGAGATTCGCACGTTGCTCGAGCGCGCGGCGACGCAGCAGGCAGAAAGCTCATTGTCTCGGCGATGCGAGCCCGACGCCAGCCAGCGCACGCCCTTGGTACGCCCCACCAAGGACGTGTCCGTTCACTAGACATCGCTAGGTGGCAGGTAGCACTCCGTTGTCCCGATACATCAATGTCTCGGCCACAACTGCGACGTGCACAGCACCATCGACACCCGCAGGAGCACCCACAGTGATGGAAGGGAAGGAGCACACTGTGGCTATCATCCTTGATGTGGCAGACGCTACAACAGCGGCGAGGACCAGAGCCCATGCCCTGGCCTGCCAGGCCCTTAGGCCTTCGGCCGACACATCCTCAATGCTGCTTTCCCACCAAGGTACCGACTGCTGACCAATATCCCTAAATATTCTAGAGAAACAAACCCCAGGCTTTGGCTCGAAGACTATCAGCTTGCCTGTCAAGCCAGTGGTGCGAGTGATGACGATTTCATTATTCGCAATCTCCCGCTATTATTGGCCGATTCGGCACGAGCGTGGTTGGAGCACCTACCGTCCAATGCCGTTCAAAGTTGGGCGGATCTCATGGAGATCTTTGTGGGGAACTTCCAGGGCATATACAAATGCCCTAGAAACCCATGGGACCTCAAGAACTATCTCCAGAACGCCGATGAAACCCCCTCCACGGGTACATTTGGCGCTTCTCCCGATAGTGCAATGAGCTCCCTAATGTCGCCGACGCCGACATGATAGGAGCCTTCCTATCCAGGACAACCTGCGAATCCCTAGTCCACAAGCTGGGGCGTAGGGGCCCGTGGACCACCAAGGAACTCCTGGACATCGCCACCAGCCACGCCTCAGGAGAGGAGGCGGTCGGAGCTATCTTCGACCGCCCTGACGGCAAGGCGAGGTGGTATGAGGACGCCGGCGAAGGTGCCTCCAACCATCCCGCCAAAAGAAAGAATAAGAAGCAATGGTGCGACAACTCGCTCGTGGCCGCTACCGACCGCAAAGGTGACCGGAAGCCCACGGAGGGCACTCCGAACCACTTTGAAAAAATGCTCGAGGGGCCATGCCCAAACCACGCCTTCCTGGTCAAGCATCTATACAAGGATTGCGGCCTCATGCGCAAATACTTGTCCAGGGACCTCAACAAAGGGGAGCAGGGGAAGGAACCTGCCCCCAGCATAGACGATGCCGAGGAGAAGGACAATGCCTTCCCGACTCTAAATGATGCCCTCATGATCTTCGGAGGATCAGCGGCCTACGACTCCAAACGCCGCCAGAAGGTCGCGCGCCGCGAGGTCTATATGGCCAGACCGGCCACGCCTGCCTTCCTCCGATGGTCAGAATCCGCCATAACCTTCGATCGGACCGACCATCCAGATGCCGTCCCACACCCAGGAAGGTACCCGCTTGTCGTCGACCTGATCGTCGACCCAAAGCAGCTCACAAAAGTACTGATGGACGGAGGTAGCGCCCTCGACATCATGTACGCTAAGATGCTCGACGAGATGGGCATCGACCGAATGAACCTCTGCCCCATCCGAGCACCTTTCCATGGTGTCGTGTCTGGTAGGCAGGCCGTGCCACTAGGGCAGATTGATCTGCCCGTCACTTTCGGGCATCGGTCCAATTACTGGACTGAGACCCTCACCTTCAACGTAGTGGGGTTCTCGGGAACTTTCCACGCCATCCTGGGACGACCGTGTTACGCAAAGTTCATGGCCGTCCCCAACTATACATACCTTAAGCTGAAGATGCCGGGCCCCCGTGGGGTCATCACCGTAGGCACCTCCTTCCAGCGCGCTTACGAGTGCGAAGTCGAATGCTGCGGTCATGCCTCCGCAGTCATCGCTGCCAAGGAACTCACCACCCTCAGGGAGGAGGTTGCTGAAAAAATGCCTGACGCCAAGAAATCGACTGGGTCGTTCAAATCGGTGGAAGGGTCCAAGGAGGTCCTCATGGACCCCAGCATCTCCGAGGGCAAAAAAGTTCACATCGGAACCACGCTCTCCTCTAAATAGGAAATCGTGCTCGTTGACTTCCTCCGCGATAGCAAAGACATCTTTGCGTGGAAACCCTCGGATATGCCAGGCATCCCAAGGGAGGTCGCCGAGCATACCTTGAAAATCCACCTAGGCTCCAAACCGATGAAACAACGCCTGTGCCGCTTCGACGAGGAAAAGCGCAGGGCCATCGGTGAAGAGATAGCAAAACTGTTGGCTACTGGGTTCATTAAGGAAGTACACCACCCAGAGTGGCTAGCAAATCCTGTTCTTGTGTGAAAGAAGAGTGGGAAATGGAGGATGTGTGTCGACTACACGGGCCTCAACAAGGCATGCCCAAAGGACCTGTTTCCTTTGCCACACATAGACCATATAGTTTATTCCACCTCAGGGTGTGAAACCCTCTACTTCCTTGATGCATACTCCGGCTACCACCAGATCGCGATGAAAGAGTCCGACCAGCTCATGACGTCTTTTATCACCCCCTTCGGATCATTCCGCTACATTTCAATGCTGTTCGGTCTGAAGAACGCTGGGGCAACATACCAGCGCTGTATGCTCAACTGCTTCGAGGACCTCATCGGGTGGACCGTTGAGGCCTACATCGACGACATCGTAGTTAAGTCCAAGCAGGCTGACCACCTTGTCGCCGACCTTGAACAAACCTTTGTGAAACTCTAGGCAAATGGCATCAAACTCAATCCTAAAAAGTGTGTTTTTGGGGTCCCGAGGGGCATGCTGCTCGGCTTCATTGTCTCCAAGCGCGGCATCGAAGCCAACCCAGAGAAGATCTCAGCCATCACAAGGATGGGCCCGATCCAAAACATAAAGGGGGTTCAGCGGATCATGGGGTGCCTTGCCACCCTTAGCCAATTCATTTCATGCCTTGACAAATGAGGACTCCCCCTTTATCAACTCCTAAAGAAGTCTGACCAGTTCGTGTGGACAACCAAGGCCTAGGAGGCGCTTGACATGGTTAAGCAATTTCTGACTAAACCCCTAGTCCTAGTCCCTCCAAGCAACGGAGAATCCCTCCTCTTATACATTGCGGCCACCACACAAGTGGTCAGCACCGCCTTAGTAGTAGAGCAGGAGGAAGAGGGGCACGCCTTCAAGGTACAATGCCCTGTATATTTCATCAGCGAGGTGCTATCTGACTCCAAAACCCGTTACTCCCAAATCTAGAAACTCTTCTACACCGTACTCATCACCAAGAGGAAGCTACGCCACTACTTTGAGTCACACCCTATGACAGTCATGACGTTGTTCCCCCTCAGCGAGGTCGTTCATAGCTAGGACACCACAGGAAGAACCACAAACTGGGCACTCGATCTGATGGATCAGGGCATTGCTTATGCCCCCTGAACAGCAATCAAATCCTAGGTGCTGGCTGACTTCATCGTGGAGTGGACCGAGGTCCAGATGCCACCAGCAGTCGTCGATCAAGAGTACTAGACGATGTACTTCGATGGATCACTGATGAAAAGGGGGGCTGGCGTGGGACTAGTCTTCGTATCTCCCCTCGGGGTCTGCATGAGGTACATGGTTCGGCTCTATTTCCCCTCATCAAACAATATCGCCGAATACGAAGCGCTCATCAATGGCCTATGAATCGCCATCGAGTTGGGCATCCAACGCCTCAACATCAGGGGTGACTCCTAGCTGGTCGTCAACTAGGTCATGAAGGAGTCGAGCTGCCATGACGCCAAGATGGAGGCATACTGCCAAGAAGTCCGACGGCTGGAGGACAGATTCGATGGCCTCGAACTCAATCACATCCCAAGGCGCCGCAACGAAGCAGCCGATGTGCTCGCGAAAGCAGCATCCGCCCAAGAGCCAGTGCCGATGGGTGTCTTCGCCAGTGATCAACACAAGCCCTTGGTGTGCTACGAGGGGTCAGAATGAGCCGACGATGGCCCGCCTGATTCGGCCCCAGGGGCCGACCTGTCGAATGCTCCGCCTAACCCTGAGGTCATGGAACTTGAAGAGGATCCAGCAGCAGAGTCCGACCCTCCTAACGACTAGAGAACGCTCTACCTCGACTACCTCCTTCGTGACACACTACCAGCAGACAAAACAGAAGTCCGACGGCTCGCGCGCTGTGCCAATTCCTTCGTTCTTGTAGAGGGCGAACTCTACAAATAGAGTCACATCGGGATCCTACAGCTCTGTATCCCTAGCGAACAGGGAAAACTTCTGCTGAGCGATATCCACGGTGGGGTCTGCGGTCACCATGCCATGCCAAGGACCTTGGTTGGGAACGCATTCCGATAGGGTTTCTACTGGCCCACCGCAGTAGCCGACGCTGAGCAAATTGTACGCACCTATGAAGGGTGTTAGTACTACGCTCGGCAAACTCACCTCCCAGCCTAGGCGCTCTAGATGATCCCCATCACGTGGCCCTTCGTGGTCTGAGGGCTCGACCTGGTTGGGCCACTCAAAAAGGCGCCCGGGGGCTTCACCCACCTGCTTGTCACCATAGACAAGTTTAGGAAATGGATTGAAGCTCGACCAATCTCCACAATCAAATCTGAACAAGCTATGCTATTCTTCCTCGACATCATCCACCGTTTTGGAGTACCAACCTCCATCATCATAGACAACGACACGCAGTTCAC
This sequence comes from Miscanthus floridulus, assembly GCF_019320115.1. Lineage (NCBI taxonomy): Eukaryota > Viridiplantae > Streptophyta > Magnoliopsida > Poales > Poaceae > Miscanthus > Miscanthus floridulus. Next base: position 112,906,040 of record NC_089581.1, on the reverse strand, counting down.
CGGCAGGAAATTCATTCGATTCTGTGATGAACAACACATCCGGATCGACTGGGCGGCTGTCGCGCACCCCTGGACGAATGGGCAGGATGAGCGCGCGAACGGCATGCTCCTGCAGGGCCTCAAGCCTAGTATCTTCAACCGATTGAACAAGTTCGGCGCACGCTGGGTTGCCAAGCTCCCGGCGGTGCTCTAGAGCCTGAGGACAACTCCTAGCCAGGCCACCGGCTACACACCTTTCTTCATGGTTTATGGTTCCGAGGCCATTCTCCCAACGGACCTCGACTATGGAGCGCCAAGAATCAGAGCATATGACGAACAAGGGGCCAAGGCATCCCACCAAGACGCCATGGACTAGCTAGACGAAGCCCGCGACATCACCCTCCTCCGTTCGGCCAAGTACCAGCAGGCATTGCGACGATACCACAACCGACGGGTGCGGGACCGAGCCTTCAACGTTGGGGACCTTGTCCTCCGCCTCGTCTAGAGCAACAAGGACCGCCACAAGCTCTCCCCGCCCTAGGAGGGGCCGTACGTCGTCACGGAAATACTCCGCCCAGGCGCCTACAAGTTGAAAACCATCAACGGCGAGGTCTTCACCAATGCCTAGAACATTGAGCAGCTATGTCATTTTTACCCTTAAATAAACGTATGTTTCTTCTTATCAGTTTTTGTCTTTACAAAACCCCGATCTTTAGTGACATCCGACCCCTGCAAATTGTGAGGGGCTGGACCTCACACGAGGACTGATACAAGTACAAGTACGTTTACCTTGCAAACACTTCGTTTACCTTGCAAACACTTCCTGTATTATCTTTGAAAACTTTATCTAAGTTTTCCGTTCTTCTCATAGAAAAGTCCTAAAGGACTAAGATTTTGGGAACGAATTCTAAGTACAACTGGTAGGACTGTGGGAGACCCACGCCCCAGCGGCTACAACCTCTTTGCTCACCAGCATGATCAGAATTAATTCACCCGCACTCCTAGTTTCTTACAACTTGGGCCACGGGAAGGGTCGGAGGGCACCGAAACCTCTTCTACAAAAAGAGGAAGCTGAAAAGCTATTTTCCATAATAAAAGATGAAAATTTGTTCATTTTTGCACAAATTAACCACTTACAAAATGATTTCATCATGCAAAGGACTGTTCACTCTGGGCTCCCCCAAACTTATTCGCTTACAGTCTCTACTTAGCTTTACTACGAGTACTACTGCGGTCGCCGCGCCAAGCTCTCCATCAGCAACGTCTGGGCATGTACACAGACTAGTTCGTCTACAGTGGCCGTCGCGCCAAGCTCTCCATCGGCAACGTCTGGGCATGTACATGGACCAGTTCATCTACTGCGGCCGCTGTGCCATGCTCTCCGTCGGTGACGTCCCACCGCTTCGCCGGATCTTCGAAGGCACCGTCATCTGCAACAACGAGCACCACCCTGACGACGGCGCCTCTGCTGGGACACCCCAGGACTACGCCATCATCATTAGCCACAACCCCGACAACGGTGATGAGGCGACAAGTGCCTCCCGCTGAGGGAAGGCCGCAACCAACAGCGGCAAAGTCAACAACGCTCATCGCCCTCCGGTGCCCTTTCTCCTTTGGCAGCGGCGGCTCCCCCTCAGCACAGGTGAACCGCGCCATCTCATGTACGTTGGATGACCTCCAGCTCGACATCACGCTCCAGATTCACAAGCGGATCTGTGAGTTCTTCTCTCCCTGGCATAACCCTCTCTTACTTAGGAGCCGATGCTTTCGGTGAGAAGGAAGGAGAGGAGGCGGTAGCTCGGAGGTTGGTGGGGAGGTGGGATGAGAACTCTTCCTCCCCCCTCCTATTTAAAGAGGGGGCTTAGTAGCTAAGGAAAGGCAAAAGGTTCAGACAAAAAACTCTCTGCCTTCCCCTATTCAATACAAATGCAAAATCAATGCTGACAGAAATCTGAGGGGACGCGACGGAAACGACGGGACGTGCTCTGGTCGATGGGACGCCGCCTGGTAGGACCATGGGATGACCCAATGATGGAACCTCCTTCTAGGGGGAGCCCAACGAGCCTCCTGGGTTGATCGGGCGGCCTAGGCAAAACCACCAACAAACGATCGATTGAAAGATAAGCACCCCTGTTTACTTACTTTGAGTGTTGAATTCTTTACCGAGCTTCCGACCCCAGCAACGGCAGAGGCACGGACATCACTCAGGGGCTACCGAGGGTGCCCATTTGTCTAAAACACCCTCTTGGTCTGACCCCTCTATACGTTTGGGAGACCAAAAGCACGGCGTGTGGGAATACAACGGTGAGTACAACTGGACGAACCATCAGACCCTACGCCCCGACGGCTATGGTGTTTCTTTTGGTTCACCAGCATAATCGCGTTCACAATTCCTCACATTACTAGCCTTGGCTCCTGCCTTCCCAAAAGGAGTTGGAGGGGTCCACCTGCAGAGCCCCCCTTCGCGGGGGAAGCTGGCAGATCGCTTAAAAATCAATCGCAAAAACAAAAGTAGTGATGCTTATGCAGGTTACTTCGGCCTCGTCGAAAATGTCGGACCCGAACCTAGCTTGAACATGTCTGGTAGGAGCTTCCCATGGCTCGTACCACCAAGGTAACGTTACCGACCCCCGCTTTCATCTCGATTAAACTATATGTTAAATTCATGCATTCAAACATTGCATATGCAAACCCTTGCATCTCAACGCTTCGTGTCGTGTCACGAAGCGGTAGCCGCCTCATTTAATATGAGCGGTGCCTGACCAGGGTTCGAAGGATGGCCCGCGAAGGGCTCGAGGCCACCTCATGTCAAACAGAGCTAGGGGAGAAAAACCAAAATGAGCCCCAGCGGCCTTGCCCGACCCCATTTAGAAGTGGACAGGGACATCTCGACCTTTCTCGTTCGATTCTAACCTTGAGCCAGACCCACAGAATCTCCGTCAAGGAGAGGCCAACGGGCCGCCTAAGCCCAACAAACGGCTTGGGCATCTGCCGGGAGGCGGGTTTAGAAGTAGTGGAATGCCACATGAGGGCTCTGCCGACCCCATCAGCGAATGATGGATCCGGATTCCACATGAACATACCCGTTAGCGAGCTCATTGAGCACGACACTCGAGTCATCGAGGCAAGTGTCATCAACTCAACCCCTCCGGTTGTGGAAACCGAGGATGAGGTAGCACGCGAAAACATGGCCGACCCCTAGCAGACCCTAAAAAGGGCTCGGGGCTCGAGCCACTCGATCTAAGATTAAGAGACCAAGGTTCGATGGCTGACCAGCGAAGGGTCCGAGGCCGCCTCGCGTCAAACAAGAGCTAGGGGAGAAAACACAGATGAGCCTCAATGGCCTTTGCCCAACCCGCATTAAGGCGAATAGGGTCATCTCAACCTTCTTGTTCAATCCAGCCTCTAGCCGAGCCCATAGAAACCCCATTGAGGGGGAATTTGTTGGAAGGTGGGCAAAGGAGTAACGGAACGCCCCCCCCCCCTGAGGGCTTCGCCGATCCTGCCACGAAGCAAACGGGATCAGATTGTGTCTGAACATCCCTATTAGCGAGCTCATAGCGCACGGTCACGCAGCGATCATCGAAGTCCAAGGTAAGAGGTACGAGTAAATACAAATGTAAGTTTGCCTCTCTCGCCCTAGTCTCCAGTAACATTCGACCCCAGCAACCGCAAGGGGTCGGATCTCACTCGGGGGCTGATAAAGGTATGGGTACCTCCTTTCTTTTTTTGAAAAAACATTACATTAGATCTCCTCCTCGCATCAAGACTGGCGGCAAGATTTGGGGGAACAGACTGGCAAGATGGCGTCGTTGCCGGGGATTGAACCCGGGTCACCCGCGTGAGCCCACGTCCCGATAGCTACAGTAATTCTGCTCACCAGCACACTTAAAATTTCCTCCACAAAACTTCGGGCCCTATGGTCTTAACAAATGGAAGGATCGATTGTCGAAATCTTGTCATCACAAAAAAAGAGAAGAAGGTAAGATTAAACAAATGAAACAAAAATTACGAAACCGTTTCTAGGACACAAAAATACTGACACTTGTTCACATATTACAAATAAGCGTTTATCAAGCTAACTACTTCCGTGAAGGGAGAACCTCTTGTTTTAGCTGATCTGCCAGGTTCCACGTGAGGGGAGCCACTGCCTTTTCCATCTTGTCTAGCTCATCGTCATCATAAACAGGTGCAAAACCATGACTCATTACCTTCAGGTTGATCTCTTGATCGTAATGGGAATGGGCGACAGCAAAGGCTTGGGTGATCCTGGCATGGAAGGCGTCCTCCTCAAGTTGGCCTACTCACGCCGTGATTCCCACAGCACGAGCTGCAAGCGAGCTGGATCCTTCTGGCTGCGCCACCTCTAGGATGTCGGTAACCACACCGATGGCAGTTTGTAGTAGGTCATGCTCGTCGCTTTCGACCCGGAGGATCTCTCGCACCTTGGCAAGCTCCTTCTCCAACCTGGTAACAACATTCTCAATGTCCAACCTCTGGCTCATCGCATCCCCAAGATCCGCCCGGAGGGAGTCGGCCACCCCACGCGCCTCGTCGCGCTCCCAGATGGCCCGGTCCACCCTCTGCTGCAACACCATGGACCTCTCCTCAGCCTTAAGCTTGAGGTCTTGCTCCGTCTGTAGCTCTGCCAGGAGCTCGCCGACCCGCTCACTAGCCGTGGCATTCTTCTGCAGTAGCTCGTCTTGCTCCTTTCAGAGCTTGGCGATCTCCTCCTCATCCAGCTTCGTCCTCGCCAACAAATCCTCAAACATCGCATGGAACTCCTCCACGTCACGACGCGCCTCAGCCTCCCGCCGCTGGACGACAGCAAGCTGCGCACTCACATCTCCTCACAACTGGGCCTCCTTGGTGAGGCGGTCCCACTCCGCCTTTCGCTCGTGGAGAAACCAGGATTTATTCTGGCTACGGGCAGCAAGATTCTAAAAAGAAGACCGGTATCAAAAACACGAAAACACAAGGATATGAAAAGGAGGAGAACAAGGCGAATACCCGGCTAGAAGGAACGATGATTTTTGCGCAGGGCTCCATTGGCCTGGTTCAAGGCATTGATCACGGCCGAGAACCCGATGTCAAGGTTCTCACGCTCCACACTCTCAGCAACATCATCAAGCGAGAACAGAGCCGATGACGGATCCCGAGCATCCATCCAACGGAGCGTCGGCTCACTCCGCGTGGGGGAACGGCTGCCCCCCGATAATAGGGCTGGGGGCGACGGCCGACGAGTCCTTCCCACCACCATCGCCAAGACACCTGGAGACCCACTGGCCGTATCCTCCCCCATCTGGCCCACCTCGGAGGCCACCACGGCCGCATCTGACCCCATCGAACCTTATGCGGTCGTGGCCTCCCCCATCTAGACCTCCGGTGGCGTGGACTGCGCCGCTCCCTCGGACGCCACTATGGTCGCATCCAACTCCACCTGATCCGCGGCGGGCGCCATCTCTGTGGCCACCGGAGGTGCGAACTATGGCACCCCCTCGAACACGACCACGACGGCGTCCGGCTGCTCCTGGCCTGACGCGGTCATGGTCGCCTATTCAGCAACCACCAAGGGCGTAGGCGCCACCGCGGGCACCGCTGGATCGGCCAACGAGGCCGCAACGCTCCTACCCGAAATAGGGGCGACGTCGGGCAGCACCAGCCATCCCGTCTGAAGGGCAAGGCTCTTCTTGGGCGCTAGCCCCAGAGGGTGGCCCCATCGCAAAAATCTACAAAAGAGAAAAAGTGTAAGATCAGAACAAAAAAATAAAGGGAACAACGAGGGGAGTCGATGACGTACTCTGACGCTTTCGGGCGGCGGGTACATTTTGGGGATGAACCCCCGGACCCCTGCTCCAACTCATGTAGGTGGGACCATTTTAAGCCTGTCCCCTGCTCCGAGGCAGGGGGGCTCGTCTCCCTTGTCTCATGAGGCATGGCGCCAGAGCCGCTCCCCTCCATCACCTCTCAGGGCATGGCGTCGGAGCCGCTCCCCTCCACCGTCTCATGAGGCACGGCACCAGAGCTGCTCCCCTCCCCCATCTCATGGGACGTAGCACCAGTGTTGCTCCCCTCCATCACCTCTCAGGGCATGGCATCGGAGCCGCTCCCCTCCACCGTCTCATGGGGCGCAGCACCGGAGCCGCTCCCCTCCATCACCTCTTGGGGCATGGCATCGGAGCTGCCTCCCTCCACCAGCACCACAGGGATGGTCTCGGATCCGACCCCTCCCGTCCATCGATCCTCTGCCAGCACCCCGAGGGTAGCGGCGGATCCATCGGCTCCCACCGGACCTAGGGGTGGGCCTGACTCCACTGCTCCCGCAGACTCGCTTCCCTCCGCATGGAACGGGAAGGGTCCCTATGTGGGCAACGAGTCCTCGTTCACCAGGTCACCCCAATCCACGCCGGCTGCTTCCTCATCCGACTCATCGTCATCATCATCGTCTTCACTACTTGTCTCCTCTCCTCGATCTTGAGCTTGCGGCTTCCGTATCGCCTTCTTCTTCACAAGCTCCCACGTCTTCTTGTCCCAACCAGTCGCGGCGCGGTTCACTGCCGTCTAGGATGGGTCCTTCGGCAATAGAGTCGGGCTATCTTTGAAGTGCAGTCCCCCCGGCTGGTCCTGCCATCCCAAGGTTAACATTAGGGGATTAGAAATTACAAGAAAAGGAAGGAGCAAGAGGCAAGAAAACTTACGAAGTCAACAAACCCCGATTTCGGTCGCATCGGAGGATGCCTCGGCACCGGATACACAAACTCAAGGATAGCGCCAGTAGAGTCATTCATGGGCTCCATCGCCTCCTTGATTCGCTGCGCCACTTCAGAGAAAGGGAGCGCCTCATCAATGAGCACTGTCCCTTCAAATGATGCTTTGGGCACCATCTGATATAGGGGAAGTGCGTGCACCATCAGCAGCGCCACCCTCCTCGCATGGTAGGCACCGATGATCCCCGACCCCTTCACGCTCCTCTGCTTTAGAGTTTGGATGGCGGCGAGAAGGCTGTTGAGTTGCTTCTTCCTCTTGCCTGAGACGCCCCACCCCCACGACCCTGGGGCCTCCAAGATGTAGGGCCCGGTGAAAGCTGGCAAGGGGGGGCGGCGTCGTTCTTGATATAAAACCATTGCGAATGTCACCCCTTGTTGGAGGTGGACAGACACATTAGCGGGTACATCCTCCCTCGGTTGTTGCGAAGGTGGATGCTGGCGCACCCCACCGACGCATGCAGCTCTTGCTACCCGACCCGCCTCTTCACCAGATTAATGACAAAAATATACCGCCACAGGTCAAAGTGGGGACCGATCCCCAACAACCCCTCGCACAGGGCGACAAACACCGCAATGTGCTGGATCCCGTTGGGGGAAAGGTGCTGCAGTTCCACCTGATAATAGTCCAGCAATCCCCGGAAAAAATGGATGGGCGGGCATGGCGAATCCCCGCTCATGGAAGTGAGTAAAAGATACGACATACCCTTCAAGCGGCTGCGGCTCCTCCTCCTCACCAGGCAGTCACCACTCCTCGGTGGTGGTCAACGGGCAAAGGAGGCCTCGGTGGATGAGGCCCTCCAGGCACTGAAGGGAGATGTTGGATTTGTACCCCGGGTCCATTGCGACAATGGGAGCAGCATGGAGAAGAAGGCAGCAGCAAGTTTGATGGCGGTGGTGGCGCGGGCGTAGGAGGCTAGGGCGATTGGTGGTGGAGGCTTCAGATGCAAAGGCAAGGGGGCAAAATACAGAACCCTAGGGGCGAACCCCATGGTTTTATAGGGGCAACGGATGCGAGAAGGGCAACCGCCCACCTCGATCTCCGGGCCTGCCACGCGCACCGTTGCATCACGTCGCGGGACACGCGCCCGCGATCCCTATCCTCTCCCACCAAAATCATGCTGGACGGTTTGCCTTCCTGAAGCAACCGGACTCTTTTCCCACAGAGGGGACGTGGACCAGGAAAATCTCTTCTCTAATCCGTCTAGGCCCATAACGACCAGGGGTCAGCCCAAACCAACTCAATGGCCGCCCCAACGAAGGATGGGCCTATGAGAAACCAGAACTCAAAGACGCAAGCATCACCAGGGCCTTGATCCGCAGCCAGGACCTAGCCAGGCCGGAACTGAGTAAAATTCCCACGAACGGAATACCACGATTCCCTTAAAAATGTCCCGTCGACAAAAAACCAAGTTCTTCAGCCTTACCCACTAAGGGTCCGATACTACCCCCCGGGGCGACTCTACTCCAGTCACCCGGGGGCTCGGGGGCTACACCCATCGGGTGCACTCACGCGCACCCTCTGGCGAGCTAACTCCGATGAAATTAAAAACACCCCCCGGACGATTCTATCCGAATCGCCCGAGGGCTCAGGGGCTACTATCAAGGACCTAAGACCGGGGTACCCCAGGAGGTGGAACCAATAACCATCGAATGTTAAAAACTTCTAGACGGACAAGGGCACCGCCACGTTCCTTGCTCGAATGATGGGAGTTTGGTTCCACCTCGCCCAACACCTTTGGACTGGCTCCACCTTGCTTGAGGGCTAAGGGCTAGTCTCCGCCTCGCCCGACACCTTTGGGCCAGCTCCGCCTCGCCCTAGGGCTAAGGGATAGACTCCGCCTCGCCCGACCCCCGAGGGACAGGCTCGGTCTCACCCAAGAGATAAGGGCCAGCTCCGCCTCGCCTAAAAGCTTAGGGATTGACTCCGCCTCGCCCGACCACCGAGGGACGGGCTCGATCTCACCCAAGGGACACCCACAGCACTGCTTCCTGCTCTGACCCCATGACCGGGGCTCACGGGAAGCCTGCTCGCCGCTCTTCTCCGACCGGCGCACTGAGGACTGACTGGAGCCATCCGACCGAGGCCTCCCCGTTCGAAGGGAACCAGAAGACGTGTGAAGAAAGGCAAGGCATGGCTCATAAGTCAAAACCACTATACTAGAGTCCATACCCTGCACCCCGACAGGAAAGGTACTACTAGGGAACGACGGGATGGATGCTTTAGACCCCTCCAGGCATAGCAGAGCCTTGATAGTGTTATGGGCGCATGCTCTTCGCCCTACAGAGTTGTGGGCGCCGCCTTCAGCCCTCGGGCACAGAACCCAACGTAGACATACGACAACCACTAAGGTCCAGAAAAAGACTCGCGTCCTCCACAAATGACGGATGTGCTGTCACCACGTTATGGCCCCAAGGGAGCGGCACCCGTTCATGGCGCCTCAGGTCCACCAGATTGGAACACTAGCTTCGGCCTCCAGATGCCCTCTCCGATCGAAAGGCCTTGCCCCTAGCGCTACTTCAGACCCCGACCCCGCGTCCCTCTGACGGGAACTCATAGGAACCAGAAGGCATGCGGAGCAAGGCTAGGCAAGGCTCATAAGTCAAAACCACTATACCAGAGTCCATACCCTACGCGGGGTAGTACTCTGTAGGCATCCTGACATTCTACAGTGGCATCGACAGTATTGTAGGCGCTTATCATCCTTTCGCACCCACCGGAATGGACAACAAGGCTTGCTAGACGTGAACAACAAGGTTAGGCAGCGTACACACCCTAGACCTCTCACTTGTAAAGCTGTCCCCTTCATCTATAAAAGGGGATGTGCTTCCTCCCACAAAGGGACCGACTCTTAACGAACAACACACATCACACAGTCAAGCTGCTATCAGGCTCTTGACATCCTTTTGACCCTTTCATCAGAGACTGGGGACCAGTCCCTCTCTCGATCGTTTGTACCCCCTACTACGAACCATTTTTCGGTGCTAATAACACGAGCAGCAACAGACTGGACGTAGGGACATTCGGCCCGAACCAGTATAAATCTTGTGTCCTTTAGCGCACCATCCGGGCCTAATGCGCATCACTATAAATTTACTTGCCAGTGCTTGTACGAAACACCGACAACTCTTAAAATAAGAATACATCTATCAAGCCACTAAGCTAGCTCTACCGACTAAGACACTAAGTTGCCTATTATTTCCACTAAGCAGGTATGAAACATTTCATGTATTAACTTAGCAACTAAAGGCATTCTCACTCTTAATACCGATTTACTATATATACAATAAAACAAGGAGTACTAGCTACCATATTTATCAACCTATTCGAAGGCTACAAAAATTACAATGAGTGTCTAATAATGTTATGAGTCTACTATAAAATTTTCAGAGCTAGCACTTCTACCATTTCATCACGAAAATTAATTCTCTAAATAATCCTAATAACAACAAGCATATTACAACAAATAAAGTAACCCTAAAGATACCATAGAACTGTATGAACTAAATACACTAAAAGCTAGATCATGAATTTAGGAAACTAACAAAATTTACTTCATGATTTTTGGACACTTACATAATTTTATACTAATTATCAAAGATCAGTTCATGATTTAATTTAGAAAATCATTAACTAATTCATTAGAAAAGAAAAGGGTGAAATAGCCTAGCGCAGCCCATCGTAGCTTGGCCCAAGCCCACGCACGCGAGACCCACCGGCGTGGCCCAATCGAGCGGCAACGGCCCACAACAGGAAGGCCCACGCACGCCGACACAATTGCGAAAACATCCGCGCGCTAATACTGAATCAATCCGTAGTCCATAGCACTATTCCTACCATCTAGACTTAAGCAATCTAGCCCTCGGAACATCCTATCTTTACCACGGCTAGGTCCTCGGGAACCCGCGCGTGCACTGGGCGGTCCCTACCGGCCAGCCTAGCCCCTCCCCGCCCCCAATAGCGAGCCAATGCTCACCTAGAGGCAAACACAAAGCGGTGGGCGGTGAAGCGGTGAACGGAGACGTGGTCCAGAGCTCTCTCCATAGCGGTGGAATCCCATGCGGTGGCGGCCATGTTCCCGTGAGCCAAGGTACAAACAACGTGAACAAACCAAGGAATGGGCATTAGCAACTCACCTAGAGCCTACCCATCATGGTGGCTTGACTGGGGATGGACCGGGTGCGTCTAGCCACGTGCACACCGCAAGCACAGCGATGGTCGCGATGGCGCAACCGCGTCAGCAGCGTTGGGCAGGTAGTAGCAGTGCAAATGGGGTGCGCATAGGGTGAAGGACTGCGAGACGACGTTGGGGGTACAACCAATTGGGCTCAGGAGGACCAGGCAAGTAATGCCCATGGCTACGGTGTCTAAGCCTTTAATGGCGCGACGGTGGACGCCGACTCCAAATTGGAGCTTGCCAAGGCACGATTTGACACGGTGCGGTGTCTGTTGGCTAGCAGGCTAGAAGACGGAGTTAGGAGCGCACTGAGCTGACTAGACATGACCTATCCATGTTGAATTGGTGGCATGGCCTGGCTAGACCGACAGCAGAGGAGGGAGGGGAAAAGAAAGGAATGGGGTCGGCTACTTGTCCACGCTTTGGTGGGACATGGCTGACGCACATGTGCAAGCACTGTGAGCCAACGTAGCCAGGAGAGGGGGCATACTCACGTGCGGCGCTGGCAGTGCAGCAGCGTGGTCATGGCACCATTAATGGTGAGAGACAAGTGGGTGGCCTCGGCAAGGCCACATGCACGAATTCGACAACAACGACGCAGAGACATAGGCAGACGCGACGCAACGCTGTGGCGTCGAGGTGACAGCGCGGCGCAGCCGGCCACCATGACCAGCCGGGCACGGCCAGACATGCGCGCATGTGGCCAACGCGCCGATGACGGCATAGGAGAACGGTGACCGCGTCAACGCAAGGAACTCGGCCCAAAACGTGCCATGCACGCTTTTTAAAGCGTCCCAAAAATCCAATTCGTTGATTCAATTGCTAAACCGCCTATGTTATACTTAAGAGGGCATGCTAGGCTACTAAAACAAGCCTTAATACCCCATCACTCCTTAACCCGATTCTTCTACAAAAATCACCAAACCTAGCTTTGTCAAACCACTTTTCAGACTTACGAAATCGACTAAGTCTCGATCGTATTCGCGTCAAATTCGATATCCAAATTATTCGGTATGCTAGCTAGTGAATTAATTTCTCGACCGCAGGTATTTCATCGCCATCTACAAAGTTCATACTTTCAACTTTACTAAAGTTCCGTATATACGTTCTATAGTGTTTTCGTTCAATAAAAATTCGCGAACATCCATACTTGATAATTTTATACGTCACGAACGACCTTTCGTTAAGCATTTCTGTTGGTTGTTTTAAGTTACGTAAATTGATTCACACACTATATTACATACATTGGCACATAACCATGATGCTCATGACATGTTTTAGCAAAAGATTTTACAGTCTAACACCGAGGTTGTTACATAACTATTAGCAGATAATGAATTCAAATAGGGCCAATAGTTAGAACAAGCTAAACTAACAGCTAATTAACAATAACTAGTCCATCAACCCGTGCTCCCGTACGGGCTAACATTGAGATACTTAAGCAATAGAAATCCTATTTATTTAATACATATTAACTAATAAAAATTACTTCATACAATTAACTTTTATTTGAATCTAGATTTACATGTATGTGCAGAATTGTCATTAGCATGACTGAGAGAAATCGTTGTGTGTTTTCTTTTTCTTCCTTTGTTTTGAGTTTTAGTATGGCTGACTTTGACTAATATATGGACGTGTTGGATGTCCCTCTTTATGAATTGAACTGTGTGCATATATAACAAATTAGAAAGTTAATTCACCTTCTAATATAAATTACTCCCCTAACCCGTGCTCTCGCATGGGATAGAATCTTAGTAGACGTAAGCATTCGTCATTGTTTAATATCTCAACTAATAAAACTTACTTATATTAAATTACACATTTTACAATTTGTTTATTTTCTAACACAACAGACATAATAGATACTTTGAACGGTCTATCTAGTTGTGATAACCATATGTTTAGTCATCCATATCCATAATTTGTTACTTTTCCTGACACCTCTATTTATTTTTAGTACGCATTTATCTGAAACATTAGACTAAACTGTGGTGCATGTTGTTACAGCTCATATCTTATGACGCTATGAATCGAAGTGTTCATTTTTTAATTATAATCTTATTAATTGCTACTTACTTTATAATATCAAGATAAATTGAAACTCTTGTGTTTATATTATATTTTATTAATTGTGTACTTTTAAAATAAGGATATGTTAGGCCATAAACTACACTATAAAGGATTATAATGGCATGAATAAAATTTAAAACCATCACTACGTCAATTAAGATCGATGGTAGAGCTTGATCTGAGATCATGGATGACGTAGAGGTGCCAACCTAGACAGGACACTAATATCCAAGTTTTATAATGATTGTTTACTTTAAAGGAATACAATACCAGTAAGATATAGTACATCTGGTATACTCTAACCTCCCCAGTCCTCAAAATGTTTGAAGTATTTCAAGAAATTATATGTGTAATAATGCTTATATAATCAATATAGACATATCGACCGTTTTAGTTAGAATGTATAAATATCTAAGGCAAGATTTTATAAATTATATGTCATGGTCATTAATATAATTTAAATAACTTGTTAGTATCATTAGTATATGAGTCATTAATAAAATATTTTCATGATTATTAAAACATAATATTATATATATATATATATATATATATATATTGTGCATGCATCTGTACTTGATGTACATATATTTACTTCCATCGAATTTTAATATATTAATGTGAATAGAATCGTGTAATGTAAAAACTTTTTTAAGTTAAAAATCTAGTGTTTATTGTATGTTTTATTCGAATTTTAGGGTTTTTTATTTTATTTAAAAAATCTATATCCTAGGCTACTCGTTAATTTTGACAATGACATAAATAGTCATTTCAGCTTGAACCACCACACTTAAGATGTTGGATTTCATTATATCAAAACATTATGTGTAGTATTATTATTTTATATAATTTAAACTATTTAAAATTAAATTAGGAATATTAGTGTATTAGTGAAAATGTATAAACTTATTTGAAATAATGACTTAAAATTTTATTATTTTGATGTGTCATTATAATTTTAACTGAGTTATCAATGTCATTGCTTTGTATTGTTAAGAGACATTTCAGTAGTTATTAAAATAATTTTTTATCCTTATGCATACATATTCCCTGGTCTACATGAGGGGACGCATCAGTGTGCTTACTTTTAACTTCACATATACATATAGTACTTATGAATATTGGATGATATTTCATAGTATATTTATTTATTAATTACATGAGGATTAGAGATCTATTTTTATTTATTTTTATAATGGCTTGAGATTGATATTTACTTTATGTTACATTTTATAATGGCATATATGATAATTTGAATGCAAACTTAATGGTTATTTTTTATTACCTTTCATAATGGTAGATGCAAGTAATAAATAAAAATATTAGAATATTTTAAATTATCTTTCATAATAGCTGAGATGGATAGTTTAAGTATAAATTTAGAGCGTTACTTTGAATTGTCACTCATCATTATAGACATGTTTTATTTAGATGCAAATATTTAAGGATTGTGTTGAATTATCTTCAATCAATAAACAATAAAAGTACAGGAAAAATACCAAACAAATGGTTTATTCTTTCGGTGTGGTTGACAAAAAATTATCTTTTTTAGAATGTCAGTTGTCACACCTCTTTTACTGACAGTTCGGCACAAGTGTATCTATTTTTTTTGTTGAGGTTGATAGATTATATACATTTTATTAATAGACTAACTTTATTTATGTTTGATTTTTTTATTAAAAGATTAACTAACGAAGAACGTCATGGGTTGATATCTTATATTAAATACATTACCCAATCGTTAACGTGATCGTGAAGCCCTGGTTTTTTATTAAGATATATTAACGCACCTTTAACGTGATCAAGGTATCTACTAGATAATTTTATTATTAGTCAACAGCCCATTGAATATTTCCTCCTGTGCGGCCAAATTTTTTGGCAACGATGTTTTAGGCTAACAGTTAACCATAAGGACTAATATTTTATTCATATATTAACCAACCTTTAAGGTTATCGGTAGTACCTATTATATTGGATATTTAATTAACCAACGACCGTTCAATATTTTATCCCGTGTGGCCAGAGTTTTTTTCGGCAATGATATATTAGTCTATTTTTTATTTGTAAGGATGGAGGTGAGTAACATCTTTTTAAAAAATAAATTAAAAAGTAAAATAGATCTAGATCTAATGGTTATGAATAGTTACTCTTCCAATTAATGGCCAGTGTTTAATGTCAAAATTTGTAGCATTTATCTTTTTCTAACGCATCTAGTGAGAATTAACGTGGAGCATCCATTCGAGCATCTAATTAGTAATAGAAAGATGCAGAAGCAGCATTGTACACATATACTTTGCACCCTCTATCGTAGCACTACTACAGAATGAATATCACTGCGGCACCATCAGTGTTGGATTTTAGTGAACCGACAGTGATAACCCTTCCCTACCGGTTCTGAGCTTCAAAATCAGAAAATAATTAGAGGTCAGCGAAAACCGGCAGTGAAAGTTCACATCACTGTCGTCTACATAGCAAATATATAGCAAAACCTGATTTTGCAAAAAAAATGTAAATTAATAAAATGTGAAAAATAGATCATTGTCGGTTAGCAGAAACCGACATTGATGGTCAGGAGACCACTGCTGGCTTGAGCTACAAACCGGCAGTGTTGTCCAAGAGATCACTACTGGCTTGATCTCAAACCGGCAGTGATGGACAAGAGAACGCTGTCAGCTTGAGCCACAAACCAGCAGTGATGTACATGATAACACTACCGGCTTGAGCCAAGAACCGACAGTGCTGGTCAAGACATCACTGCCGGCTTGAGCCACCAACCGGCAATGTTGGCTTAACTTGACACTGTCGGGTTGTGCTAGGAACCTACAGTGGATGTCTTGTTATCACTGCCGGTAACAGTGATGTCTTGATATCATGGCCGGTTTTGAGTTACCGGTAGTGATCTGAACCCCCATCACTGTCGATTTGCATGTGTCGGTTCAAAATCCGACAGTAAAAAGGGTTTTGAACTGGCAGTAATGTGAAGAACTGGGGTAGTGTAGGTACGCACGCTCCTCCCTCCTCCATAGTAGGCTAGGAGCTGCCAACACCTGCTGCCTGGCCCCAAAAACAACCTCTTCCTAATCATCACCACCATCGTCCATCATCACACGTAGTTGCCTGTGGCGTTGGTGCTTGGAAAATCATGTAAGTAGCTACATCAAATTACCATCTCTCATTCGTATGCATGATTACTCAAATCGATTCTTACCCAAGTGGCCGAATCGATCGACCGGTGTAGTACTGCGTACCGGCAGTCATTACCAAGCTCGCGCGAAATTCTTCCATCAATCCACGATCCAATGGTAGCCACAATGCACATCGACCGATCGGGATAACCAAGCAACTAAAGGCAAGCTAGATAGCTGGCCTCGTGCCATAGTGTTAGCACTGTTCATCAACCAACAACAGCTCCTAGCTTGCCAAGACAAGTATCTAAAGAAGCCCTAGTGCATAGGCCCGTTTAGGAGAGGAGGCCCAACCCGTTCACCACCAGCCTAGACTGGCTCTAATAGGCGCTAGTACTTAAGAGGGAGGCGTAGCAAAGAGCGGGTCATGAACCCTGTAACAGAAATCTGAATTGACATTCTAAGCACTCATCATTATGCATTTGTAGTATTACTCTGCCTATCTTTTATTTTGTAGTTGTTTCTTTCTTCTTCCCCAATCAATTGCTAACAAACTGGTATCAGACTAGTCGATCCGTTTCCACCTTCACCGCCTCTGATTACTCTAGATTCTGCCATCGTTGCCGAGCATCCCCATTTCACTCACTGTTAGCGCACGCATGGAGTCATGGATCCCAACCTAAAGATCGTGATCGACATGCTCGACCGCCTCACCAAGCGCTTCAATGATCGTGAGGTGCACTGGGAGCGCTGATTCACTAGATTGGAGCGCAACCTCTTCGCCCGCAATGAGTACGTCGACCACCACTTCACTAAGCTAGAGTCCCATGGTTCTATGCATGTCGACGCGATCGCTGACCCTAACATAGCCAAGCCTCTCTCGATGTTGGAATCCATCTACGTCGACAGTGAAGCGGCCATCTCCAAGCGTCTGGCTGCGCTCGAGTCGATCCTCGCGGACAACATCACCGACGATCACGATGCCCACGTCACCACCCTAGAGACAGTTGTTGCTGACATGAACGTGTGGCTGATTGACTGTGAGGTCAACTAGGAGTAGAACTAGTGGGTTTACTTTACTATTGCAAGTATATAAGCCATGGGAAAACTAAGAAGACTTGGAGAGAGATAGAAAAGGAGTAGAGGGCCATACCTTCGGGCTTGGTAGAGTAGACACCATGGCAGTGGGTACATAGTGTAGGCGGTGAAGTTCCATGTCATGGTGGCCATGCAGAGGCGATGGTGAAGTCGATGGCGGCTTCCCATCGCTGACAGCACGCTCTCTTTAGATTGAGTTAAGGTTTCTCTATAGGAGGGTTGCGGTGGCTCAGGTCAACCTCATACCTCGTGCCCCAGCCCCAACAACCCTTTTATGGTGCTCAATGCTTTCAAAATGATTCTGGATTTTCTCCTTTACAACATATACCTTAGTGTCAATGTGTTTGGCAGCACACTTGACTTGTTGTCATAGGAGTTAACTTACTTTAAATGGTTATTGTTGTTGCCTACCATTGTTAAATCTGGGTACAAATTTCCTTAACCTCCTTTTGCCTGTTCCTTAAGCCTCATGACAAGCTATACTATGGTATGCCTCACTGATGACACCATAACTGTTTCTTTGGAGCTTTTCCACAATAATACTCCAACTACGAGTGTTAGCAACTACTGTGGATTTTACTACACATCTCGCCAAGACTTAACTTTTTGTACCCTCAACTATTTGAGAGTTCTTATTCTTTCTTACTCAGCATGAGGCCTATAATACTTTGCAACATTGCAAGACATTCTCAACTCAATTCTAGTGATCTATATCTGAACTGGACTTCTGCCAAAATATCTCGGATACATAAACTACGTCAAGGTAAGTTCTTACTTGTACTTGTATACTCATCAAGCTTCCAATAGCTAAAGCATATGGAACCATGTTTATTTGATCAATCTCATATCGGTTCTTGGAACACTTAGAGTTCCCAAATCTATTACCCTTGACTATAGGAGCAGGCGTAGGTTTACTCGCATGCATACTTTACTTCTTTAGAATCTTTTCTAAGTATGCCTTTGTGATAGTCCTAATACCCCATTTTTCTTCTATCTCGGTGAATTTTGATTCCTAGAACCAATGACGCTTCACCAAGATCATTCATATTGAAACTTAGGGACAAAACTTCTTCTCCAATGACAGATTAACATCACTACTAGTGAGTAGAATGTCATCTATTCATAGGATGTCGAAAATGAATTTTCCTTTCTTGAACTTCGTATGAACAATATTGTCCTTCTCATTTTCTTTAAAACTCAAACTTTCTTATTATTGTTTCATCAACTTCAAATACTACTATATAGAGACTTACTTTTGACCCATAAATGGATTTCTACAGACGACATCCCATATGTTCTTTTCTTCCATGACAAAAACATTTTGGGTTATGCCATGTAAACGTTTTCATATAAATCCCCATTTAGGAATGTTGTCCTTACATCCATCTAATGTATTTCTAAATCATAATGTGCCATGAACACCATTATGATTCTAAAAGAGTCCTTGCATGAGACTAGAGAGAAAACTCTCATTGTAATTTTTTCATTCTCTTTGCGTAAAGCATATTGCTATAAGTCGTGCTTTATATCTTTCTACATTCCCTTTGGAGTCATAATTTGTCTTGTAGACCCATTAACAGCCTACTATTTTAGCTCCATTAGGAATTACTTCTAAGTCCCAAACATCATTGGTACTCATCAAATACATTTCAACTTTATATCTTTCTACATTTCCTTTGGAGTCACATTTTGTCTTGTAGACCCATTAACAGCCTAATGTTTTGGCTCCATTAGGAATTACTTCTAAGTCCCAAACATCGTTGGTAATCATTGAATTCATTTCAGCTTCCATAGCTTCTTGCCATTTAAACGAGTAAACGCTTCTCATGGCTTCTTCAAATGAGGTAGGATCAACCTCCATTTGAATTTTTTTACTAACATAAACTTCATAGTCATCAAAAAACTGGTTTACTAATTCTTTGAGACCTTTTGGGGCCTCAGCTACTAGCACTTTCATATGGGGTTGTTGTTACTCTTCATTGCCAAGAGACAATTGATTCTATAGGCTCCTGTATAACAAGATCCTCATTATTCATCTTCTTTGAAGAGCTAACAACAGGTGTTGTATTTGTCATACAACATCACAGGTATTGAGAAACTTGTTGCTCCTAAGTCACTAGAGTGGGCACATAGTCTATCTTCTCTTCAAGTCTTAGGTCTCTACATACCATGCTCCCCCAAATCTTCCCATCTTTTCTAAAGATAGTGTATCTTCAAATATCTTATTTTGGGTTTAATCCGTTAAACTCTCATATGGCGCTTTAAGCACCACCTTAACATCTTTGAGACTGACTACGCTATTTTACTGTCGGAACTTTAAAAGGTCCAGGAATTTAGCTATTTCTCTGCTTAGGGGTATCATTGTTGTAACCGTTGTACTCCTCCAACGGTCTTTATCTCACTCTTAATGAAGAGTATCTTTCTTAATTAATCTTTATCTCACTCTTAATGAAGAGTATTTTTCTTAATTGATCTTAACATTCTCCCCCTCGAAATATGACATGAACTTTACTGCCATAATTTCGATAACTATTCAGAAAGCCTGTAAACGAGGAGACATTTAAAACTTACTTCATTCACATGATTATGTCATGTAAACAAAGTTATTTCTTGATCTGTTTAGGAGTACACTTTTCCTTAATTCACTTGAAGAATTCAACAAGGTCTTTCATTAGCAGTACTTTTGCAAGTCACGCTTGCATCTTTTTTCTTATCCTTTGGTTAGTATTGACCATGACGATGCATTTCTATTATGCCAAGGTCAATACTAGGACAGCATAAGAGCTACCCAAAGTTCTCTCGCTATGCGGCATACGACACATGTGAATCATCACAAAACTTCTCCCGCCATTCAGGATTGACTAGCATAAGTACTATGTCAAAACTTCTCCCCTTGCGGGATACATCTATGCGAAAACTTAGCCATGACGACTAAAAAATTCAGTTATACTTTATTTTCCAATTAAATCTTTCCGTTGGTTCCAATTTAATTAGAAAATAGTAAACTACCAAAAAGACTGTCCTGAACTGGCTTCACTCAAGCCTTTTCATTCACATACCCCAGCATTGCAGCCTATTGGCATGCAGCCGAGTGATCTCGTCGGTTAATATAAAACATACAATATGCTTCTGCATCAATTCTACATCACCGTTGGGTAGAAAATAGAATTAATGCATAAAACTCATAAATTAACTTGAAATCTATATAACTACTCTTCAAAATTAAATTCTCCCCCGTTGGTTCGAATTTAATTGGAAGATAATCAACACTCCATCGTAGCGGAAATATGTTAATAAAATACATTCTATTAGTTCAGAAATATTTCTTGGTCCTTATCTACTCTCTAAAAAATTGACCATGTTGGTGTGAAATTTATCAGAGATTTAAAACTTAAACTTGAACTCATTACAATATTGTTATCATCAACGTTGGTTAGAAAATGACAATACCATAATCTGACTTAGACAAAACGGACTAGTCCTCTAATTTTAATTTTCCCGTTGGTTCTAATTTAATTAGAGGATAAACATGATCATAATTTACTAAATATAACTACTCTTCAAATCAAATTCTCCTATTGGTTCGAATTTAATTAGAAGATAATAGACTTTAAACTTTACAGCGGAAACTTGAAAAAATTCTTTATCTACTTTTCAGAAGTATTTAACTTTTCTCATCTACTCTCTGAAAAAATTATCCCATTGATTCAAATTTTGATAGAGATTTAAACTGGACAAAAATCATCAAAAATTGCTTCTGAAAAAGAATAAAACATAACCCCAGAGTTCACTGTTCATTTGGCCCAAACTTGATGAAACAGTCGCGGCCCACGTCCGCGCGCGCGGCCCAACGCCACGAAATCAGCCCACAACGCACGCACGCATGGCTCCTCCCCCGCACCCAGGCCACAACCTAGGCCTAGGCCAGGATTCCACTGCCCCGCCTGGCCCGTAAGCCGGACCGATCATCGTCGCCCGTCCATCTCGATCGGACAGTCGTGCGCGCCGATCGGGAGAACAAAAACCCCATCCCCACCCGGCCTGCCTCCCCAAACCCTAGAACCACATTTCCTCCTCTCCCTTCTCTCTCGCGCGCCTCGTCCTCTCTCTCACGCCGCATAGGCGTCATCGGCGACGGCCATGGTGGTCGTCGGCGTCAGTGAGGAAGGTAGTCACCCGAGCAAGTTCGGCTCCCCTTCCTCCTCTTCCTTTCTCTTCCCTTTCCCCTTCTCTTCCTCCGCGCCGTAGTCAAAAACAACCACGACACGACGGCAGCCCGTGGCGGTCGGAGAAAAGGAAGATGGCGGCGCGGTTGTGGGGCCCCTCTGCGGCGCGCGCACTCGCCCTAGGCTAAGTGTGCCGCCGTCGAGCAGCCTTGCGGTTGCGCCTTGACCCTGAAGCCCGAGGCGTAGGCCGCACGATGGCGTGACCTCCCGGCCAGCGGCTTGGGTGGTTCTTCCCGCGCGACATCGGAACAACGCTGGCGGTGGTGACAACGGCAGGTGAGCCCTAGGTAGGCCCCTGTCCCGTCCGTCCGGTTTCTTGGAGTTAGGGTTTGGGTTTGGGTTTGGGAATTTTAAAAACCTGTTCATCTCCTCCTAAATTTGTTCTTCTTTTCTACCTCAAGACCTAGATCTACACCCTAGCGTGGCTCTTGATACCATTGATTGACTGTGAGGTCAACTAGGAGTAGATCTAGTGGGTTTACTTTACCATTGCAAGTGTATAAGCCATGGAAAAACTGAGAAGACTTGGAGAGATAGAAAAGGAGTAGAGGGTCATACCTTCGGGCTTGGCAGAGTCGACGCCATGGCAGCGGGTACGCAGTGCGGGCGGTGAAGTCCGGCGCGGTGGTGGCCATGCAGAGGCGATGGTGAAGTCGGTGGCGGCTTTCTGTTGCTGGCAGCACGCTCTCTTTAGATTGGGTTAGTGTTTCTCTATAGGAGGGTTGCAACGGCTGCCCCAACTACCCTTTTATGGTGTTGTGTGATGGGGTCCACCAACCATAAAGTGGTTGGACGCCTCCGATCATAGCGTTGATCCAAGGCAATTGATGAAGATCAAACTAACAGTGGCATCCCGAGCTCCACGACCTTTGCCTCCAAGTCCAGAAGGTGTCCATGAACTACGACCGTGGCGTGCTCGACACAACGTCGCACCGGCCCGGCATCGCGGCACCTTCTGCTCTGGCCGCCACGGATTCAGTCTGCTGGCACCACCAAAACGCCCAACAGAAACCACGTCGTCTTGACTACACGGGTTCCTGAGTTTGGGTCATCAACACAAACAACTCATGGCCCGGCCAATGGTATGATCCCCAACCATCACTATCCTCTTCCCCAGTAGCGTGTTCCGCCGCCCGCGCCGTCGTACCCACCTGCTCCTAATCCAATTCCTCATCCTGTTCCAACGCAATTTCATCCTCACCATTTCGCACCAATACCCAGACCTATTCAGCCTCTGTATTCGGTCCAGCCTTCATCAAACCTTCCATCCTCCTATCACACATCAGGCGCCACCGTATCCTCCTATTCCTAACCAAGTTCATCATTCATCCAGCCTATTACCCAAGTTGGATTTCCCTAAATTTGACGACGAGAACCCTCGTTTGTGGCGCACCCGTTGTGAAAATTATTTCTCCATGTACTCGGTTGAGCCTGCTATACGTGTGCGCATCGTGACTATGCAGATGGTTGATGCCGCAGCATTATGGCTGCAGTCCATAGGGCCTCAATTAGCGAATGTTTCTTGGGAACAGTTTTGTGATATGGTGCGTGATCGCTTTGATAGGGATCAGCATGAACTCCTTGTCTCCCGGCTCGCCAAGACAAGTATCTGAAGAAGCCCCGGTGCGCAGGCCCGTTCGGGAGAGGAGCCCAACCCGTTCACCGCCGGCCTAGACTGGCTGTAATAGGCGCTAGTACTTAAGAGGGAGGAGTAGCAAAGAGCGGGTCACGAACCCTGTAACAAAAATCTGAATTGCCATTCTAAGCACTCATCGTTATGCATTCGTAGTGTTACTCTGCCTATCTTCTGTTTTGTTGCTGTTCCTTTCTTTCTTCCCCAATCAATTGCTAACACATAGATGGACGACCTGCCAGCATCACGACAAACATTCCCCGTCATCCGGCGGCTAGCTCGACGCTCCCCGAGAAAACCATCGCGAAAAAAAGTACTCCTTAGCTAAAAATATTAATATTTATGGTATATAATTGATATTATTGAAAAGATCTTTAAATCTAGTTTTTTATTAAATTTATTTAGAGATAAAAATATTGTACATATTTTTTATAAATCAAATTAAATTTGTGACACTAAAAAAACAACGTATAATTTGGGATAGGGAGTAGCTAGCTCGGATCTTGTCCAAGCAGCTCTGCACTGAACAGTGCAACGGATCTCAAAATGGCTGCGAAGCTTGCGCTCCTCCTCGCCGTGTCCCTCCTCCTCTCCTCCGCCGCGGACGGGTGCGGCACCAGCTGCCCGCCGCCGGCGACCCCGACCCCAACGACGCCGCAGCCTCCGTCCGACGGGGGTGGGGGTGGTAACAGCTCCGGCAGCTGCCCGATCGACGCGCTGAAGCTTGAGGTATGCGCGAACGTGCTGAACCTGCTGAGGCTTAACATCGGCGTGCCCGAGGACGAGCAGTGCTGCCCGCTGCTGCAGGGGCTCGTCGATCTCGACGCCACCGTCTGCCTCTGCCTCGCCATCAGGGCAACGTCCTCAGCATCGTGCTCGACGTCCGCGTCGACCTCACGCTCCTCCTCAGCCTCAACTACTGCCACAAGGACCGCGTCGACAGCTTCACCTGCCCGGCCAATTGAACGTACGTACGTGTGCATGCAAGCGTGAATGATGTCAATATATGTGTCATGTACGGAGTACATGTACGTATATTTCTACAGCTGGAACTTCTATATATGTATGTACTCCGGCCGCGTGTACGTACTAGCTCGCGTCGTCCCCGAGTTTCTGCACTCATGCAGAGTCGATCTATTGTGTTTCTGTGTGTACTGTCATGTCAAACGGTTCAGCTCATGCCTGGTTGTGTAGGCTCGTGCGTTGCATTATAGGCCGTACGCCGTAACGTCTCAACGATGTATATGTATTATTTGCTATTAAATAAAATCTTGTCTCGAATTTGTGCGTGTGTCGGGTGTAATATAAACCTGGATTTAGGTATATCGATAAGGGCGTCCGTCTTATGACTCCCGTCTAGACATAACTCATCCTCGTCCACTCATCCATGTACCTCGCCTGTCCGCTCTACGCAGGGCACCCCCGCTCGCGCGGGGCGGACTTCGCTCGCTCTCGCTAGTGCGCCACCCCTGCTCGTGGGACGGACTCCAACTATGCCGCTCGCGGGCGCCGCCCCCGCTCAAGGGATGTCCGCTCGTCGGCGCCGCTCCCACCCCCGCCACCCCCGCTAACGGCTCGTGGGACGGACTCCGCCGCCGCCGTCCCCGCACGCGTCCTCCGCCCACGCCGCATGCCTCCCCCGCCTGGACTCGCACCTCCCGTCGTGGTCGCGCTCCATCCGCCTGCCGCGGCCGCTGTCGAGGTCCGTGCCGCCGACGAGCTCCGCACCGACGACCTCCGCGTACTCTGGCGAGCTCCACAACGGTGAGCTCCATTCGTCCAAGCAGCAAGGTGACATTGCGCTGAAAGCGCATGTTGCAAGCGTATGTTTATAAGCGTTTCAGTTTTTCAGACGTATGTTTCAAGAGTTTTGTATGGATGTTGCAAAAGTAGATCGGGATGTTACATATGTTGCGATGGTTGTACACTTATGTTGCAAACGTCTATTCCCAATGTTTCATCTTTTTTCAGACGTATGTTGCAAGTGTGCTTATGTGAATGTTGCATATGTTTCACACAAATATTGCAAGTGTTTTATCTAGATGTTGTGTATGTGTTGCAATGGTTTTTTCAAGTGTTCATATGTTTTTATGTGTTTCAGATGCATGTTTGAAATGTTTCATCTGTCTTCTAACGTATGTTGCAAGTGTTGTATCTAGATATTTCAAAAGTAGATCGGATATTGCATCTCCCTCCTCGCCTTCTGCTACCTTGCCTTGGTGTCTCGTCCTCTGCTTCTGCTGCCTTGCATCTTTCTCAGATTGGGGAGGGGGCGCGCCGGGGGCCGGCGAAGGGGTGGGCCGGGGGATGGCGGCGCCACGAGCGCACGCTCCCCCTTCTGTTATGTGGGCAGGTAGCACTTCAGTTCACTTTTTCTATTACGCGGGGATGCTTAGATGGGATGCTCTCGTTGGTGGGCCTGGATTGGGAGCTGAGCCACGGTTCGGTTGGCTGGAACCGGGAGCTGCGTCCAGATGCGCTGCTAGCGCCAGACATCCGAACGCTAGCGCCTCTGTAGGTATATAAGTAATTGTCACGCTCTTGCTATGCTGGAGGTGACAAGAACCGAGGATCTTGTACAAGTTGGTAGAAATTGAAAGGTGGAAGGAAGAATTTAGAAGTTCAATACAACATGAGGTTTGAGTGAGATTCATTATCCAATGCAATTCATGCCTCCCTTCCGCAGCATCGATACTGCCTCACAATTTGGATTGAACTCGTACACGGCCCAAGGCCCGGCATGCTCCCTTCTATTTGAGGGAATGAGGGGATGCTTTGAGGAATCGAGGGATTGAGAAAGGGGATTGATGGAGCAATTTTTCACCCTATTCCCCTACATGATAATTTTTAGGAAAAGAAGATTGCTTTTCTCAATCTAGTTATCTAGTGGAGTTTCTCTTATTATTAGTGATCGTAAGATATATAGTTATATATATAACATGTATCTATCTCTTCTGTAACAAACTATAAATGGAGTCATCATCACTCTCTTTTGTAAAAATAAAAATGAAACCGCCAAGGAAAATGTAGTTTCCTTGGCTAGAGACTAGACCTTCAAGAAAATGCGCATATTCTTGACTGTTGAACCAAATTGTCAAGGTAATTGCTCATTTCCTTGATTACTGGTCCAAATCATCAAGGTAACTCCATGTTTCCTTGAGTGTTATTACAAACCGTCAAGATAATTGCTCATTTCTTTGGGTGCTATTTGAAATCACCAAGGTAATTCGTATTTCTTTAGGTGTAATTGGAAACCGCCAAAGAAGTTCTCGGAGTTGAAGTTCAAACTTTTTTAATTTTCCAAATGGCCTCAGATGGACCTAAACCAAAGTTATAGTAATCGACGAGATCTAAAACTTTTTAGTTCAATTTTTTTATATTTAAAATTGTTTAGGATCTCAAATATATATTTATTACAAAATTCAATAAAAAGCGGATACAAAAGAATAAAAAAATAATTCACTCAGTCACAAGTTACTTCAAGGTGTAGTGTTGTCATACCCCGAACTAGCTCTCCAGTGAGTGTTGTCATAGCCGTGGCCTAACAGCCCAGACGCTGCCTTCGACGAGGACACACCCAAGTGGGGGGGCTCCGACGTCTTGAGAGGAGCGGATCCCTAGCCGATGACGGGGTTTGGCGAAGCTGAAGTAAGACTTGAATTCCTCGAGTTGTTGGCGTAGCGAGTTGACGCAGTCACTGAGATCAACGACCTTGTTGTCGACCTGCGGGCGCCAACGCTCGAAATCGTCCTTTGCCATCTTGAGATCCTAGACGAAGACATCGACCAAAGTCTGTTCGGCTGATCCACTCTCTCCTTGTTTCAGCTTATTCTCTCTCATAGAACACTATTGAATCATCCGAAATCAGCTGAAAACGTATCAGCCGAACAGGCTGAATTTTTGTTAATTCGACGATTCCCTTCAGAGATTCCCTTGGACTAATCGTCGGGAGCTTGGTGAAGATGAGGGTGAATTGCTCCTCAACCGATACCGTGACAGGAACAATGGGCATGGTGGACACACTAGTGCATCGTACACACGGTACACACTAGTCTAGCGTTAGCGCTAAAGCTAATTAAGGTGCCCGCACCGATCAACCGGACAGGTGGCACCGGATCGGACCATCTGTAACTGAGCTGTGCCGTGATTTAACCGTCATCGGGTCCTGCATGATACACACGTTCAGGGCACCGCAGAATTCAACGCTTGCATTGAGAGTACATGCATGACCTTTCCAGCCATGAATCACCATGGCACCGCCGGAGTAACGCAGCATTCCAAAAGACCAAAACCACCTCCTCCCTGTCCCTGACCCCCTTCCATCCCTCTACCATCCCTGACATCATGCCATGCAAGATCAAACAAACTGGTTGTTACTTGTATCGATCACCCGTGATCCGTGAAACGTATAGCGCGTAGCCGCGTACCCCTCCCCTCCCCTATAAATACTACCTCCAGTACCCGTGGCAGCTAGAGCATGCACTCGTACGATACATAGATACACTCCCTGCCTATAACATCATATCGATCGGACACGCGCAACACAGGCATAGCCAAACCAACTGGAAGCCTGCAGGCCATGGCGGTGCCACGCAGAAACGGAAGTGGCGCGACGGCACTGGCCGCCGTTCTGGCGCTAGGCCACTTCCTCCTCCTCGCCACCCACACAGACGCCTGCGGTTCATCATCGTGCCCGAAGCCGACGCCGGCGCCGGCGCCGTGCTCCCCGCCGACCCCGAAAGCGCGGGGCGACGGGGCCAGGTGCCCAGTGAACGCGCTGAAGCTGGGCGCGTGCGCGAGCGTGCTAGGCGGGCTGGTGAGCCTGGAGCTCGGCCAGCAGCAGCGCCCGGCGGCGTCGTCCAGTTCGTCCACGCAGCCGTGCTGCCAGCTCCTGGGCGGGCTTGCCGACCTGGACGCGGCCGTGTGCCTGTGCACTGCGCTGCGGGCCAACGTGCTGGGCATCGTGCAGCTGAGCGCCCACGTTGACCTCAGCGTCCTCGTCAACCACTGCGGCAAGAAGCTCCCCCAGGGCTTCCAGTGCGCCCGAGCTAATTAATTAAGACGAATCCACACGCCGCCGACCGCGGTGCCCGAGCTTCCTGATGTACTAGTTTGCTAGCAGTAGAATAACGTCTGTGTTAATTAGGTACTAAGGTTAATTAAATTGTCTGTGTTAATTTGTAGTGCTAGGTCGGTCGTTTAAGGCTATGTGTAGGAAGTCGTGTTGAGTCATGCATGTTTCGCTAATCTGTTTGAAATTGCATTGTGATGACTAATCGGTCAGGCATCTGAATCCAAAGCTTGTTCAGAATAATCAGATGCATTCTGAGTTATTTGTGCTGGTGACATGCATCGTCGCAAGTTTGTCAACCGACAACTACACGAGCGAAACATCAGCCATGCGACGTCACGCGGCTGAAAAACTGAAATAATTCGTGCCTCTTGGCGCCTCGTAAGCCGATTCTGTTTGTTAGTGCACAGTCCATAAATACAGCAAAAAAAAAAAATCAGTGCAAATGTTTGCTGCCAGAATGTTTCAGGATACACCCGAATGTTTGCTGCCAGATTATTGCTACAAAACAGGTTCAGAGTGGTGCATAACGTTTCAGGATACAGATGAACAAAGAAAATCTGGCACCGGATTGTTAATACTCGAATCCGTAGCATCAGGAATAGTTGCTCAGAGCTGGTTGCATTATTCTAGGGCAAACCCATGCTTTCACAATATTCAGCAAATCACATAACGGTAGTTTACAACAAGGCAATCACAACAAAAAACAACCATGCTAAACAAGTTTTCCCTGCTTTTCTCTGATGCAAGGAGATATAGAGCTAAATTTATCAAAATGCCTTGTCAAACAGATAATAATAATCTAAAATGGTCTGTCACCAAGTTCAGCTCTCAAGTTGTCGTACGGATAGACTTTGGGAGTCTGCAAGAAACAATTGGACACGTTTAGGTTAGCTCATTCAACAAAACATGTCAAGAACAGATACTGATTCACAAATAACATGACTTCTGAATAAAATTCAGAAATCATAGGACATAAACATTATTTTTACATATTGTGAAACAGGAACGCCATTGTACAGAAGGCCCTTTTGCGGAAGAGAGTAAATAATACATTGTGGGTACTTCCTGATTTCCCTATAAATATTGTAGAGTGCAAGTGTACAACTACTCTGCCTAATCAAAGCTCTTTGAGAAAACTCATTCTGTACAACATTTCTAAGATTAACCACTACCCAGTGTTTGTAGACATTACATACCAAAGAAAACAAGCTTACATAAAGTTTAGTTCTCACATTCATGTGGTGTAGCCATCATTAGTTATTTAAATATTGATTCTATTTAAATCTAGTGTGACCAGTGGCACATTTAGTTTGCCACTTCCTGTCTGGACTTCCATTTTGGGTCTGATGCACTTGCTTCCCCTTTCCTGTCTCCCTACTTTGTTAGCATGCGTACTGCATCTCTTTTTTTCTTCCATGTCGCATATGTGACACTCATTGCTGACTGAGCCCCAAGCCAATGGCTGGGACCCAACTAACATAAATAATTACGTAGGCTAGATAACTAATCCAGTTTCCAATATTCGCAGCAAAGGGACTTTTGTGAACCTTCCATGCAGTTACAGAATCAGAAAAAAAGTAAAGTGAGGAGGTAATTTCAGTTAGCATCTATACTTACTATTGTCACTATGTGCTTGCAGATTAAATAATCAGGAAGTTTTATGAGGATTTAATCTACATAAAACACGCCAGAAAGGAAACCTACAACTAACTCTCAGTGCAGCTCATAGACATGTACAAAAAATTGTTCCCTCATTTTGATAGCATGTCAATATTATATACAACTAGACTACCATGTCATGGGATTCGTGCACTGTTAAGAAAAAAACATTTAGAATCAGAATTTGATATGGGCATTGGTATCAAGCAGACATTTTCAGGGTTGAAAGGTACAACACTGATCATCCTCAAGTTACAACAGTGTTTTCTTAGACGACTCTACTCAAACCAAACCACTGATACGATGCATCTGATGGAAAATCCCACAGCTTCTAGTGCATACACATAAATAGGACTCGATCATAGTTAATTCACAATTCCCTCCACCAATCAATGTAGGCCGTATTTTTCTAGGATAAAGCCTTCAAACATAGATTTTTTTTTTAACTTTTAGTTTCTCTTGCAATATATTCTCAATTGCTACAAAATAAACATCATCATAAAATTCCTCTGAATACGGATCTATCCAATATAGCTTTTGTCACTATAAACACATACTCCCTACATTCCAAGTTATAGTACACTTTAGCTCTGTCTTAAGTCAAATGTTGCTAACTTTGACCAAGTATTTAGAAAAAT
Source organism: Miscanthus floridulus (assembly GCF_019320115.1). Classification (NCBI taxonomy): domain Eukaryota; kingdom Viridiplantae; phylum Streptophyta; class Magnoliopsida; order Poales; family Poaceae; genus Miscanthus; species Miscanthus floridulus. The sequence continues at coordinate 112,875,596 of NC_089581.1, read as the reverse complement.
ATATGAACATATATAAGATCAAAGAAATCATCTATCAAAATATATTTCATGGAGAATCTAAAGAAACTAATTCCATGTTGTAGATGTTGGTGCATTTTCTATAAACTGGTCAAAGTTTGTCATGGGCAGTCAGCTAGGCCTTATAGCCAGATCCAAAGTATGAGAGGCCCATTAGAGTTAGGTTTAGATATAAGATTAGCCACTTTTCTTAGGAGTCAAGTAAATCTCTATATAGAGAAGGGAGTTGTATTGATTGGGATTAAGCGAGAAATCGCCAGAAGAGATCCTCATCTACCCCAGGCCACCGTCACCGGCATGCCTGATCTCAAGTGTTCGGTTCAACATCCATTCACCGCACCACCCACAGTCCCCTAATGTTCCGCATGCCCCTCTTCTAACCAGGGGCGTGACAATTGGTATCAGCTTGCCAGGGATCCTTTCCCATGGCCTCTGCTACTGGTGACCAATCAACATCGTTGGAGAATTTGTGCACCAATGCGTCGGCTGGATGTGCAACGATCTAATCAATCATTGAGGAACTGAAGATGAAAATGGAGCGTGGATTCGTGGTGAGGCGTCAAGTGCGGGCAGCAGCCACCAGATGTCATCTCCTTGGATCAGCTTGCATGTGATGAGGCCCTAGTTGCTCTCAGTCCGGACCGTGCGTGATTCCATGGCCGATCAAGCACCGCACAGCAGCAGCAGCCAGTAGCATACGGCCCTGTCTGGTTCTGCTTATAATCGGATTCTGGGTGGGAAAAAAAAAGCAAGTCCCACCAAAAGCCTCGATTATTTCTGCTTTTTCTGATCGTTGCTTAAGAACTTTGCACTAGCACAACCCAGAACTGAGAATCAAAAAACCCCAACGGTACGGAGATTATAAGCCGAAACAAATAGGGCCTACATGACATTTCCATAGACTGGTTCATCTGCAACGTCATCCCTGATGCTTCTGCTATGGCCCTGGCGCAAGATGTGGCATGTGCAGCGATGCTAGTAGAAGGCTGCCATGCAAACACATGTTTGTGCAATGGAATCCACAAGCTCGTGTGTTTTCCCTGGTAACCAGGAGGGGTGATTGCTGCATGCGCTCTCTCTTGTGAGATGTTTCCACTAACAGATCTGTGCATATATGGTCAATTTCAGCGGATAAGGCGGCTACAATCTCTTTACTGGGATCCGCAAGTTGAGCAATCTGGAGTACATCCTCAACTTGGAGTCCATCTGCACTATGCGCATGGAGGAACATGTGATCTCCTGTGCAATACTACTCCTGAAGGGCATGATTGTGACATCATGGTTGGTTTGCTTCCATGGGATCCAGGCATGCAACATTGGCCTGCAAATAGGAATTGGAATCTTGCACTGGATGTGCAGGTTGCGGCCAGTTGGCAGTCAGAAAGGGCAGATGCCGCAACAAATAAAGATAGTTCCTCATTTATTGTTAGTAGCGAATAAGACACTAAGCCAAGATGTAAAAGGCTTTTTAGGTGATAGGTTTGTGTCGGGTCAAGTCTAAGTCGTCACGGCCAGAACCGCAGTATGAGAGGCCCATTAGGGCTAGGATTAGATATAAGATTAACCACTTCTTTTAGGAGTCAATTAAATCTCTCTATATAGAGAGAGAGTTGTTGTGTTAATTGGAATCGAGGAATTACCAGGAGAGATCCTCATCTACCCCGGGACTTGAACTATAATTTACAATGGAAGGAGTACTCCCTCAAGTCAATAATACTTGTCAAACTTGACTTTGCACGGACTTTGATGCATACCTTTGGCCACTAATTTTATCTAGAATATATTCTCAAAATCCTTCAAATTTATAAGATTTTGCAAAAAAGAGAAAGCGAATACAAATCTACACATATAACCCTCATGTTTCCAAACTCAATAATTTAAAAGTTATTGATGTTTTTAGTTCAACTAATTTTTTGTCATTGCAAAATTTGATTTATTCAATGCCTAACATTGATGGACAGAGGGAGTATTAGCCATCAAGTAACAGTTCAAGTTGAAATTTGGGAATACAGATCAAGTTATTTTGGAGTATATCTCCTCAAAACAAGTTATCTTGATGGTCAGTCAGAAGAAATTCAAAAACAAGTATCCACGGCCTCACCTGGCTGTTAACTTATGGGATAACCATAGCCATAGAACTGAACGCCTTAGATTATTAACCTTAATATGCTACCATCAACAGTTCCTCCCATAAACATTTGAGTGCCAAATAAAACTTCAAGAATCAATTCCAAATTGCTAAAAAGTGAGCCACAAACGAAACTTACAATTTTAAGCTATTTGATTTGATTGATGCATTGAGATGTGAAAGTATTACTTAATAGTACTGTTCACCTAAACCTAAACGGTCGTTTAGCCGATTTAAACACCATGAAAACGCTACACTGTGGAACGCTATTTCCGTTTAATTGGCGGTTGAACCCATTTAATTGGCCATTTAGCCCGAATAAAAGCTAAACAGTAGGTGCCCGACTGTTTACAATTTAATGTTTAGGAAAATAATGCTTAAAAGTTTAAGACATGGATAAGTGCCCGTATTAAATTAATTTTGCTGAAACATCAAGCAATGTGCTCATCTTTATGAATAAAACAAGATTCTCTACAGATACTTAAGGCATGGTTGCATGGATAAGCTTTGCTCACAGTGAATCTGTTACCTCAATTCCATCAACCCATTTCCCAGTTTCTTTTCCTACAAAATGCTAGATTACCGTAGGTGGAGTAATATCTATAGGCATGCAAAATCACAGATATCTTCTATGAGGGTCCAGATTTTCAACATTTGAAAGCAATATTATCATTTTGTCTCAAAGGAACTTTAACTAATAATATCTTCTAGTAACTTAACAATAACCCAAGGAGGCAGGTTTTTAAAATATCATAGTAGAAACATAGTTACCTTAGGTGGAGTGATATCTATAGCACAACAAACACTGGAAGATGGAAATGCAACGAGAGAAACAGCAATTAGCAATGTGCACTCACATATGGTATCTTGGAGGCCTTGTCGTTCACAGCAGCAGCCACACCGAGGGCAGCGAAGAACCCCAGCCCTCCGCACAGCCACGCCAACGCCTCATACTATCCATCAGCAAATACAGAACCAATCATACAGCCAAATCAAACCAATCCAGACGCCTATGATGCTGCGCTGCACAACGTATTTGATCACTGATCAGGTCCATACTACCTTGCCGATGTGCGGGGCGAGGCGGTCAATGCAAGGTTCCGGGAAGGGCGTGCCGTTATCCCACACCAGCTCGTCGTTCACGGGCAGCTGCGACCCAAACAAAAAATTCCCCAGATCCAATCGATTTGAGACGGAAATTCACTGGGCGGGGATGAGGAGAGTACAAGCTAGGGTTGGATTTGGATTTGGACTCGGGGTGCGGGAGACTTACGGGCTTATCGGGGACGATGTGGCGGCCGACGGGGAGGCCCATGCCGGCGCGGTGCCGGAGGGCGGAGGCCGCAGCGCGTGCGCCGCCGCCGCCCAGGATGCGGGATCCCGCCGCGGTTAGCCTCCCGGCCATCTCTCGCTCGCTCGCTCACTCTCCGATCTGTGCGAGTCGTCGGTCGTGTAGTTGGTGCGGCTGCGCGGCTCGTCGGCGGCGGTGGAGACAGAAGCAAGCTGAGTGGCCTTTGTTCGGGGCCTCGTGTGCTGTGTATCCAGTGGGGAAAACTGGTACTTCGGCCTTGTGGACTCCACTGGGTCAGAATACGTTTGCTGGGCCACACTTCACTGGGCTTTGCATTGTGGGAAATAACGATCACTGGGCTTCACAACACTGTCACTGAAAAATTCTATACTACTAGGTTCGTGCCCGTGCGATGTTACAGGACAGCTAAATTTTTGTACTAAAAATAAACGGATCGCACGATAAGATAACAATACTGTGAAATTAAATACCGACATTAAAGTGATATTTAATCTAAAAAGCAAAGTTCGTGAAATTAACAGTCACGGAGGGCGCGGCGTCGCAAACTCTCAAACTTTCGTGATGCGACTAAGATAATGTTTTATATCGATAGAAAGAAATCTCCGATATCAATTTCTTTTGTATACCATTAAATCCACGAATAAGTTCAGTTGAAAAACTGTCCGTTATCCAATTGAGTTTCTAATTAATCATATCAGCACATATTATAGGTGATAAAGATCATGAAGTGTGTTCTATATTTTCAATGTTTTTAGTCTCGTAGATTTCATGAAAAAAACTAATGACCCTGGTGCAACAAAGGAAAATACAAAGAAGCTATCCTCCTGAATGCGCGGAACCAACGCCACTATGATTCTACCATCCCACGACCACTGGTATGGTGTTGTTTAGCACTATTGTTCATTATTATCGCTAACTTGCTTCGTTGGTTTTATTCAAGTAATTTATGTTTGTAATTATGCATGTGTTAATTCGGTTGATCCCACATTGGCACATGAGAAAAATGGGGGAAGTCGACAAAACTCATGGTTTTGAGAACATACACGTGTAATAGTTATGAATGGTTACAAAACCAAATATTATGAACAAAACACTCAAAGCGTCATTTTTATAACAATAATATAACACATGTTCAATTTTCATTATGCCATCACACAAGTGTATATACAACATCTCCGTGTAGAGTCTGATAAACCATTTAAAAATACCTAAGAACAGCAACAAATATGACATTAGTGAGATATTATTTGTACAATATAAATTGAATGAAAAAATGCATTATATGCGTTAGTAATGTGCTGTTACCTCGCCTACGGCGTTAGAACCTCCTTAAATACAATATTCTTCATGAAAGTTCCATCCGCTATTGGGGTCTTCTTATCCTTATCTTTTTTATTTGACTCATTATTTTTTCCTCGGCATTCTTTTTAGCATTTTTCTTCTCCATCTTTTTGGCCTCCTTCTCTTGTGCCTCCGCATCAGGCAGGAGGGCAAGGATCTTAATATTGGTTCTTGATGTGGCTCTAGACATCGCAACGTAAAAACTAACCGTGAGAGAACACTGGTGCGGGTAGGTACACACCCACGTTTGGGATAGTTTGGCCCTATGACTTGTTGACCGTCATGGCAAAGCTCAGCCTGATAGGAAACTGCTTCCTCTTAAACTGGAATGGGAACATCTCGTCATCAGACGGGCATAGCGGTATTCGAGGAAGGAATACCCGCTTCCCAGCATGCTGCCCCACCACGATTTCCACGTCGATTGTATTTCTTCGGAACCCTCGCACCACCAGCCTTGTACAGTTGCATAGCCCATTGGAAGGGTCAATATTCCTAAGCAATATGACAGGACGCCCGAGCTTGAGCTTCAAGACGTGTGGAGGCAGCCCATTGGGGGTCAAACTATTAAGGAACTCCGATGGATAGTAGTTATGTGGATCATCTACCGTAGAGTCAAAACTGCGATACACCGTCTCGCCGCCCTGGAACATATCAATCATTGTCATATTGATCATGTCCACCCAATCGTTACGTGTAGATAAAATCGCTCTGGTGGTGATGTAGTCTTTGTCTGCCATGTTTGAATTTAGATCTAGAAAGATGATGTCGATCAATGTATGAAGATCTTTCTCGGCATCGCCAGAGTACGGGACACATATCTCGTCTAGAATACGTACATTGCCATCTCCGTTAACCTCTTCTGTTCCACCACCAATGCGCAACAGATAATCTGCAAACCACGGGTCACTCTGTGCCCTCATGTTGCGGACGAGCTTTAGGTGGCGCATGGATTCCCAAAGATACGACCTTCGTAGAGAAGCACCGACTATTTGAGCTCTGGATCCTTTCCTGTCTGATATCCCCACCAAGGACAATAGTCTTCCCACCAAATGGTAGGTTTAACCGGCCCATTATATCCCGTAGGCTGTTGTCTAGTGCTTCCACATTTTGCCTCTGTCATAGATGCCTCGTCCTAAATTATGAGAGCTACTTGCTGCAACAACTTGGCAGTACCACTCTGTTTTGTGAAGCTACAGCAACCGCCCTCCTGAAGAGTGAGGGATATCTTGAAACGCGAGTGGGCCATCCTCCCACCTGGCATTATGGCCGCTGAGACTCCAGATGTAGCTGTAGCCACGGCAAGCTTGTCTTGGCTACGTAGTTTTGTGAGAAGTGCCCAATACAAAAATGGCTTTCCTGTCCCGCTAGGTCCGTCCACAAAGAACAACCCCCTTGTTTGCTGCAGACAGCGGTCATTATTGTAACACCCCGGTGTTATGACCAGCATTTAGGCATTGCAAATCATGCATATTATGCATCATCAAGCATCCTAATCATACATGCCTAATCATGCAAATAATAACTGAAACCTTGCTTCGAAACATATAAAACATGCTCATAAAACATGAATGTTGCATACACTTGTTTAGAGTTGTTTTTGCCCTAATTATGTTTTCTAGGTTAGTAAAATATGTTTGGCTATCATTGTAAAGCATCTAGAATTATTTAGAACAATTTTTGGAGCAAAATTTGTATTTAAATTATTGCCAAATTTTGCTTTAAAAATAATTCTCCAAAATTAAGGTTTTGAGTTAAAATTGACTTTAATTTTATAATTCAAAATCCAGCAAGAATTGGACTTTAGTCATAAAAGCAAAGATGTAGAGGATTAAATTCTAAGCAACTTTTATTTTTGGGCCATTTTCAAAAGATGTCATTTTCTTGCTCAAAATGATATTTGAAAATTTCTTAAAATGGAAATTGAGAAAAATGCTTTCTCCTTTCGCGGGCCGCCGCCTCCCTTCTCGGCCCACGGCCGAAGCCGGCCCGGCCTGCCGCAGTGCCCGTCGCTCGCGCGCCCCGCGTTCGGCCCAGCCCAGCGCCGTGTCCGGCCTGCTCCGCGCTGCGCCGCGCCGTTACCGCGCGTCGCGTCCCGATCACGCCAGGGCGCGACCGCCGCGTGGCGACCATGCGCCGGCGACGCCCGCCGCGCGTCGCAGCCGGTCTGCCTCGCCCTCCACGCGCACGCCTACACCCGTCGAGCAGCACTGCCTCCTCCTTAATCCTCCACTTCACTCTCCCGCGCGCTCAGCAGCAGCGACAGCAGCAGCGTGCGCCCGCCATCGCCACCGCGCGCCGCGCCTCGCCGGGACCAGCTTGCCCGGCCACCACGGCTCGCCGTTGAACCCTCCATCTCGCCCATAGCACCGCCACCTCGCGCACCATGCTGCCGACCAGCTCGCCACGCGAATCGACCGGAGGTGAGGCCCAATCGCGCATTTTTCCTCCGCGCTGCCGCTCGCCAGAGCTCGGCCGTAGCGCACGCCGCCGTGGCTAGCCCTGCTTCGCCTCCCTCTCTTCCTCTTTTCGCGCGCACCGTGCCCGCCTCGCAATGGCGGAGCTCGGTTGCGAGTCAACGTCGCCGCTCCGACCACCCTTGCGCCGAAACGAGCCCGCACTGCCGCTCTGCAGCGCCGCCGCGTGCCATGGCCGCCGGCCACCTTGCTCCGGTGGTCCTTTGGCCTTGCAAGTAGTACCAACGGGTGCGCATCGCCTTGTGGAGTCCAACGGTGCCGACCACGCCGCCGGCGACCTCCCCGCCGGTGAGATCCGGCCGGTCAAAGTCGTTCCCTGCCTCCGGGTGACTGGCCAGTGTGGTCGATTGACCCGCTGGGTCCCGCCTGGCAGCCCCTCTAGGTGCACTGCACCGGATGCACCCAGTAATTGTGTCGGCTGGTTTCGAAATGAATTTAAGAAATATTTTTCAGATTTCTGTGAAATGCTTTAGGAAAATGTTTGTATACTCAAATTTGCTCTAAATTTGTTGAAACAAATTTTGCTAGGTTCCTTGCCACCAGATCTACATGATAAAAATATTGCATGTCATTTTTGAGATACTTTTCTGCAGAGCTTTATTTAATCCTTGATATTGCTGATAACTTGAAAAATGTGTAGAAAAACCTATAGGCTTCAGAAAAATATGATTTCCAGTTTGTTAATCTTCTTATGTAATGTACTTCCTAAGAAAAATATGTGTCATGCATGTACTGTAGAAAAATTATGAGGTGTAGTTCAAGTGCCTTTAATGGCTGATTTTTGTTATTTTTGCTAGAGAGCAAAATTTGTATAAAACATGCATGTGATAATTTTTGTACAGTGATTATTTGTTGTGTAGAACATAGGAAAAATATTTCAACTATTGTTTGACACTTTTCACAGTACAAAGTATTTTTATGTTCATAATCATGCCATAGCTTGTTATTTTTGTGTAGGCTAATCCACTCATTCAAATACCACGAAAATCTGATGGTAGACTATTTAGGGCAGTACTGTGCTATGGTAATTTTCTAAGATTTTTCTAAGTAATAAAAATAGATGTTGCTATTCAAACCTATTATTAATTAGGGTTTAATCAAGTGTTGCTTTATGTGTGATTAAGAAATTAGTGAAGCTTTGGTGTATCTTTGAAGCATTTAATAAGATGTGTTGACTTAGCATATTAGTAGTAGAAGAGAATGCAGTAGATGACATGTGTTTGTAGTATATGTTCTTGGATGATGTTGACTACCTTGCATTCAAGCATATCCATTGTATTTATCTCATCCGATGCACCGATTGCATAAGCACTTACACACATTGCATCATACAGGATCGCAAACCGAGAACCCAGTCATCATACCCGAGGAGCCCGAGGAGCAGCTCGAGGTGCAGCTGCAGGAAGTGCCCGAAGCCGACGAGGAGGACGTTAAGGAATTTCCGGAGTACCCCGATCACCGCCCGAGCTCCTTCGAGAGAGGCAAGCCCCGGAGCATTTTCTCCCCGGATTGCAAATTATTAATTAAATGCTTTACTTTAATTGATGCATTACGTTCAGGAGTTATTTGCAACCGTTGCTGCATTATACCTTGTCTACCTTTGTTATACTATATCCTTATTACCCTGGTATCCGTAGTCGAGTCAATGCTTAGCTGGCTTAGACCAGTAGAAGTCGAGTGATTTTCTGTCACCTGCGAGCTATATGTGGTTACCTGGATCTGCTTGGATAACTATGTAGTCATGGTATAACTAAGTGTTAAATGAAGTTGAGACCGGACGGAGACTTACAGAGTTTTGGACTATAGTGCTTTCCATCTGTGTCGATTAAGGACCGACCGTTGTTGGGCCTCGAGTCATGTTGAACGTATGCCTTACATTTAGCTGGCCGGATAAAGTACCTTCTGACCGCGAAGCTGGGAGATTATTCGGGCCGAGTAGATTGCCCGCAGCGCACTGTGCGGGAGCAGGTGTGGTAGGACACAGGGGCGAGATGATAAGACCAAAGTGCAGTCGGTCGACCCTCGGGTACATGTGGTTCCTGGCAAACTCGAGATTCCTGGATAGTTGACTCAGTGATCAATACCTCACTTTAGCGGGTGAGTGAGGTTTGTGTAAGGAATAAATCACCAGCTGGTTAGGAATCGATTCGAATCGCCATCGCTCCTGGATAGTGAGCACTTGACTTGAGTGACTTGATCATAGTAATGTTAATGGAACACTTGGACAGTTATAATGAATATGACAATATGGAAGTTGTTAATGATCATTGGTTATCATTATTGGCTTAATCACATGTTTGCTCTAGTATAGATGCAAATCTAGTCGACAGGTTAATAATAATTAACTTGACAATAATACTTTTGGAAAGGTTCTTGAAATGCTAAAAATGCTTCTTTTTGCAAATAAGTCAGCTACCCTACTATAAAGCCTTCATAATCCTTGGTGTCACTTATTTTCAGTTATGTCGGGTAAGTCTAGCTGAGTACCTTCTCGTACTCAGGGTTTTATTCCCACTTGTTGCAGATGGGCAGATGTATTACGGCTACTCTATCAACTGCCTTTATCCTGCGATGGGTGATGCTTAGGACCATGGGCATGGTCATTCCTTATGTCTCGTCTGATGCTTTTGTTGGAGATGATCATTAGCTGGCACTGTATTTGAACTATGTGTGAGTGCGTGTGGTTTTGAACAAATGGCTTCCGCTACTTCTATTTGAACTCGTTTTGTAATAACTATGTTTAAACTCTGATGTATCTGAGATGCAAACTTTTATGTAATATGTGATGGTGACCGCTAAACTTATTACGATCTTAGCTGGTATGTAAGTTGGTTTGAAATCCTTCGTGATTTCACGGACTACCGGGTTATACGGGCTTAAGTTTGCTAAATCGTCTGCTCTGGCGGATGATTTTCTTACTTAATTTCGTATAATTGGTCGGTTCTATTACAATTATCTCATCATAGGCAGACCTTTGCTTGGCGTTGAGTCGCACAATAGCACATCTTCGGGATTCTGCTCGACGCTAGCTTCCTCAAATATCTCACGAGGAATATGGCTAGCATCGTCATATGAGTGATCAATATCTAGAAGAGGAAATGACCTTATGTCCTTCCCCATAGACTGCAGCATGTTTCTAATGTCTATCAAAACCATTTGTTGCACCAGATTCGAGGATGGATGATTGCGGCTGTAGTCCTCTGACATTGCATCGTAGTGTTTTTTCCACAACCCCATCAAATCATGCGGCTCGCAGAATACCAATATTGTTGCAAATAGCCTTCACAGAGAGGAAGGCATATAGAAGAAAGTAGCTTCAGTTAGACATTCATCTAGTGTATTATCTTCTTCGATTAGACCCCTCCTTTCTATAGCTTCACGGAACGAAGGCAGTAGCACGCCATCAACCGTCCTAAGGTGTTCGTACGAGGTAGCACCAGCAACATTGTTTAAGAGAACACATAGAAAGTAGCGTTCTCCCTCAACAGGATGGGCCAAGATGACTCTGCCAACTTGGAAAACGGAGTTTTTCCTTTTCTGCCAGAATTTACCATCAGACTGCCAGGTAAAATGCTCCGGTAAGTCCCGATACAAGATTCCATGGGCTTCCTCATGCATCTTGTTTGCCTCGAAGTATGCTGTCAGCATTGACTCTTCTACACCTGGCCTATTAACGATCCGTTTGACCTTGTCCCATTTATGAAATGCCACCATGTGCATGTCAGGTAGATGAAGCTACAGCTATTGTACTGGTGGATGGTTCTTGCTCAAGTCAAAGCCATATATCCTCTATAGTGCTTCTAGAGGCGTCACCCACCGGGCGTCTCTATACTGCTTGATCTCATCAATATTGCCTTTCTCGTCTGCTTTGTCGGTCTCCCTCATCACCACCGATGCCCTGTCATGTCCCTTGTATATGTACTTGAACAGATACTTTACTGATTTGATGCTCCCACAAGCCTCAACATTTATATGGCAGTTTTAGGTACGTAGTAGGCAAAGGTTGTAAGGAATGACCCATTGATTGTCCAGGTAATGGCCTCGAACTTTTTGCGTACGACCGTCATTATGTCGTCGATAGATGGGGTACGAATCCTTTCCCTGTGACGTGGCCTCACAGAATGGGCGCAGGTAACGGTTTTTCATGACCCGTGGCCCACCGTGCACGGACAGTATTGATTAAGCGTCCCACAAGGACCATGCATCATATTTTTTGTGACCATCTTGTATAGCTCAAGGTACTTTTTCTTGTTTGGTAGCTCTGCAGTGATGATCATGTCATATTGCTCGAGACATGTGAGTTTGTACTTCCGTTCCATTATTAGCAAGAAGTGTGCATGCAGCAAGCCCCTCTTCTAGAACTCCACTACATATACGTAGGCCTTCACCTTCCCAAGTATGTCTTTCTCCATCAACATTTTTCTCATCACCTCTAACTTTGCTCTGAAGACTCATGTGATGAGATCTGGGCGGTCCTATGGTGTCTGGCCTGGATAAAGTTCATTCTTGATCTCATCCCAGTTAGGGTTGCATGTCATTATGAGGAAGATATCAGGTTTATTGTACTTTCGCACCAGAGCCATTGCATCCATGTACTGGTGCCTCATATCACAGGGTCCTCCGATTAATGATGAAGACAGGACAGTACACCTTCTGACATTCTCAGCAGATCCTTCACCCGAATGCATGCTATCCACCAGGCCTTGGTATAGGTCAGCCCTCAAAGTATCTTGATTGTTCCTCATGTAGTCTAAACGCGAGCTCTCAATCTTGATGTAGGTGTCGACGGCGAATTGCTGGAAAAGACATCGACCATAGAGTATTAGATTAAATATCCCTGGCCGCATCTGGAACTTGTAGCAGTAGTAGTCGCGCATGGAGACACATGTGTTCACAATAGGTTCTACAGGGAGATATTGTTCGAATTAGTATCATGAGTTAACAGAAAAGAGTTTATATTGCATTATTGAAAAGAGTTCAAGTTACCTCCATCATCATCGTCACCATTCTCAGCACGCTTTTTGCGGATTGCTCGAGCTCGATCAACTTGAGCCATAGTCACACCCACTTTTGGAATGCAGTTGTGCCACCTGAGCTCACCCATTGGAAAGAACACCAGGTATGACAGTGGGTCGTAGCATGCATTATATGAGCGGATGCAGTGTATAGACCGATCCTTCCCTTGCAGGAGAACACTATGCTCAAATTGGCCGTGACGCTCACTCCCCTCAACCCAGATGGCGGCCACCTCTAATGTCAATGGCACGTTATTGAAGGGTCGAGATGGCGACTAGAGGAGGGGTGAATAGTCCTTTTTAAAACTTAATCACGTTGGTTAACCTAAACAAGTGCGGAATTAAAACTATTGGTCTAGTCAAGACTACACCCCTCTATCTATGTTTACTAGCACCTTACAAAGATATCAATTATGCAACAAAGGTGTCGGGCTAGCTAGAGCTCTCCTAACCAATTCTAGGAGCAAGGTCACATAAACCTATGCCACTAGTACTTTAAGCAACAAAGGAGCTCCTACACATGCTAGTAAGCTAAAGCACAAAGCCAACTAAGCTCACTAGCAAAGCTCAATAACAAGGCAACCAATGCCTAATTAGAGAGCGCAAATACTTAGCTACACAAACTAAGCAATGTGACGAACAAGGTTACTAAAACCAAATTAGCCACGCAAGGGAGCTACTTCTATGCTACACAAGCAAGAAGGTAATTAGCAAGCTACACAAGCTCTCTAATTACAAGAGCAACTACACAAGCTTAATATATATGAAAGTAAATGCAAGCTTGTGTAATGGGGATGCAAACCAACGGGAAGAACAAGGTTGACACGATGATTTTTCTCCCGAGGTTCACGTGTTTGCCAACACGCTAGTCCCCGTTGTGTCGACCGCTCACTTGGTGGTTCGGCGGCTAATTAGCGTCACCCGCTAAGCCCGCACGTCGGGCGCCGCAAGAACCTACCCCTTGAGTGAGGGTAGCTCAATGACATGCTTTACTAATGTTGCACTTCGCGACTCCCACGGGGCGAGCACAAGTGCCCCTCACAAGCACTTCTCCGGAGCGCCGCACAAGCTTCTTGCGCGCTTAGACGGAGACCACCACCAAGCCATCTAGGAGGTGGCAACCTCCAAGAGTAACAAGCACCACTGGCTTGCAACTCGATCACCTAGTGCCACTCGATGCAACCTCACGATGCAATCGCACTAGAATTGCTCACTCACACAATCGGATGATCGCTATCAAGTATGTGTGTGATGGAGGGCTCCCAAGCACTCACAAGCATGGACACTAAGTCCATTGAGGTGCTCAGCACCAGCCATGGTCGAAGGCCACTTCTATTTATAGCCCCAAGGGCTAAACTAGCCGTTACCCCTTCACTGGGCAACGGTCGGGCCGACCGGACGCTCCGGTCATGTTGACCGGACGCTGGACCTCAGCGTCCGGTCGCCCGCAGACGACCACGTGTCCCGATTCCAACGGTCACTTGACCTGACCGGACGCAGCAGCTTCAACTGACCGGACGCTGGACCCTCAGCGTCAGGTCGTTTCTAGTAAGCTCCCGAGCATGACCGGACGCGTTCGGTCACTCTCCAGCTACTGCTACACTCCACGTCAGCGCGACTGGACGCAGGCAGTCAGCGTCCGGTGCATTTGGATCCAACGTCTGGTCACTTGACCAACGCTGGCATCTCCTCCATTTTCTTCACCCTTGCTCAAGTGTGCTAACCACAAGAATTTGCATCCGGCGCAATGGAAAATAGACATTCCATTTTTCCGAAAGCGCCGAAAGAGAGGGACCCAAAACCCATCTCACCCCTGCAAACACCACCAAGTGTACACCATCATGTGTATGTGTGTTAGCATTTTTACAATCATTTCCCAAAGGATGTTAGCCACTCAACTTGCCACGCCACTCGATCCTAGCGACAATGCAAAGTTAGATCACTCGAGTGGCACTAGATGACCGATATGCAAACAAGTTTGCCCCTCTTGATAGTACGGCCATCTATCCTAAACCCGGTCATAAACTTCTCTACACACCTATGACCGGTGAAATGAAATGCCCTAGGTTATACCTTTGCCTTGCGCATTCAATTCCATCTCCTTCAATGTCGATGCAACACATGCACCAACACGATCAACAATGATATGATCCACTTCATATCATCACATGATCATATTGGTTCATCGATCTTGACTCTACTTGCTCTTCACCGTTGCCATCGTCCATCGGCGCCAAGTCTTGCTCAAGCTTCACTGCCACGCGGTCCATCACTCCAAAGCCTTCGACTTGCCCTTCACGCTTGCAACCGGTCCATCAAGCCAAGTCTTGTCTTGATCTTCTCCACCTTGATCACATGACTCAATGTCATGTCTCATGTGCAATAAGCTCCTTCATCATCACATGTGTGAGCTTTGCAACATCTCCAAGCCATTTTCACCTTCATGGCATATGTTGCTCACACACATGTACCTGTGGACTAATCACCTGTGTATCTCACATAAACACAATTAGTCCACCTAGGTTGTCACTCAATTACCAAAACCAACAAGGACCTTTCAGTTATATGTTCTCTGGTCAAGCCGCTAGTGAAGGTTCAACTTGACCCGATAATCCTCGAGGTTTCCAACATGTCCCATACTCCTTAGTTGCTGAGAGTAGGGATTCCCATTAAAGATACTAACCAACTGCTCTATAACTTCTCTGCCTTTTTGGGCACATTACTCACGACACTTGCTCATCCGATGCTCGAGGGACAGATCATCGTCGTAAAAATAAAGCTCGAGGTGTCTCTTTTCGATACCCTCCTTTAACAAATGATCGTATGTTATGGTAAATCTGGCCATGGGCACGAAACGTGTAGACACCGTAGATTCGCATGTTAGTGGTCACACGATCTAGGTGGCAATACAGAGAAGTGAAAGAGAAGTGGTCGTTCAAATATCTGATGTTTGCACAAAAGTGCCTAGCATCAGCGTTCGAGCTTGACCACAACCTCATGAGCTCTGGTGGTGTCTCAGGAGTTGAAAGAGGAATCTTTCCACCCCGACAATAAAATTCGGGAAGTTCACCCTCGAATTTCTTTGTGTTGCAGTGCTCGTAGTTTGGCACCGACGGTAGCATGTGTGACTCCGATGGGACATTAGAGTAAACCTTGTCGTATGGATCCAGGACATCAGGCTCACTGTTCTCTTGCTCATCTGTGTCGAGATTGTGCTCGACGTCGGTTCCATCCTCGTCGTCTTCTGACAAAATGTTGATGTGTTACGCGTTGAAAGAAAGTTTATGAAAAAATTGTTTTGACTATTACGCGGTGTACCTTGTCCGATGAAAAAGTACGCCTCATCTTCTTTCTCGACCTCCTCAAATATGATATCCTAATCATAGTCTGTGCAACACGGCCACATATATGATGAGAGAAACATAATGGCATATAAAAAGAACAAAAAAGGGATAAATTTAATAAAGAAAATACCATCCTCGACCATAGAGTCTGGTGTATCAGCTTGTGCACCGTTTGGAGGCATTGAAGAGGTACCGTCAACTACAGACGGTTGTGTCTGTGTACCTGTGCAATTATTAGGTGGTGAAACTGGAGTTTCCTGGGTGACACCATCTATAGTAAGAAAAGGTATGAGTTTTTGGAATAGGAGAGCGAAGGTGAAAGTACCGATAATATATAGTGATCAAGGCTAATTACCGTTGTAAACCACACTCGGTTGAGTCAGGTCGTTCGAATCATTGCACTTTCCATCCGCACACCCTCTAGCCCTTCTTTCCAATGTTTGCTTCAAAAGCCCGATTGCGACGGAATAGAAGGGCATTTCTCTCTCCATTGGTCACTCAATGCCTATGTATGGTCTGTGCCGCAGCCACTTTAGGGGTCTGGACTTCTGGATTTTGAACTACAGTCGGCGCGATGTCAACAGGCGTGCCCGTCAATTCACATAATTCCCTATCGTGTGAAGGTGGTTTAGGTGATTGAGGTGAAGAAGGGAAAATAAGCTTAAGGTTAAAGTGAGGGCTCTCCATAACGGTTGAGTCCGGATGCAAATTGTTGGCTCGGTGTTCTGTCACCATCATATTGTATTTTTTGTTGCTCTCTTTTTGTTTCAATTTCTTCTCTTGTGGGGTCATTTGCAGTTTTCTTGCAGCATTCTTCGCCGCAAACAAGTCACGCCGCCTCTTGTTTATTAGCGCCTTTTGTTCAGAAGACAGTGTAGCCCGTCGTGCTCTATCTAGTTTGCACTTACTCTTTTGGACACGTGACAATATTGTCAATGGAATTGAATGCATTTACAACACCTAAATGTAATAAGAAAAAGTACGATCTCAATGTCTCATCGATGAAGGACACACAATAATTCAAATTGTGTGATAATAAACTTTACACAACAGTGTCAGGTACAATGGTGTTCAAACTCCTTTAGTAATTAAAAACAAAGCCACGATTCTATAAAGACGTACCCGTTTCATGAATAGTATTGATATCCGTCTCAGCTAAACTATTGTCAATATCACTAGGAGGGGGTGATTCCTTGTTTCCTCCGATGATTAAAGGGATATGATCGTCTAAAATTTTATTGATATAATAAGTATCCTACGGCACCACGGAATTTTTTACTGTAAAGAAATCAATATTATTGCTATACCTGTTGACAGGGAAATCTCCTTTGGAGTCATTTGTAGCATCTTTACAGACTTTTTTGATGCCTTTTTCTGTGCATACAATTCATGTCGTCTCTTATTTAGTAGCGCCCTTTCTTCAAGAGACATTGCAACTTTTCTTGCTCTATCACGATCATGCTTACGCTCTTTTGGACACGTGACAAGCCGGTTGATGGGACTGGGTGCATATCCATAATCTATATATCATGGAATGACATCTTAATCAATGCATGCTAGGACGGTGTCTAAGCACACCTGTAAGAAACTAACACAGGCACGATTCATAAGAATATCAGGCAATGGATACAAAAGTGTACCCATTTCATGAGTTGTGCTGATATCTTGCTCACTATCAATGTCATGCACGTCATCAGTGCCACCAATGCAACTTAAAGGTTCCATACCATCTACAAATATAACCATATAATTAAAATTGAACCATACAATAAGCAAACTATGTCGACATGATAATTTTAGTCGCCACACCAATAAATACTTTTATTATAATAAGTAACCTGATAATTGTTGAAAGCCATTACTGTAGGTTGATTGCCTATGGAGCCTGTCACTATTTTCGCCTATTTCATTATGTGTATTCGCATCTGCAATACAAAACATAATAATTGTTATTAATTAAAAGACGAATGGCAGTCAAAATGACACTCAACAATACCTCCATACCTGTTGAATGGGAAGCCATATTGTTTTCAATATCAACATTCTCTTGGTTACTCATCTTATACCTCTGACTAAGGCTGGACGAAAAACTCGAAGCTCGTTAGCTCGCTCAGCTCGTTATGATAACGAGCCGAGCCGAGCCAAGATTTTAGCTCGTTAGCTACAACGAACTAACTCGAGCCAGCTCGTGAGCCGCTCGCGAGCTAAACGAGCCAAGCTTCCAGAAAAAAAAGTATCAAAACTTATATTAGTTTTTGTATTACTTCATGTCTTACGCTTTACAATTGACTGGTAACTGATCTAGACCCTATAAATTGACTGATAACTGGTCTAGATGCATTTTTTTATATTATTATTATTCTCAAACTTTAGATAAATGCAAATATTATATTTTGTGTATTTTTTTATACCTGGCTCAAGAGCTTAACGAGTCAGCTCGAGCTTTTAACAAGCCGAGCCGAGCTGACTTTCTGGCTCGTTAGGATAATGAGCCGAGCCGAGCCGAGCCAGCTCGTTATCCAGCCTTACCTCTGACGGGTTTCTTGTTTCTTTCAGTCCCCTTTTCATCAGACATTGTTGCATACCGTTCTCTCTCCCTCTACCTCTTCTGCTCATTACGATCCCCATCTAGTGGCACCAACCCTGATTTTGTATGATTCCCTTCAATAAAGTTTGGTAAGGAGATGAAAACATATAAACACAGAACATGTAGAGAGGCTGTAAAAGTTTATATACCTCCATGTGTTGTATTTGTAAGGTCCCCCAAAGGTACCCGATCACCGGTTGGCCTTGGCGTGTCCATCAACACTACCAAACACTTTTAGCAATAAATTGAGATCCTAATCTCATTAGAAGGTTTTGCAACCAGAGGCATCATAAACGGTTTACTAACTCGGAATTTTGAAATCCATTCTCAGTGAGTATTTATTTACAACTTCAGATTTCTTTGCACGTGCATATTACCTTAGACGCTTAATTTATGTTTTAAACCACATAGGAACCTCTGATTAATCAATATAGGGCACACACATCTAAATCCACCTTCTGTGTGAACACGGCAATGCAGTGGAGGAAATGCAGGAAAAAGGATAGATGGTCTCTAACTGAAGTAATGATCATGGACAGAAAAAACCTTCCAGTTTGAAACTTTGAATACAATAAACAAAATTTCAGATGAGTTGTTACCGACGAGCGCATAGAGGAGGCTAGAGCAGCAACCCCTAGACTTGCGAGGTCCACTGCCTCCGTTCCACCCTTCTGATCTGATTAGAAGCGGCAGCTACAAATAGAAAACTGTGTTAGTGATGCTCTTCAAATAGAAAAGCAAAGAACTGAAAGAAACACAACAGAAATTGAAGTATCTGATATTTTGATTTTCTGAATTCCTTAACGCCAAACCAACTTTCATCAGATGTTAGATGGGAATAACCTGTTAAGCCCTTTCTTGAAGCTGCAACATGATGTACCAGCTACAAATTAACCAAAGAAACTATAAATCTAGGCCATACAGTGTATAAACGATTTTATCCATACCAGCTTCGCCAAAGGACAACTCTTGAAGCAGGTCTGCCTTCTGCTTCGAAGTCTGATTCACTTTTTGCCTGTAAACATTGAGACAATCCTCCTCCAGTTGTAGTATCATCCTACCTTTCCATTTCATTCTAACCAATTTCTCCCCATATTTGAATGCACACAAAATATACAATAGCACAAAGGCACCATATTAGTGATCATATGTTGAGTTCACATAGTGGACATGCCAAAATCCTATGGTGACAATGTGGGTGAGTGGAGTCAACCAACCCAGGAACGACCACACAGGTTGGGACAAAATCAAATGAGGGCATTTGAGATGGTAAACAGGCAATCACTTTAACCATATTTGGGCTCACAGCACAATGACCATACATGAACAGAAAGCTGAAGAAAATAGCAGGGCATGAAAATTAAAGCACATGACAGGCAATATTCAATCAAATGGGAGATGTAATCGAGCACTATTAGGAAAGTAGATCAATGGACTGTACAATTGCACTATATATGGATTGAGAGCTGGATTGTTTTTTAAGACGGAATCCTATAGTGAAACAACTTGATAATGACAGTCAAATAGTTGTCAGAAAGCATATAACAACAAACTATAGTGTTATACAACTATGCTGATTCAGGTTCCCTATAAAACTCTAAGTTTACTATCCGGAACTACATACAAGTTTGTGATATTATGATATATAAATGCCATGTACCATTTAGCTATTGCACTGCGTTTTAGTGCGGCTGAACTGGACTGTGTATATTGAAAATTCAGTTTGTGAATATGAATTATAAATTCAGTGCGTTGAAACAGCTACCAGGATAACTTTGATCATTTAAAAAAGTTGACCAGGATAATCTTGAAAAAATAGTGCATAGAATTAGAGAGGACAAATCAGATTTAGGTAAATAACACAAAAGTCAATGGATGTCAACACTGAATTAGCATTTTTATGGTGGCTGACTAATTCTATAATTCATCAAAACAAATATATTGATTGAGAAATAGTAGTGCGAGCCATGTGTGCGACCATCATCCCTGGTGCTGACGTCAAGATCGGGGAGATGACTGGGTAGGAAGCAGGAGAAACGGGACACGGTGAAAGCAATTCGCATCTAACTGAATCCTCTCTACTTCTGAATCCAATTGCTGGACTGTGAATGATTAAGAAATTACCTGGTCAGGCAGACTCTGATTTTGGTTGAAGCCCTGCAATCATGCTTGTGTGAATGACAGGGGTAGGCAGTGGTTTGATTTTTTTTAGTTCCTGCGAGTAGTAAAGAATAGAAGCATGTGTCATTATTTACATAAGAGAAGTTTTAAAATATATGTTGGACAGTTGTGTAGTTCAGTCATTCTATCTTAAAGGACATAATATCAGCATGGCTTGCGGTCTCACGAGAAAGGAGTATAGGACTGATTTATATTTATAAAAATTCTGAGATATTGACAACACCAACATACTAACAACATCAGATTGTGATGGCTATTGACCTATTGTTATAGGCATAATTACTAAACAATTATTGCACTTATGGTGATTGGGGAGATACACCAGAACGTGTTAGCATTTTAGTAGTCTATTAAATTATTTGACTGAAAACTTCATGACTTATCTGCATTCTTTTCCTGACAATTTGGACATAAAATTTAGTGAACATTGACAATGTCTGTTGTTACCTTATTCTCACCGGAGCTCCAAATCATTGCCGTTGGTACTGTTTCAACTGTCTCCGGCCCTACCGTTAACAAATTGCAGGCACCTACAAATGCAAGCAGAAATGCAGATGCTAAACCAAGAATAACAGAACAAATGGAAGCAAGCAGAACACCAGATTGATGCAATCATGATTCATGAAAGAGCATGATGAGTCCTAGCTTAATATAAAAGAAGGCACAAACTATTTAGCACATTGTGATTGCCAAAAAAAATAGAAAAAACATGCTCGTACCTCAATCAATCTATAATGAACTCGTGGTACTCGACCCTACATTCAGAAGAAAAAAATTTCATCACCTACTCATCCATCGTAGGCACGGGGTGCCTATCGTCACCGTCCACAGCGTCAGCGAGCCCCACTTGTGCTCCCGTGCTTGCGTGCGTGCTTCGCCAAAGGCGAACCGGCAGTGCGGGGACAGGCACAGGCTGGCGCAAGCACCCATACACTCATCGTGCGCGTGGTGTGCGTAAGCCCAATGAACCTGGTCGTAGCAACACCAGATCCAGTGACCCCAACGCACGCCAAGACGACAACCTGATCCCACTGCAGTAGAAAGGGAAGAAAGGGAGGGGCGGGGGCCAGCAGTACCTATGGCATGGCAGGGGTAGGGCCACCAAGAGGAGTAGGAGAGGAGTATGGGAGCTTCCTTCTACCGCCGCCGCCGCCGCACCGAGGGACGGTCGCCCAGGCCGACGCACCCAACCCGCCCGTGTTGGGGCTGCCAAAGGTATATATTGTAATTGTAATAGTTTAAGTATATTGCTGACTGAGGATTTTTCCAATGCAAATTCGCATATAATCTTCAAATATTCCATAATCCAAATGGTAGTTTCAAATAAGACAGTAACTGAGCTTGATCGAACCATTACAAGAATGGCACCAACCACCATTACCAATACCAACCATCAGCTTAAGTGCTCAACTACTACTATATAGAGCAGATTGAAGAGGATTATAAATTTCCTGAAAGAGTATAATCAGTATCACAAGGAAAATGCCGATCGTCATTGCTCCACCATAGTAGAACACTACAGACTCAATGTGTGTGCCACCACCATGAGCAGCAACCCTAGGATAGGACAAAGAACACCACCCTGTGGAGCAAGAACTCTGCATACACAACTACAAAAGACTCCTGCATGACGGAAATTTTGCAGTGCAGAAAACAAGGCAGAGATCAAATCATGTCACCTTGGCTCAGTAGCTTTGTTGCATATGGGCAGCACCTGAATGAAAGGCACAAATTATTCCAGTTTGGATGGTTCCTCCTCCGAAATTTAGACGCCTCATCCAAAACCGAAAACTTGCAGTAAATATATTTGATACTTCTATATACTGACCGATATATTTCTTTATTAGGATTTAAGCACAAGTATTTTTTGCTCAAGTGCCGCAACTGATCCTGCTACTATGTATGATGTTTCCCCTCCAAATCGAACCTCAAGCCACAGTTAACAACTTTGACCAAATGGAAAAAATAGATAGTAGATCAATACTGATGTTTCTGATTTTTTAACACAGTTTCTTGGATCTTTCATTGACTGTTAGGAGTCGACAACGTTCCTTGTGACCTCAGATCAAGCCACAAATCAAAACTAAAAGAAAAAAATAATGGTTAACGTTAGATCTTAGTGCCTACTACTACACAATTGAGGATGAATTCACAATTGAGGCAGGAAAGGAGACAAATCACATTGTGGTACCACAGATCTTACTGCCTACTACTACACAAATGAGAAAGGGAATTCTGAATATAAACCTTCAGTATCAGCAGCATATCATGTCAAAGTTCAGGTCATTGATGTCCGCTTTTCCATTGTGCTTTGCTTTGGAGAACCCTTGAATGTGATGGCAAAGCTAATGTCGACAGAATATCATCGGTAGTCCTCCGAGGGGTATCCCACGAAGGTAGATTGATCGGTAGAGATGCGTGTAATCGAGAACAAGAAGGCAACACAGACACAAGAGTTAGACAGGTTCGGGCCGTCAGCACGACGTAATACCCTACTCCTGTGGTCTGTTGGGTTGTATTGGCTATCGTATGATATTGCGTGTGTTTTGAGGGGGTCTCTACCCCAATGTTTTTGAGGCGCCGCGGCGAGGCGCGGCGCCCGACCCCCTTCACAACGCCTAGGCGTTTGGGGCGGACGCCTAGGCGACGCCATACACACATTTATTAGGCGCCATATGATCATCTTAATATATATGCTACTAAAATTCAGAAGCAAATCATACCTTAATATTGCAAGTCTTAGCATGTAATACCATAATAAATTAGCTACCAAGAGTGCTAGTGCACAACATAATAAAGTAGCAAAATAGCAAATCTGAAATCTCTCATCACTCAATAGCAACAAATTAGTTTCTAATATCATAATTGCTGGTAATGGAAGATGTACTCGCCATTGTGCTATTAGCTGTAACTGTAAAAACAAAGAACTCGAGCAGTTCCAGTCACCTCTCTGTAACAAAGCATGAGAGACAGGGAAAGAAACAGAGGAAGAGGGAAGGAAACAGAGGAAGAGGAGGGGAGGGAAAGCAGACTGCAGAGTACACGCCTCAAATATTTGGGAAAGCAGAGGAGGTAGGAGGGAAAGCAGAGGAGACGAGAGGCATACCAGGCGGAAGGGGAAGTACCCGACCAAGGCAAGGCAGAGCAGGTGCGGACGGATGTGCGGACTCGAGGCAGAGGCAGAGTCGCGATGTGCGAAGCAGGGGCGGCCGGCCGGTGGACTGGAGCAGAGGAGCAGCCAAGCGGAGCTCGAGGTAAGCCCGCCGCCTTCTCTCTTCCTCTTCCGGTCGCCCGGTCTTCCTGCCGCCTTTCTCTTTTCCTCTCCCCTCGATCTCAGTCGTGGCCGCGGGTAAAGGCCTCGCACGGTAAATTTCCCGCGCGGAAGGGCCTATCTACTTCCCGCGCGGTCAATTTCCCCCCTGCGCAGTCGATTTCCCGCCGCGCAGCCACCGCGCAGTCGATTTCCTTTTGCGCGGTCGATTTCCCGCGACCGCGAGGGCCACGGTCTTTTGGCGCCCTTCCCCTCGCGAACTGGCATCCGGCGTCCGCGGCGAGCTTGTAGGCGTCCGCCCGACGCCAAACCAGTCCTAGGCGACGCCTAATGCGATTAAGCGGACGCCATACCACTCCAGGTCGTGGCGCCCCCGACGCCCAGCCCCTCTGCCACGCCTTGTCGCCTAGGCGACGACTAGGCGACGCCTCAAAAACATGGCTCTACCCGCCTTATATAGTCTGGGGGGCAGGGTTACAAGTCGGTTAGATCTAGAAGATAACCGGAAAATAATAACATGTTACAGAAATCATGAGATCATACGTATCCTAACAGATCTCGTAGTATCTTCAGGATATCTTCCCGGTGTCTTGCGGGGTGCGCCGAGCAGCGCCGTGCTCCGCAAGGCTTCATCCTGTGGGCTGGGACACCCCTAGAGGCGCAGCCCATGTAGTCTGCCGTGGGTATCCGGGACCGTACCCCCCACAGCTAAGCTCACAAGCAAAACTATATCTAAGTGGAGGACTGATGAACCAGAGTAGCAATTTTAGAAATAGGTGCTCAAAAAATGCGGAGGACTTACCGTTGTGCGACGGGCTAGGGCGGGTGCCGGGGTCAGCATCGCGGCCAACGTCTTCACCATCCGCGGCGGGGGCGCGGTCGCAGCGGGGAGGCTAGGTCCCAGATTGGCGGGGGCGGCTAGGGCGAGGAGTCCGGGTGCCGAGGTTGTCAGCGTCGCGGCTGACATCATCGACGTTGGGGGCCGCTTCGCAGCAGGGAGGACTGAAGGAGGCTGGGTGCGAAGGTCGGCGAGGACGGTGGCTGGAGCAGCGAGAAGGAGGTCGTGTGTCGGGGTCAGCGTCACGGGGCGAGGTCGTGGAGCCGAGGTTCGTGTGTCGGTTGCGGGGAGGAAACGTGCAGCTTAGGGCGCGGAATTGATAGAGGCGAGGGAGGCCTCCAAGACCGATGGCTAGGGCAATGGCGCGGGTGCGACGGCGAACGATTCCGGCCGACGATGGCAACGACGAAGGAAGGCCTCCAAGGCTTACTTTTGTTCTTTTTAGTTGTAGAAGATATTATTTGTTCATACAATCATCCTCCACACGCACGGAATTAATAATAATATCCACCCATACTGAAAGTGTACTTAATAAACACTAACATAGTAGAAATAACATGGTTTATACAATCAAGTCTTCTACTCGTCAAATAAGTCAGCCTAAGACCAAGCATCAATATTGCTTCCTTCATCAATATTGCTTTCTTCTAGTTTTTTTTCTGTAAGGTGCAAGAAAATGAAAACACGTGTAAGTTAATATTCACAAATCAACATATATAATAACAAATATATTTGCATTATTATTGGAATACACACCTCTCAAAAGAGATAAAGATGCACACTTTTAGTTATTTCTTTTCTCCAACCAATCTTTTGCCACCTTGAGATCCTTCTATATTAGAAAGGTTATATGTTAGTCATTTTTATATACCGGTACAACTACCATATGAAAGCATGTGTGGTTATTTACCTCCCACTTATCTGAATCAAAATATGTTATTAAGCATAGGATGATATTGTTTGCAAGCAACCCAATTTTTGAATCGGTCCAGCCACCGTCCGAAAATAGCATACCGGGAGTTTTATGATTCAAACGAAATACAGGTGCTGACACTGTTATTTCTGCTGTATGTTTTTCAGCATCGACATTCTTCAAAGTAATAATGTCATCATGAAGAGAGAAACCCATTTGAAAGTATTTTTCAGATCCAACTATATGTCTATAAGAAGCATCCAATGCAACACAACATGGGGTTCCCACTCTCCCTTACCTTCCAATTCCTTAACTAGTGGTGCATTGGCTTTATCATTCAATTTGGTACCACTCATTGCACAAACCGTGAAAATAGCTTCATAGCCTAAATGATCACAACTAAAATTGATAGCCTCATGCCTTCTATCACTTTGAACAACCAATATCAAAAGATTATTTTCTTCAATGGTTTCAAGCTCATAGGCTTTAGTTTGAGACTTCTCTCCTCTAAAGTTGACAAAATATTTGTTTACTATCTCATGTGCATGAGGCCTAAAAGTAGTGAGTACCAAACAATAATTTTCCTCCTCTATAAGAATAAAACCAGTACGATATCTTGTTACCGTTGCGTCACAAATAGTCATGTCAAATGCAACCGTCATAACAGAGCGTGTTGTTTTTTAAAACAATCCACGATAATTGTCTCCATCCACAATCTAAATATGTAAATAAACAAATGAAAGACAGATTCAGATAGATACATAAAATAATAAAATGCAACAAAATTAAGAAGTAATAACTTACATTATAGGTTACTCAGTCCAGTTAAAAAGTGCTTAAGAAACGCAAAATTTAAAAGCTTGCACAATATAATCCATTAAAAATACAAGGTCGTATGACTATATGAGTGTTATTGACTTTTGGAAGCACCATTACGAAAACTCACTGTTTTATGTTTCTAGTAACAGAGTAACAGAGCAATACTTAGTCGGAGAGTCAGGAAAGCAGGCAGACAGATGTGACATGAGCTCTAAAGACTATTTTGTTCAATCATTTCAGAGGGATTCGTTAAAAAAATAATTATACCGTGATCCTATGACTACTTAGATTGGGCAACGCAAATACAAACAACTTGATATGTAAATTCCAAAAAAAATTAGAGACGGATTTTATATACAACATGAACTAAAGTGATTCAAGTGGGAGAAAAGAACTTACATGAGGTGAGGGAGGAGCAGTTAGAGGCACTATATCTGGAGCTGCCTTTGGACCCGGCACTACATCATCTCGTGCCCTCTTTTGTTCCGAGACCCTGGAGTACCTCTAGTGTCCATCCCAGTGGGGGCAGTGCGGTTGCGTTCAGATCGATGGAGAGCAGTGGTTGGTTCATTAATGACAACTCCTGGGCGACGAAGTTGTGCCGCATGGGCAGCATTTACAGCAACTTCAAAGCCCTTATCTCTTTTCTTTTCTTCTACCAACCACTATTGCTTTTCCTTTCTCCGCGGTTGTTGGTTTCTTGCGTTCTCCTGCCATCGTGTCAAACCACCACACAAGAAGCCCAACAGCCAACTTCCAACAAAAACAATCACGGCCGGAAGAAGCAAACTACCACGGAGGGCAAAGAAAACAGTTGTCATAATAAAGAAATCCAGTTGGAAGCCTTAAAATATAAGAGATGGGCAAAACCATCTAATACCTTTTTTTAGTAGAACGTCGCTGGAGAGAACAACTCACAAGCTCGCCAGACGAGGAAAAACGTCAGCAGACACTAGAGAAGGGACATGGCGAGGTAAGAAACAGAGATCCGGCTAATCGAGCAAGAAAACAGATGTGGTAGTCCCGAGTACCTCCTACAAATCACCTCGTGTCGAGTCTCGCGAAGACAGGTTTCAGAAGAAGACAGTTGTGAGATCCAAACCCCAACGCAGCAAGCTTACGCGGGCTTGGGAGGAGGAATGCCGGCGACGGAAGAGGTCTCCAGCGTGCAGAACAGCTACAC
Organism: Miscanthus floridulus; assembly: GCF_019320115.1. Classification (NCBI taxonomy): domain Eukaryota; kingdom Viridiplantae; phylum Streptophyta; class Magnoliopsida; order Poales; family Poaceae; genus Miscanthus; species Miscanthus floridulus. The sequence continues at coordinate 112,848,172 of NC_089581.1, read as the reverse complement.
CCGCCCGCCGATTGGACGGCAAAGACAAGTGCCCTGACGGCGGCAATAGGGTACGGTGGCGGCGGACGCGCACGGGCTCGGTGGCGACGGCAAAGTTAGGGATTTTGACTGACCTAACACAGAACGAGTGAGGGGTAAAAACGGCCCAACACAGTCACTGCTCTGGTTTTTTTAAAAGCTTAGATAGCGTGCCCGTGCGTTGCTACGGCATAACTAAACTTTTATATTAAAAACATACGGATCTTACGATAAGATAACAATACTATGAAATTAAATACCGACGTTAAAGTGATATTTAATATCCAAAAAAATAAAGTTCATAAAATTAACACAGTCACGTAGAGTGCGGCGTCACATGCTCACAAACTCTACTGTATAAACTTTTTCGTGATGCGGCTAAGATAATGTTTTATATCGGTAGGAAGAAATCTCATATATCTATTTCTTTTGTGCGCCAATAAATATATAAATAAGTTCTATCGCATCTCCATACTATCTTTGTGGGTTTCTGAATGCTTCATCGTCTGCCTCGCTTTTGTAGAGTTGTTCACTACAGGGAAAGAAGGAATCACGCAGGATAGAAAAGGAGATAATCGCCACAACCAATACGTAATGTGATTATTTTTTGTTTTTGGAAAGAAAAATCAGAGGGAGGGGCAGCGCAGCGAGGCGCGAGACCAGAAGGAAAACTACGAGCATTTCGAGACTCAAATCCGAGCGATCGTGGGGAGGACGGATGGCAGGGTTCGACAGACCGATGACCAGAGGGATTTTTTTCACACGATGACGGTGCCTGTGATGGAGCACGATTGGTTTTTGTTTCATGCCCACGCGTTGCAACGGGAGCAACAAAACTAACACAATCAAGATGATGGTTCATGTCTATATGTTTCCCATGCAATGTCCAACGGTTCCTCCTAAGATTGAATAAGACTAACACAATCAAAATTTTCTTTTTCAAATTAATTTTTTATTGCAAGGTGCTCCGTGATTACAATTACAAAATACTGAAACATAACAAAGTACTCCGTGATTCAACACCTAAGCTGATCGTTCGCTAGGCCTTTTGAGAATGATCTAATCATTGAAGCCTTTCCCTAAGAGGAGACCTCAAAAACTAGTTTTCTATCATGCTTCGATCGTTGGGGCAGCACCAGCACTCTCGACATGCCTCCCCAGTCGCCATCTCTGCCACCAGTGTGACTAAAACCAAACAGCTGTTGTGCTTCAAAGTTCAAATCAAACAGCTGTGAGGCGTGTCTCGTCTTGAGCAACAATAACAACAGATACGATACCATACGGTGTTCTTGAAGTCATGATACAGAAAGTCTATTTCCTCTACAATGTTGTTCTAGGGTCCTTTGTTCCTTACACACATCTGATATAGAAAGCCAGGGCTCATGAAGTCATGAGCGCCATGCCTACACCAAGCAGTGGCCTCCAAGCAGCCCTCTTATACCACGTGAACAATAGGTTTTTTTTGTTTCTTCATATTGCAATCAATTAGGTAATTACTTTTCTCTTGATTACTAGCAAGACAATTATCAAGCCAAAACATAACTCACTCCTTGGAAAATGACTAGCAAGCACCCCTACGTGAATTTTTTTATTGCCAGAAGTTGGAAATTTGAAGGGCGGGCCTTGAGCAAGCGGTAGAGTCTTACCGCCTGTGACCAGAAGGTTCTGGGTTCGAGTCGCGGTCTCCTCGCATTGCACAGGCGAAGCTAAGGCTTGCCACTGACACCCTTCCTCAGACCCCACACAGAACATAAGCTCTCTGCACTAGGTACGCCCTTTTTGCCAGAAGTTAGAAATTTGGACCGATGTAGGAACCAAATGAGCATGGCCATCAGCGATCTTCTTCACTATACATTGTAATTAGTATCAGTTAGTTATGAGGTCAGTAAGTCATATTAGTTTATGGCCCTTCCATCTTTGCGAAAGTGCTTCGTTTAATTCGTCCCTGTTTTTAATCTAAGTTCTTTTCTCCAGGTAAGGAAGATCAAAGAGTAGAGCAGAGAGGGCTAGCTCTTATATGTATCATGGAATCCTTGTGCATTGCAATGTACATCACTAAATTGAGTAACAAGAGGCAGAGGTGAGAAACCCTCTCAAGAAATCATGTAATTCATCTTAATCATACGAGCATCGCAATAAAGTGTAGATGACTCTGTTAAACTGTCTGCACACCATGTAACATATAACCAATTCAGATTCAATGAAAGACAATGAGTTCAATGTCTTTTGCTTCACATATCTTCATTTGCCTCTTTGTTACACTTTATAGTCTGTTATGTTGGATAATCTGTCTAGGCCTGGTATTTTCTTCAAGAACACCATATGATATCATATCTATTGTTATTGTTGCTCAAGACGAGACACGCCTCACAACTGTTTGGTTTGAACTTTGAAACGCAACGGCTGTTTGGTTTCAGTCACATTGGTGGCAGAGATAGCGACTGGGGAGGCGTGTCGAGAGTGCTGGTGCTGCCCCAACGATCGAAGCATGATAGAAAACTGGTTTTTGAGGCCTTCTCTTAGGGAAAGGCTCCAATGATTAGATCATTCTCAAAAGGCCTAGCGAACGATCAGCTTAGGTGTTGAATCATGGAGCACTTTGTTATGTTTCAGTATTTTGTAATTGTAATCACGGAGCACCTTGCAATAAAAAATTAATTTGAAAAAAAAAATTTTGATTGTGTTAGTCTTATTCAATCTTAAGAGGAACCGTTGGACATTGCATGGGAAACATATAGACATGAACCATCATCTTGATTGTGTTAGTTTTGTTGCTCCCATTGCAACGCGTGGGCATAAAACCAAAACCAATCGTGCTCAATCACAGGCACCGTCATCGTGTGAAAAAATCCCTCTGGTCATCGGTCTGCCAAACCCTGCCATCCCTTCTCCCCACGATCGCTCGGATTTGAGTCTCGAAATGCTCGTAGTTTTCCTTCTGGTCTCGCGCTGCCTCTCCCTTTGATTTTTCTTTCCAAAAACAAATCTCTAAAAAACAAAAATAATCATATTACGTATTGGTTGTGCCGATTATCTCCTTTTATATCCTACGTGATTCCTTCTTTCCCTGTAGCGAACAACTCTACAAAAGCGAGACAAACGAGGAAGCATTTAGAAACCCACAAAGATAGTATGGAGATGCGATAGAACTTGTTTGCAGATTTATTGACGCATGAAAGAAACATATATAGGAGATTTCTTACCGCCGATATAAAATATTATCTTAGCCGCATCACCAAAAGGTCTATACAGTAGAGTTTGTGAACATGTGACACCGCGCTCTACGTGACTGTATTAATTTCATAAACTTTGTTTTTTGGATATTAAATATCACTTTAACGTTGGTATTTAATTTCATAGTATTGTTATCTTATCGTGCGATCTGAGTGTTTTTAGTACAAAAGTTTAGTTGTCCCGTAGCAACGTACGGGCACGCTACATAGTCTTCTAAAAAACCAGAGCAGTGGACTATGTTGGACCATTTTTACTCCTCGCTCGTTCTGTGTTAGGTCAGTCAAAACCCCTAACTTTGCCGCCGCCGTCGTACCCTGTTGCCACCGTCAGGGCACTAGTCTTTGTCGTCCAATCGACGGGAGGGTGTAGCTATTCTCCACGCTGGAGACCTCTTCCGTCATCGGCATTCCTCCTCCTAGGCTCGCGCAAGCTTGCTGCGTTGGGGTTTGGATCTCGCAACAGTCTTCTTCCAAAACCTGTTTTCGAGAGACTCAACGCGAGGTGCTTTATAGGAGGTACTCGGGACTACCACATCTGTTTTCTTGCTCGATTAGCCGGATCTCCGTTTCTTATCTCGCCATGTCCCTTCTCCAGTGCCTGCTGACATTTTTTCCTCGTGTCTAGCGAGCTTGTGAGTTGTTCTCTCCAGCGACGTTCTGCTAAAAAATGTATTAGATGATTTTCCATCTCTCATATTTTAAGGCTTCCAACTGGATTTCTTTATTATGATAACTGTTTTCTTTGCCCTCCGTGGCAGTTTGCTTCTTCTGGTAGTGATTGTTTTTTTTGGAAGTTGGCTGTTGGGCTTCTTGTGTGGTGGTTTGACACGATGGCAGGAGAACATAAGAAACCAACAGCTGCGGAGAAAGGAAAAGCAATAGTGGTTGGTAGAAGAAAAAAAAAGAGATAAAGGCTATGAAGCTGCAGTAAATGCTACCCATGCAGCACAACTTCGTCACCCAGGAGTTGTCATTAATGAACCAGCCACTGCTCTCCGTCGATCTGAACGCAACCGCACTACCCCACTAGGATGGACAGTAGAGGTACTCCAGGGTCTCGAAATGAAGAGGGCACGAGAAGATGATGTAGTGTCTGGTCCAAAGGCAACTCCAGATATAGTGCCTCCAACTGCTCCTCCTCCACCTCCTGTAAGTTCTTTTTATCCCACTTGAATCACTTTATTTAGAGTTCATGTTGTGTATAAAATTCGTCTCTAATTTTTTTGAAATTTGCACATCAAGTTGTTTGTGTTTGCGTTGCCCAATCTAAGCAGCCATATGATCACAGTATAATTATTTTTTTTAACGAACTCCTCTGAAATGATTGAACAAAATAGTCTTTAGAGCTCATGTCACATCTGTCTGTCTGCTTTCCTGACTCTCCGACTGAGTATTGCACTGTTTCTGTTACTCTATTAGTAGAAACAGAAAGCAGTGAGTTTTCGTAATGGTGCTTCCAAAAGTCAATAACACTCATATAGTCATACGACCTTGTATTTTCAATGGATTATATTGTGCAAGCTTTTAAATTTTGCGTTCCTTAAGCACTTTTTAACTGAACTGTGTAACCTATAATGTTAGTTATTACTTCTTAATTTTATTACATTTTACTATTTTATGTATCTATCTGAATCTATCTTTCATTTGTTTATTTACATATTTAGATTGTGGATGGAGACGATTATCGTGGATTGTTTTCAAAAGCAACACGCTCTTTTATGACGGTTGCATTTGACATGTCTGTTGGTGACGCAACGGTAACAAGAGATCGTACTGATTTTATTCTTATAGAAGAGGAAAATTAAAATTTGGTACTCACTACTTCTAGGCCTCATGCACATAAGATAGTAAACAAATATTTTGTCTATTTTGGAGGAGAAAAGTCCTAAACTAAAGCCTATGAGCTTGAAACCATTGAAGAAAATAATCTTTTAATATTGGTTGTTGTGATAGAAGGCATGAGGCTGTCAATTTTAGTTGTGATCATTTAGGCTATGAAGCTATTTTCACGGTTTGTGCAATGAGTGGTAACAAATTGAATGATAAAGCCAATGCACCACTGGTTAAGGAATTGGAAGGTAGTCTTGGAATATATAAAGGGATAGTAGGAACCCCATGTTGTGTTGCATTGAATGCTTCTTATAGACGTATATTAGGATCTAAAAAATACTTCCAATTGGGTTTCTCTCTTCATGATGACATTATTCATTTGAAGAATGTCGATGTTAAAAAACATACAGCAGAAATAGCAGTGTCAGCACCTGTATTCCGTTTGAATGGTAAAACTGCTGGTATGCTATTTTCAGACGCTGGCTGAACCGATTCGAAAATTGAGTTGCTTGCAAACAGTATCATCCTGTGCTTAAGAACATATTTTGATTCAGATGAGTGGGAGATAAATAACCACACATATGCTTTCATATGGTAGTTGTACCGGTGTATAAAAATGACTAACATATAACCTTTCTAATATAGGAGGATCTGAAGAAGGTGGCAAAAGAGGTTGGAGAAAAGAAATAACTAAAAGTGTGCGTCTTTGTCTCTTTTGAGAGGTGTGTATTCCAATAATGATGCAAATATATTTGTTGTTATATATGTTGATTTGTGAATATTAACTTACACGTGTTTTTATTTTCTTGTACCCTGCAGAAAAAAAAAACTAGAAGGAAGCAATATTGAAGGAAGCAATATTGATGCTTGGTATTAGGCTGACTTATTTGACGAGTAGAAGACTTGATTGTATAAACCATGTTATTTCTACTATATTAGTGTTTATTAAGTATACTTTCACTGTAAGTGGATATTGTTGTTGTTAATTCCGTGCGTGTGGAGGATGATTGTATGAACAAATAATATCTTCTACAACTAAAAAGAACAAAAGTAAGACAATTTACTACACAGACAAAGTTACTTTGTCTCGGAAGAACTTTAACTAATAATATCTTCTAGTAACTTAACAATAACCCAAGGAGGCAGGTTTTTTAAATATCATAGTAGAAACATAGTTACCGTAGGTGGAGTGATATCTATAGCACAACAAACACTGGAAGATGGAAATGCAACGAGAGAAACAGCAGTTAGCAATGTGCACTCACATATGGTATCTTGGAGGCCTTGTCGTTCACAGCAGCAGCCACACCGAGGGCAGCGAAGAACCCCAGCCCTCCGCACAGCCACGCCAACGCCTCATACTATCCATCAGCAAACACAGAACCAATCATACAGCCAAATCAAACCAATCCAGACGCCTATGATGCTGCGCTGCACAACGTATTTGATCACTGATCAGGTCCATACTACCTTGCCGATGTGCGGGGCCAGGCGGTCGATGCAGGGTTCCTGGAAGGGCGTGCCGTTATCCCACACCAGCTCGTCGTTCACGGGCAGCTGCGACCCAAACAAAAAATTCCCCAGATCCAATCGATTTGAGACGGAAATTCACTGGGCGGGGATGAGGAGAGCTCAAGCTAGGGTTGGATTTGGATTTGGACTCGGGGTGCGGGAGACTTACGGGCTTATCGGGGACGATGTGGCGGCCGGGAGGCCCATGCCGGCGCGGTGCCGGAGGGCGGAGGACGCAGCGCGTGCGCCGCGGCCGCCCAGGATGCGGGATCCCGCCGCGGTTAGCCTCCCGGCCATCTCTCGCTCGCTCGCTCACTCTCCGATCTGTGCGAGTCGTCGGTCGTGTAGTGGGTGCGGCTGCGCGGCTCGTCGGCGGCGTTGGAGACAGAAGCAAGCTGAGTGGCCTTTGTTCGGGGCCTCGTGTGCTGTGTATCCAGTGGGGAAAACTGGTACTTGGGCCTTGTGGACTCCACTGGGTCAGAATACGTTTGCTGGGCCACACTTCACTGGGCTTTGCATTGTGGGAAATAACGATCACTGGGCTTCACAACACTGCCACTGAAAAATTCTATACTACTAGGTTCGTGCCCGTGCGATGTTACGGAACAGCTAAATTTTTGTACTAAAAATAAACGGATCGCACGATAAGATAACAATACTGTGAAATTAAATACCGACATTAAAGTGATATTTAATCTAAAAAGCAAAGTTCGTGAAATTAACAGTCACGGAGAGCGCGGCGTCGCAGGCTCTCAAACTTCCGTGATGCGGCTAAGATAATGTTTTATATCGGTAGAAAGAAATCTCCGATATCAATTTCTTTCGTATGCCATTAAATCCACGAATAAGTTCAGTTGAAAAATTGTCCGTTATCCAATTGAGTTTCTAATTAATCATATCAGCACATATTATAGGTGATAAAGATCATGAAGTGTGTTCTATATTTTCTATGTTTTTAGTCTTGTAGATTTCATGAAAAAAACTAATGACCCTGGTGCAACAAAGGAAAATACAAAGAAGCTATCCTCCTGAATGCGCGTAACCAACGCCACTACGATTCTGCCATCCTACGACTACTGGTATGGTATTGTTTAGCACTATTGTTCATTATTATCGCTAACTTGCTTCGTTGGTTTTATTCAAGTAATTTATGTTTGTAATTATGCAGGTGTTAATTTGGTTGATCCCACATTGGCACATGAGAAAAGTGGAGGAAGTCGACAAAACTCATGGTTTTGAGAACATACATGTGTAATAGTTATGAATGGTTACAAAACAAAATATTATGAACAAAACACTCAAAGTGTCATTTTTATAACAATAATATAACACATGTCCAATTTTCATTATGCCATCACACAAGTGTATATACAACATCTCCGTGTAGAGTCTGATAAACCATTTAAAAATACCTATAAACAGCAACAAATATGACATTAGTGAGATATTATTTGTACAATATAAATTGAATGAAAAAATGCATTGTATGCGTTAGTAATATTCTGTTACCTCACCTACGGCGTTAGAACCTCCTTAAATATAATATTCTTCATGAAAGTTCCATCCGCTATTGGGGTCTTCTTATCCTTATCTTTTTTATTTGACTCATTATTTTTTTCCTCGGCATTCTTTTTAGCATTTTTTTCTCCGTCTTTTTGGCCTCCTCTTGTGCCTCCGCATCAGGTGGGAGGGCAAGGATCTTAATATTGGTTCTTGACGTGGCTCTAGACATCGCAACGTACAACTGACCGTGAGAGAACACCGGTACGGGTAGGTACACACCCATGTTCGGGATAGTTTGGCCCTGTGACTTGTTGACCGTCATGGCAAAGCTCAGCCTGATAGGAAACTGCTTCCTCTTAAACTGGAATGGGAACATCTCGTCATCAGACGGGCATAGCGGTATTCGAGGAAGGAATACCCGCTTCCCAGCATGCTGCCCCACCACGATTTCCACGTCGGATTGTATTTCTTCGGAACCCTCGCACCTCTAGCCTTGTACCGTTGCATAGCCCATTTGCAGGGTCAATATTCCTAAGCAATATGACAGGACACCTGAGCTTGAGCTTCAAGACGTGTGGAGGCAGCCCATTAGGGGTCAAACTATTAAGGAACTCCGATGGATAGTAGTTATGTGGATCATCTACCGCAGAGTCAAAACTGTGATACACCGTCTCGTCGCCCTGGAACATATCAATCATTGTCATATTGATCATGTCCACCCAATCGTTACGTGTAGATAAAATCGCTCTGGTAGTGATGTAGTCTTTGTCTGCCATGTTTGAATTTAGATCTAGAAAGATAATGTCGATCAATGTATGAAGATCTTTCTCGGCATCGCCAGAGTACGGGACACATATCTCGTCTAGAATACGTACATTGCCATCTCCGTTAACCTCTTCCATTCCACCACCAATACGCAACAGATAATCTGCAAACCACGGGTCACTCTGTGCCCTCATGTTGCAGACGAGCTTTAGATGGCGCATGGATTCCCAAAGATACGACCTTCGTAGAGAAGTACCGACTATTTGAGCTTTGGATCCTTTCCGCACAACAGGGAGGACCTGTCTGAAATCCCCACCAAGGACAATAGTCTTCCCACCAAATGGTAGGTTTAACCGGCCCATTATATCCCGTCGGTTGTTGTCAAGTGCTTCCACATTTTGCCTCTTTGTCATAGATGCCTCGTCCCAAATTATGAGAGCTACTTGCTGCAACAACTTGGCAGTACCACTCTGTTTTGTGAAGCTACAGCAACCGCCCTCCTGAAGAGTGAGGGGTATCTTGAAACGCGAGTGGGCCATCCTCCCACCTGGCATTATGGCTGCTGAGACTCCAGACGTAGCTGTAGCCACGACAAGCTTATCTTGGCTACGTAGTTTTGCGAGAAGTGCCCAATACAAAAATGGCTTTCCTGTCCCGCCAGGTCCGTCCACAAAGAACAGCCCCCCTTGTTTGCTGCAGACAGCGGTCGTTATCTCATCATAGGCAGACCTTTGCTTGGTGTTGAGTGAGTCGCACAATAGGACATCTTCGGGATTCTGTTCGACGCTAGCTTCCTCAAATATCTCACGAGGAATATGGATGACATCGTCATATGAGTGATCATCAATATCTAGAAGAGGAAATGACATCATCGCCTCCGTGCTTCCTCGCTCCCTGCCCACCCCATGACTCCGCCCACGCAACACCGCCAACCGCCCCGCTTCCTTGAAGTGCGCCGCCCCTCCGCCCCGATCTATACTGCATGCCCCTTCGCTCCCTCATTGCCTGTCCATGAGTTCTCGGAGAATCGATCGCCTCTTCAATCGAAACCCTACCAAATCGATGGCCGTCGGCGGCGGCGGCGAGCTAGAGGCTGGCGCTGGATCGGCGCCGGTGTTCGATGGCCACGGCGGTAGCAACGAGCTAGGGACAGTGGTGGATTGGCACCGGCCCTGCCAAGCCTGCGGGGTCTGATGATGATGACGGTAGTGGAGGCGGCGCCCTTGCGACCACGCGCTCCAAGAAGGGGCCGTCGTCCTCAACCGCCACGCTCGAGACAGAGACGGAGTTCGACCGCGATGCGCGTGCCATCCGCGAGAGACAGCTCAAGCAGGCCCATGAGTCCCTTAAGAAGAATCCCTCTGGTGCCTCTATCTCCGCCTCCAGGGAGGTGTACAAGGGGATCCACGGCTACACGGACTGCAAGGCTGGGTTCCGGCGGGAGCACATGGTGTCTAGTGAGAAGGCCGGCGGAGGACGAGCATGATGAGGAGGCGCTGCCCTTTGCCTGCTTCATTTGCAGGGAGCCATTCGTTGATCCAGTGGTCACCAAATGCAAGCACTACTTTTGTGAACATTGCGGTTTGAAGGTAAGAATCAGTTTATTTTCCTTTGGTAAGTGCAAGTTGAAACTGATTTTCAGAGGCTCTATCAGGATGCTTGGAACAAGCTAAGAGGGCAAAAGATTGATCTTTTGCTTGCTATACTGCTAGAGAAAAACGACAGTTTTTATGGTAATATTTCTTATAGCAAAATTAGTTTCTTCATTGATTATCACATACATGTCATGCCTGACTACTCTGAACATTAGTTAATCGCAAAAGGATCTGTGAGAAATCTTGTCATTATCATTAGTGGTTCATCTTTCTATTAATTATGAGTTGCATCAATTTACACCATATTATGTCGTAGTGCTAATTTCTGTATTTTAAATTGCGACAACTGAGGTACGAACTAGCTAAGTGCCTAGCGCCAAGAAGACCGACATAGCTCTGAATCCCGCATACATAGGATGAAGAATATTGCACTTCACACCACAGCATACATAGGATGCTACCTGGCAGTTTATAGACTGATCTGGAACCAAACTCTCAAGAGTGCTGGTTTCACTACAAGAATTTTGTCACTTGGCGCATTGTTATGCTCCTACTTTCTGTGCTCAGTGCTTGTGAGTAGTCTTTAATAATGTGTCGAATGTCAATCACCTTCTTGGATTTTGCATTCTTGCTATATCGGTTTTCGAATCTGGTTGCAGTTATCATACACAGGATGAAGAACTTGCACAACATCAAGTGTCTATGTTACTGTTTCTTGCTCTTGCTTGTGGCATAGCAATGTTTTTGTTCACTAAGGTGTTTGGTACTCAAGTATTGATGGGTAAGACTCTACAGAAAAATATTCTATGAACCTACAACTATCATCTTGTTTTTCATACTTCCTTGGAAGTGCTAATCATTTTTGTATTTTCTAATGAAAAAACCTGATGATTTTTTTTAACTATATTATCTCATTTTCTACTTTGCTGCCTTGTCCTAGACTCAACCAGCTAAGCATGCAAATAGGGATTACGTATTGCTTTTATCTTTACTGCTGATCATGAGCATTTTGTTAGAATCTGAATCTATCTAGAAAATATAAGACATTTGAATTTGTCCTGTTAATTTATTCTTTGACATCTTTTCTTTTGCTCCTCGTGATACATTTAATGAACTTTATTTATATATGGTACCTTCAGTATCCTGTGCTTCGTTAACTATATAACTTCTTTCCTTTTCCCCATTTGCAGCTTTTACTGGATCTGGGAACTTATTTCTTTGGCCAATACACATGCACAGGTTTGTATAGTTCAACATCTCTCTCTGCAATATTATCGTGGTATCGCCCCGATTTAATTGATATGAAAGGAAATATTTCTGGGTAAAGCTAGCATCTTGTGGTTTTGAGTTTTTTTTATTGAGCATTAGCAGTAAAAAGGTCGGAATAAAATCTCAGCGGCTTGTGCATGAGAGTGGGAACAACGCAGAAACTATCAACATACTTCGATCATAAGCTCTACAAGTGGTTTGATGTGGGAGATGGAGATATTAGCTCATAACTGATAAATATTTATGTACTTATTAATAATGCCTCAGGAGCTTGCAACGTAGCCTCCCCGTGTAGTAATGGAATTTTCCACTTCAAATAGGCTAGAATTTTATTGCCAATTGTAATTCCTCCTTTATGAATGAGATTTCTTTTGATATCCACGTGCGCATTGCACGTGAAGTTGTTTGCTTAACATAGGTTATTGTCACCAAGAACATTAACAATAGAAGTTGTTTTTTTTGTTAAAAGTTGGCTGCACATGGACCACAATTCAATCTAAAACATGTGTGAAAAGAAGGTTGGTTTATGTCAAAATTTTGTGTTGCAAAAAAGATAGTTTCGTAAAGAGCATCAGTGAAAAATAAACCTGTAGACCAAGCCTGATGGTATTCATGTGGCACGAGGTTAATTTTAAATAATCAGGCTTAGGTTTTGGCAGATAATGTTGTTTAGTGCAACATTCCCAAACGAAATACAAGTGAGCTGTTATTTCTTTTGTTATTGATGGAAATGTTAATTGTATGCATACCCATTTCTTGTAAATGTTTCTTCTGATAAATTTGTGTCTTGCAGGACCTGGTGACTGATGAAATGATATGCTAATATTCAGTGTAAATAAAAGCGTAAATTTTAAGTTTTCAAGAATTCATAATTTCAGATGATATGATTCAGCTGGAGAATTCGTTGTTGGGACGAGAACCAGGACTGAATAAAAGGCATCCAGTTTGCTGTGTCGCCTTTGTTGTAAATAGGATATCACGTATTCTGCTCCTTCCCCGGTGACTGCAGGTATGCAAGTGCTGATACTTGTAGTGAAAGAAAGTTATTGTTTTAGTTGTGGGTTGGATTTTGATATGAATGTAAATATGGTGTTGGTGCTTAGCAACCAACTCTTGTTGTAAATACACAATTTATTTCTACCTGAATTCTTGTCATCTACTACACATGAATTGAGCAGTCAACTCCTGCGGCAAATACATATTTTAATTTCTATCTGAGTTCTCTCGAATGTGCATTGTTATTTCTTGAAAAATTCACTGTAATTCCTCCCTTATGAACGGCCATTTTTATGGCCACGTGCGTGCCGCACGTGCCTGTCCACTAGTTACTCTAAAGAATCCTTCAAAATATTATGTTTCTTTGGACAGTTTATACTCTACCACTATCCTCATGGGTCTCTCCTTACATTGACGATTTTTTATCTAGCATCAGCGAAAGACTAGTGAGAGTTTACTGTCACATCTGTTAATTTTCTTCAAATCTTAGCGTTTGGTGTGTTTATCAGAGGAAGCAGTTGATTAGCTTTCAATGCGGTAAAATCTCGAGACCTCCTCTTTTGGTTTGTTGTACAGCAAGGTCGGATATCTTCAACACTTTGTTCTGATGATGAAAAATTGTAAGTCTGCATTCTTTGGAGGGTTCCATGGTCTTTCAGTGGATATGTATTAGATCTCGTTGTTGTCAGCGACAATTAGCTTTTTGTGGTCTTCAAAGCCTTCGTTTGGCGATGGTGAGGGTGTTTGCAAGTAACTCTTTCTTTCCTGTCTTTTAAGTGCAATTTTTGAGGTCTGACAGGCAGTGGACGTTCGAAGGACGAAAACAATCGTTGCTCTTTGGTGTATTCTTATTTTTTTTAGAGGTTGCTTTGTATTTTATTGTCTATGTGTTTATATTAGCCTTTGTTTTTCTTAAGATATGAGACACTCTTTGGAGTGTTTTTGTAAAAAAAAACTATCGTCATGAAATTGTTTAAACCATACCGGACTAAACATATATAAGCGTAATCAAGCAAGCAACTTGCACTTGAGAGTTGAGATAGTTGCAGTTGTTTATGCAGCTCCCTTGCCCTCGGCGCGACCCGCCACCGAAGCTACTGGTGTTGTTAACTCGCTGGCAGGTGACGGATTAAACATAGTACCGACATCTGATGCAGATGTTTCCATGAGCATCCACATCAAAATGATTTTGCCCCTACGTGCCATCAGCACAAATCAGACCGGCCAATCAACCTGTCTCCGGCTTAGGGTCGCCTCCGGCTGTCCAGCTGCTCCGTCAGAGATACAATCACCCCCTCCAAGTCCCAATACTTCCGCTGCTATCGAAATAAAAATTTAACATATTTTTGTCTGTTGCTTTAGACTTTTGCATATAAAAAATTTGTTCCGTTATAAACAAACTGTCAGATTGATGAGAGAAATTAAAACAGCCAGACAAACACCAGAACATTTGAAAACAATTACTGTCATCGACTGTGGAAGGGCGCATGCGTCATGCCTGTACTGCTCTTGGATTACAAATTCGGGCATGAATGAACACTAAACTATTTGCAGACTCCGACTCCAGACTGCACCGACCTGGGTACATTCAGCTAATCTGGCTGTTAGCTAACTGCCCCGGGGAGCCGGCCGGGCTAATCACTCGATCATTATTCAATAAGTCCGTGAGATCGATGACAGGAATAAACAATGCGGAGGCTCACATGGCTTTCAATGCTTGATGTGTCATGTCTCCAAAGAAAAATTGGACTAGCAGCTAGCTAGTGGTTGATCATTGCTTATGTATTTTTATTTATCTTTACTTAGCAGCTATATATGTTACTTGGACGTTTGGTAACGTACCGTAATCTAGCCGTAGATATGCACAACATGCTACCAGACATGCCCAACATGCTGCATCAAATAAATGCGATGCAACGACATGATAACCAATTAACCATGTTCAGAACATGAGAATTCAACGAGCTGTACACGTACGTGGAACTTTATTCAACATAATTTCTACCAAATTCCGGCGTTCTAGCTATGTATATGCTTAGCATATATATGAAAGGATTTTCCCCGACTTGTGTTCTTGGGTAAAGGCACAGGGAGGTAATGCTAGCATTAAAGTAAATGATCAGATTAGCCCATATTTTCAGGCAAAAAAAAAAAAATTTAAGGCAAGTCATCCTTTGTCCTCAATATTTAATGGTTGACATGCTAGCTATCTTAACTGCAAGAGCCAGCGATAATGGGCAGGTACAGGGGTAGTGCTGCACCTAGTAGAAGATGGCTTGTCTATCCTGCAAATATGACATGGTGATTTTCCTAAACTAGGCATGATTTTCTGCAAGTAATGAACATGAAGTTGTTGCTATGCACTTTTGAGCAATTATCAGGTCTAAAGATAAATTTTTATAAGGTGAGATCTTCTGCTTTAGGCAAGCCATGAATTATGAGATACAATACTCAACTCTTTTTGGATGCAAACTAGGAGCTTACCCTTTTCGTTTCCTAGGCCTGCCAATGCATTATAGAAAACTTAATAGCAAAGATTTAAAAGCCATTGAAGACAAAATTGAAAAGAGGTTGGCTAGTTGGAAAAAATGCTCTCTTTAGGCAATCGTCTGGTGTTGATTAATTCACTGTTGTCAAGTTTATCTATGTTTATGCTCTCTTTTTTTGAAGTCCCTAGAGGGGTCCTTAAGAAAATTGAGTACTATAGATCACGGTTCTTCTGGCAATACGATCAACAACAAAAGAAGAATAGACTTATGAAATGGTCCATCATTTGCCAACCAAAAGTGCAGGGAGGCCTAGACATACAAAATCACGACATAAAAAATAAATGTTTATTAAGTAAGTGGTTATATAAGTTATATAATGAAGAGGGTTTTTGGCAACAACTACTTAGAAATAAATATGCCAAAGACAATACCCTTTCACAGCCAAAAAAGGTTGGAGATTCCCATTTTAGATGAGTTTGATGGGGTGAAGGACCAATTCTTAAAATTAGGCAAGTTTACGTTGGGAGAGGGAACCCAAATTAAATTATGTTATGGGAGGATACCTAGCTTGAAAGAGTTCCTTAAGTTCCAATATCCTAACCTGTATAATATATTTTGGTAAAAGCAAGCTATTGTTGCAACAACTCTTGGCGCTAAACCACTTAATGTTTCCTTTAGAAGAGCTTTAGTAAGTAATAAATTGTTAGAGTGGTAGTGTCGGTGCGAAAAGTGACCAACAAGTAAATATTTGTAATTTTGCCATACGTTGTGATCGGATATGGCCTAGCACTCAATGACATAGGGTTTATACTGGTTTAGGCAACGCGTCGTACGTCTAGTTCCAGTCGGTCGGTGACTTTATTCCTAAGCCTAGGTGCTTGAAGTTTGCTGTGGGGTTACAAACGAGTGGGAATAAGAAGGGGGTGTTAAAGGTCCGGTTGGGCTCTGGACCGAAGGGCTAAGAGTGACGGGAGCTCCTACATGCTCTAAGTATTAGAACGTATGCTCCGTGTAGCTTTGGAGTTCTAGAGCCGTGGAGCTGTTCGAGTGCTCGGAATGTCTGAACTTAGCCAAGAGAGAGTCGGAATGACCGTCCCCTGTTGGGAGAGAGCGCATCCCCTTTTATAGGTGAAGGGGATGGCCTTATAAGTGAGAGGGAGAGTGTGTGTGTGCTCGTGTTTTACTAAGTCTTGTTGCCCACGTTGTCAGGTACAAGACGATCGTCGGCGCCCACAATATTGTTTATGTCAGACACGTGTGGCAGGCTTTACCGTGTTCGCCTGGTATGGCAAATGACGGCGCCCACAACACTGTAAGACAATTGCCGACGCCCACAACACTATTCGGGTTCTGACATGCCTAGAAGTTTGCAAAGCACCCTTCTAGCATGGCCTGTCGGTACTGTCCTACAGGTGTGCAGGGTACGGTCCTCGGTATTACGGTTGACTTAAGCGCCTTGCCTTATCTGCTCCGCATGATTCTGGGGTCCTTACCGAGTGGGCGTCCCCGGTCGATCGTTCCCAGTCAGCTCCGATCGCACCGGTCAGAGAAGAGCCATAAGCAGAGGTTTGATGTATTCCCGGTCGAAAAAGCGGGTCGGAGTCAGAAGCGAGCATCATCCCTAACTTGGCCAGGCCTTCCAGTCGAAGACTGGATCGCTCTTTTGGCCTGTCGTTAGATATCTGGGTCGGCCCAGTGAGTCACGTGTCATTGTAATGTTGTCTGCTGGTCTGAGTTTTTGCTAGGAAGCTAGCCCATCGGAGACCCTGGGTTTATGAACCCGACAGGAGCCCCCGAGCCATTTTGGGACTTCTGTGAAGTCATGAAGGGGTTGTTTATACTCGTTGTACGAGAGCAACGGATGGGCGTAAGATCGTGAGTCACCGTTGGGTGCAACGGAGCGTGGACCTATGCGTCGAGCGCGGCCGAGGGGTCGGGCGCGACGGGGCATGGACCTAGGCGTCGAACCGACGAACCAGCATGCTGATTAGTAGTCGTACAGGGTGTAGGCAGCATAGTGACCATGCATCCATCACTGTGGGTCGATGTGAGTCCCCTAGAACATCATGTTGTAGAGACAGGTCATGCTGAGACGTGACTGCTCCGTGTACGATGTCAGAAGTTTGACCTGGGGTTGTACTTTCTGGCCCGTAGTGGTTGGCGGTGGCGCGAGCTTCCGTTAGGGACCGTGTCCAAGGGGTTGGGTGAAGCGGGGCCAGCATTCAAACATCGAGTGAGGCGGAGCCAGCCCCCAAACATTGGCTGAGGCGGAGCCTACCCTCGGGGGTCAGTCGAAGCGGAGCTAGCCCTCGGGGGTCGGACGAGGCGGAGCCCAGCAAGGGGCGTGGCCTTGGTGGTCCTAGAAATCACCTGGGGGATTTTTTGACTTGCCAGCGGGTGCACGCGAGCGCACCCGGTGGGTGTAGCCCCCGAGCCCTGAGCCCCTGGGCGATTCGGGTAGAATCACCTAGGGGATTTTTTTGACTTGCCAACATTCTGAGCCATCGTTTTCGGGGGCATGGACCCAGGCGTCGAGCGCCAACCCATACATCGAGTGTGGCCGGGGGGTCAGGCGTGACGGAGCGCGGACCTAAGTGCCGGGCATGGCCAAGGGGTTGGTTTAGTTTTGTGTGTTACGCCATCCGTGGTTTCCGCAACCGGAGGGGCTAGAGTGACGCACTCGGTGAGCTCTCTAATGGGTATGTCCGAGTGGAATCCGGGCCTGTCGTTCGTAACAGGGTCGGCAGAGCCCTCATGTGGCATTCCACTGCTCCTTAACCCGCCTTCCGGCAGATGCCTGAGCCATTCTAGAGACCGACTCAGGTGGCCCGCTGGCCTCCTCTTGATGGAGATTCTGTGGGCATGGCTCGAGGTTAGGATCAAACGAGATGGTCGAGATGACCCTGTCTGCTTCTAAGCAGATCGGGCGAGGGACGCTGGGGCTCACCTACATTTTCTCCCCTAGCTCTGTTTGATGTGAGGTGGCCTCAAGCCCTTCGCGGGCTAGCCTTCGAACCCTGGTCGGTCATCGCTCATGTCGAATAAGGCGACTACCGCTTCGTGATGCAACATGAAGCGTTGTGATGCATCAATTGCATATGCAATGCTTTGGATGTATGGGATAAATGAATGATTGCATGGAAGAATGTGTGAATGCGTGTATGAGGAAGGATGAATGAATGATTCATGCATTAGAAAATAAAATAAAGTATGAAGGTTTGGTAAAGATACCTTGATGACTTGAGTGCCGGGATTGAGGAGCTCTTATCGGATATGTTCGAATGGGATCCATGTCCGTCATTCATGATGGAGTCGGCATAGCCCGCATGGGGCATCCCACTGCTCCTTACCTATCTCTCGGCAGTTGCTTGAGCCATCCGATCGACTCAGATAGTGTGGGGGTATGGCCCTCGGTATCCATAAGACAAGACATGGGCCGCACCATCAAAGGTGGCCCAGCCCACAAGATCAAGGCGTGCACGACGCTGCTCGGCGTGTACCGCAAGCTATTGTATAGTACCAAATAGGATACTTTCCTTGTAACCCTACCCCTCCTGAGTATATAAGGAGAGGCAGGGGTCCCCTACTCGACATCTCAATGCAATACATTAGAGCACAGGATGTAGGTATTACGTCATACTGACTGTCGAACCTGTCTAAATCTTGTGTCTTGGTGCTTGTATTACCATCTCGCTCCTGGTCTTGCTCACCTCTACAACAAATCTATCATCATGGGATATCCCTCGGTGGACTGCCAAGCATCTTTTGTTGACAGTTGGTGCGCCAGGTAGGGGCTTGCGTGCTGTTTCCTTATCGAACAAGATGGCTTTTCCATAGGCTCTTCGTCCTTCCCATAGCCTGGCTAGATCTTCATGGTCGGATCGATCTCGTGGATCATCAACGCTGACAGAGTCGGAGAGCTCCTCGAGCCAGTGCAGATCGATTCTGCGCCGATCACCCCCACACCTATGACTGTAGATCCAATCTCAAAACCGCCTCTGAGGTCGCCTTCATCGATGACTTGCCGTCCGCTTCCTTGCTACCAGAGGAGGCAGATCAACAACAATGATCAGATCACATCTATCGATCGGGTTGTTCTGAAGCTCGCCGATTGCCTCTCTATCACCAAACCGGCTCTAGACACTCTGGTTCAGCGCCTACCACCCTCCGAACCAGATCTGTCGGAGGCTGCTCGAGAAACTCCATGGGCTACAGCCCTACCCTTCGGGTTCACCAACGTCGCTGCCGCTTACCAAGATGCCCTAAGGGGCAGATTCATCGGCCAGCTTGGAGATGTCCATCCTCCTGCCGACCAGATCGTCGACCAGCCTCCGCCAGCCGTTAACATGCTCCACATCGGTCGATGCTCCGGAGCGTCCATTCAGACCATCCTGGAGGAGAATCTAGACTCTGAGTCCTAGGGCTCTATGGAGACCCTTACTGAAACCTTCACCGAGCAACTTCCTCTCCCTCCTTTTCGGGGTGGCGTGATCTTCAACATCAGCGTCGATAGCCCCCCTTGGAACGGCGAAACAGAGGAGGAACGCGCTGCTCATGAAAACTAGAACGTCAACCACGTACAACGCTGAGCAAACGAGATTACCCTTGCGATGGCTGAGCAACAGCTTGACTCGCAAGGAAGGCCACTCCAACGCAACCTCGACGACGAGTTTCTCTGCGTTGATGGCCACGACATCTACAAGACTCCAAGCACCAACCTGGCCATGGCCGCCAATGAGCTCGCCCAGCTCCCGTAGACACTAGAGGTCGCCAAGGTCGCTGCAATGCTTAAAGCGGCGCATTGCCAGGTCAATGAGATCCACCAGGATCAGAGACCTTACTCCACAACCTCGATTCACCGATCAATCACCACAAGATCCAATCACCGCCCAAGTCGCCTCACCGACCAGCGCCGCGATGACAGGCAACCCCTCTAGGGCAGAGCTAGGGGCAACCACATTGAACATCACCGCCAACCCGACCAGAAGGTCGACCAGGATGTCCGAGTGCACCTCAACAATCTCCGAGATGCACGACTACGTATCGACGAACGCTGCTTCGATAACCATGAAGAAGAAGTACGTCGCCGCTAGGAGTACGAGCAAGAGTACGGTATCTCGGACTCAGCTCTTGACCACTCGCCGATGGCAACGCTGTAGACGATGGTGCCGACAACCCCGAGGGCCCCCCAGCATTCACAAGGGCGCTCCGAACACTTCAGTGGCCCCATGGTTTCAAGATCACTGGGGTCAAGCCCTACGAAGGAAGGATGAACCCGACACAGTGGCTACTGGCTTACGCCACTGCAGTCCACGCCGTCGGAGGAGACACCAGTGTCATGGCGAACTATCTTCCCCTCAGAGGACTACCGATGATATTCTATCGACAGTTGATGCGCTAGGTATGGGTGTGCGCTTGATCCATGGTGGGCTAGATGGGATCTCAAGATCGACGTCGCTCGTGGCAACCTGACTTCCTGTGGCGGTGGCCTTCAGCAGCCCTACGGGCTCGACATGCGGCGCATGCATCACCTCTCGACGACATCGGTGTATCAAGCTCCAGCTACGACACGCCACAGGAACGGGACTCCTACTCCAGCAAACCAATCGACGAGCGCGACTACTATAGACTACATGGATTTAGACGATGCGTGTACCTTGCAAGCTACTTGGCTTTGTATGTGTATTCATCAACGACAACAACCTAGAAGATGACCAAGAATTACTCGCTCCGACCACATGCCACATCGCAATGATGATCGCCGCAAAGAACGACGCCGTGACAACCGCGACTGCCTCCATGATGACAGCTTGAGCGCCTGGCAATTTCATCAACGCCGACCAGATAACGCCATACGCCGCCGACTAGACATTATGTCTAAAGCTAAGTCACGCTTTAATATTTTTCTAAATATTCTCCAATCTTCGTATATCATCATAATGTTTCTCTGAACTGTTTTCTCCATATTTGCTCTCTAGACGATTTTCCGAACCCCTAAACAGTCATGTTGATGCTCGGACGCCTCCAGAGATGGCCCTGTCTCTGGCTCCTCCCTACACATGCTATGGGCTCTGTGCTCTGCGTTATGGGTGGTCGGCTATGGTTCTTTGGTCATGCCTATTCCTCCTACACGTGCACGGGCTCCGCGCTCGACGTTATGGTTAACAGGCTAGCTAGGCTGGAGACTCGGCTACACACTAACTGGTTGGACGGTTTATATTAAATATAATTACATCTTCACACCAACTGATCGCCAAGCTACATATGCTATTTCATCGCCATTGCTGATTTTTCTCCAGAGTTCATATATTTTTACATCATGTACTACCCGTTCTACATATTTGTATTGTAGGATCATTGTCCAGGTGATCGAATCACCTGGTGCTCGGACTTCTCCACCGATCAACTGGCTGGACCACTAGGTTCATCGACTTCATCGCCGATCAGTTGATCGGACTGTTCGCCGATCGTTTCTACTCAATGCTCACTTTACCACCGACCAGTTGACCAGACTGCTCGTCGCTCGTGCTTCATTGCCAGCTACGTCGGTTACTCCTTGGCCCTCAGATTCTTCGTGCTCGAGGACTAAGTGGGCACACTTCACCCCACTTCATCTTACAGACATTGCCTACGCCGGGGACTCCTCGGTGCTTGGACATCGCCAGCTACGTCGGGAACTCCTCGCTGTTCGGACATCGCCAGCTACGCCGGGAACTCCTCGCTGCTCGGACATCGCCAGCTACACCAGGAACTCCTCAGTGCTCAAACATCGCCGCCTACACCGTGGACTCCTCGGTGCTCAGACGTCGCTAGCTACGCCGGGGACTCCTCGGTGCTCGGACATCGCCAGCTATGTCGGGGACTCCTCGGACATCGCTAGCTATGCCGGGGACTCCTTGGTGCTCGAACATCGCCAGCTATGCCGGGGACTCCTCGGCGTTTGGACATCGCTAGCTATGCCAAGAACTCCTCAGTGCTCAGACAATCGCCAGCTATGTCGGGGACTCCTCGGTGCTCGGACATCGCTAACTACGCCGGGGACTCCTCGGTGCTCGGACATCGCCAGCTACGCCGGGGACTCCTCGGTGCTCGGACATCGCCAACTACACCGGGGACTCCTCGGTGCTCGAACATCGCCAGCTACATTGGGGACTCCTTGGCGCTCGGACATCGCCAGCTACGCCGGGAACTCCTCGATGCTCGGACATCGCCTGTAACACCTCGGGTGTTTAAAATACTAAAACCTGACATGTCATCATATGCATTGCAAAGCATTTGGCATTTGGTGAAAACTTTGAGATGCATACACTAAAACAAGTTTATATTCATGTGGTATGTGTTGAATTGTATTGTTTGACTTAAATTCAAAGTTTGTTTGGATTTTTGAATTTTTCGAGAAAACCCTGCTTTTCAGCATTTAAATCCTACCCTGAAAATCCATTTCAAAATCTAAGCATAATTTGGGGTTGATCCCAAAAGCAAAAGTGTAGAGCTTGGCAAGTTATACAAAGTTTGTTTTTGGAGTTTTCAAGTTGTTTAGAAAATTTTTGAGTAATTCAAAAAGGCGTAATTCGTTAAATTTCCCTATTCAAATTGAAAAGTTCATTTGAAAATCTAGATCGAATTAGGAGATGGTTATAGAAGCAAAGTTGTAGAACTTTTGATTTTGAACAACTTTTGTTTTTGGAGATTTTTGAGTTGTTATGAAAATTTGAGAGTAATTTGTGAATTTTGGAGAATGGCAAACTTGTAATTACTGTGAACAGTGTCCACCGTCGAGACTACACTGCCGGCGACCTTCTTCGGCGTTCCAGGCGCGTCGTGGCCGTCCTTGGCATCGCGCTGGCATGGAAACGGCTTCGTCGTGGCTTCCTTGAGCTTCTGAGTCGTGTTATAAGAACCGAGACGCCGTCGTCGTCGTTTTTCTTCCTCCTCAGTTTTTCCCGTTGCCACCACCGCAGCTCCGTCGAGCTCTCACCGTTGACTTAGCGTCGTTGCCGTCTTGGCAAAGCCTGTCCCAGCTCCGCCTTAACCTTACGCGTCCAACCGACCCACCAATTCAGTTTATCTCCACTGGAAACTCGCTGTCCACGTCTTTCTTCTTCGCGGTCGGCAACTCCTCCGCCGAGCGCGATTCGCCGCGGCCAGAGCTCCACGGTGCATCTTCGTCCCTGGTTTTGGCTGATTCTGTTTCGTCTCGATGCTGTAGTACTTAATCCATAGCTGGTTGCTCATTTTGATCACTACAGTCACCGGTACACCATCGCCGACGACGTTTTGCTCCGCCGTGATCACTGTGATCGTCGTCACGCCTCTCCGTTGCTTCTTCGACCTCGCTCCTTGCTTCAACGCGTTCGGGTGAGCCACTGGTGCTTCCTGGATCCCTTGTTTGAGCTCTACCGGTCGCACACCGCCGGCGTAGCGCTGCCGTGCCACCGCGTCCGCCATGGTCGACGACGAGCTAGTATAGGGCCATAATCAGTGCTGATAGGGACGTCAATCGATGCACCTAGACTTGGTGATCATTTTGGTACGTTGGTCATCGCCGGTGATCTCACCGTCGGCGAGAAATCGCCGGTCAGAGCCGTCGCTGCCGTGGTCAACGTCGGAGGTTAGGGATGACAGGTGGGGTCGGGTTGTCAGTGACTCAGCGTTCAAATGGATTTTTCTATTTTCAGATTTGAATGAATAGTGTCTGTTTTTGTTATTTTTGTGTAGATTTATTTAGAGCTCCAAAAATTATGAAAATTTTTGTGTGACTTCTCTGTGATGAATAGTATTTAAGAAAAATATGAAATAATGTTTTTCAGTAATTTTTGAATGTGATAAAAATTGCTCAATTTATTAATAAATGGATTTCCATGATTTTTCTAGGCTTATTTATTTATCCAAAAATTATGAAATTTGTTTTGCCACTTAGTTATCATGTAATCAACATTTACAAAAATTTTGAGCTCAATTGGAATAAGTTGATTTATTTCATAATTTTGAATTAAATAATTAATTCATAAAAGTAAATAGTAACCTTTAATGATTTAGGTTTTGTTTGAAATTTTGATTGAGTGATGACCTTGGATCATTAGTTGATAATGATCCTTGGCAATTGATTGGGTGTTGCGAAAAAGGTTTGATTAGTTTGACTTACAACTGTACCGCGAAGGAAAGTTGTATTCAAATTATTAATTTTGCATCCATCATCGAGCATCATGTTTAGTATTCCACATCATGTTAAACATGGCATTATTATTACGTGTAGTAAATGAAGGTGAACACGTGGTAGTTAATCAAGTGGTTGAGGAGGTTAATCCGTCTGTTGAGGTCGGATCGAATACTTGTGAAACGTCGCAGGAGCCGGACTTTTCCATCAACAAAGGCAAGCCCCGGATGCATACAACCCTACCTTGTGTTTTACAAATTAATTTTGCTGTTGCTTTCCGTTACTGCATTAAGTGATTAGGAGTTAAGTAAGAGCCTAATTGGTGCATTACCACCCTTGTTATTCCATATTTACCATATTACCAGTTTTAAACTCGTATATGCCTAGTTTTACTTAGCTATGCGTAGAACGATGAAAGTCGGGTGACTACCTGCCACCTGCAAGTTTTAAATGGAACATTGGTTAATTATGTTAGCATGTGATATGGGAATGTGGAGTAATAAATCTAGACCGGGCGGACTCGGTGTGTGTGAGCCACAAGACATGGAGGTCTTGTGAGCGGGTTCTTTCCGCCTGTGTCGATTAAGGCACGTCCGTTGTTGAATTGCATGAGGTGAGAATTTGTAGTATTAACCACATACTCCGATAAGCCTAAACTTGGCGATTCTATTACGAGAATGGCTACTCGCGCACTGGGAGTGGAGAGATGGCGGGAATAGCGTGTACCCACATGGCTATGGGCTGGATTGGTGGAGTACTGTATTCTCGGGTGGCGCGGACCCGTTCTTGTTTCAGAGGATCTGAGGGTAGGTTGGTATATGTAGGTCAGGGACCTGCATATGTCGTGTGGTCTGGAAGTCCTAGCTGGGTTTATAATCGGTTCGAATCGTCGTTGCTCCTCGATTATGGAGACTCAACTCACTGTTCATCATCGTAGTATTAATAACTGGAACTTGAGAATGGTTGATGAAGGTGTTGGATATGAAGTTTCATGATCTCATTACAGATCATGTCATCTTTGTCTATGATTTTATGAAGTTTAAATTGTTGAAATAAAGAATTTTGTTAAAGAGCTTTTACGCAAAATAACTTTGATTATTGCTAAAACCATACCTTGAATCCCTGAGCCTGCATTCCTGAGTTATCAGTTCTTATTTCGGTTAAGTCTTGTTGAGTACTTTTGTACTCAGGGTTCATTGACCCTTGTTGCAGGTGAGTCTCATGAGCAGATCTGTTGTGGATCGTGCTGCATGACAGTTGTACCTTGTGATGATGATGAGAAGTAAATGTGTGGCCCTTGGGCAGGGCAGTCTCATTGTGTGTTTTGTATTATATTATAATGCCGCTCCACTGTTTCATTTTGTAATAATCATCGAACTTAGTTATGAGGTTTGAAACCACTGTTTTGTAAATTATGTTATTGTTTGTAAGACTTCCGCTGTTTTTACTCTGGTGTAGATATTTGAATAAATGTTGTAATACTACAATGACTCTGTAACGTGATCCTGCTCGGAAATCGTGGATGATTCGGGGTTCCCCGAGGACACCCGACAGTCTTTTTAAGTTATTGGAAACGTATGCATAAATGTCAAAGGTCATCGGACAGTGACAGGTGCATGTGTGCCCTATAACTTAAGAGGTTCTACCACAGAATGGTATCAGAGCGATCGTTACAAGGTTTTTGTTGTATTGTTTACAAAAACTTCAAAATGATTTGGGATGACTAAATTAAACTTGCTAATTTAGTCTAAATTGCTTCTGACTTATCTTATTTCTTTCTCACCATTCCGTATTTAATTAAAAGGGTCTTGTGTGGTGGAGTAGTAATCTTACTATGCCCTATATAAAAATAAATGTTGTTTATGTGCATTATAAACTTTGATGTTTTTGTTCGTAAGAACGATTCATGCATCATTATTAATTCACTCGTTACTTCCTTCACCTCTTAGTCTGGAGTTGAGTAGTGAGACTAGTTTGAGTAATGTAATCCATCATAGCTGCTCTTTAGACTTTGATCAAATGGTCTTACTTGGATTAAATTGGTTTCCTACAGCATGGCTCGTGCCAAGATGACGCCCCGTAAGTCCACTGGACCCAAAGGAGTTCCTCGTCACCAACTTGCCCCTAGAAACGATGGTGCTAGCAGTAGCAGTTCTAGGCCTGATCCCTAAGCAGAGATACAAAGGATTTCTGCAGAATTAGCACAAGCTACTAGAGATAGGGCTTTGGATGCTATATAGGTAGGAGAATTACAGGATCAATTGAGGCGTCTCACCACCGCACACAGGAACTGCGAAAGCATGTTAGTTCATACGGTGGAGGGACGAAATGAGGCTTGGCATAGGGAAAATGTAGCTAGAGCTAGAACTCATGAGCTAGAATTCTATGTAGAAGATTTAGAAGAACATAATACCTATCTACATGAGGAAGTTCATAGGCTTAGCAATCTACTAAACCCGAATCATGACCCCGGTGTCATCCTTGCCGATGATAACGAATCGGAAGAGGAAGAAGAAGAAGATCCTAAAGAATTAGTAATGATCAATGAAAGTGATGATGAAGGCGGTAATAATTCCAGAATGGATACCGAGCCTGAAGTTTGAAGTAATCACGGAAAAGAGTAGAGTTGTATAATAGTTAATTATGGTTAAGCTATGTATCTTGTTTTGGTACTTATAGGGTCTGGTGTTTATAGTAGTAAACCCTATGTAATGTGTCTGGAGTAAGCTTTTGTGCAATTCAATAAAGGCTTGTGAATAAAGTTTGGTTTGTTATGAGCAGATGCATCGTACGCGGGGATCGCATATTCCTGGTACTTCACAAGATGATGATGATATCCCCAACCCACCACCGATGCCGACCAATCTGGCTGATGCTATCGCTGCATTAGTCAATGTGACTGTGGAAAATTCTTGTTTGCTTCATGAGATGGCTCAAAGTAATCAGAATCAGATGCATGGAAACCGTGGCCGCAATCATAACAGGCATGAGGCTACCTATGTGGATTTCACGAATACAAAACCCCCGGTGTTCACCAAGGCAGATGAACCACTGGAGGCTGATGACTGGCTTAGGACCATGGAGCAGAAATTTGATCTTATTCATTGCACAGAGTTTCAAAAATCGATGTTTGCTGCCCAGCAACTTAGAGGTGCAGCTGGTGCTTGGTATGTAAATCTGATGGCCATGCAACCCGCAGGCGTTCCGTTAACTTGGACAGAATTTCACACTGCTTTCAGAGCCCATTATATCCCGGAAGGAGTGATGGCTATGAAGCTAGATGAATTCCTTGCTTTGAGGCAAGGGGATCAAACGGTTATGCAGTATGTGGGAAGATTCAATCATCTGTCGCAGTATGCATCTGAACATGTCAATACGGATGCTAAGAAAAATAAATGGTTCATGAGAGGTCTGAATACCAAACTACAGACAATGATGACAGCCTGTACCAATATCACTTATCATGAGGCAGTAAATATTGCAATTGCTTCAGAGGCAAAGTATCGGCAGCATAAGGAGCTCAAGAAGAAAAAGAATGTGCCATCTGGACCTTTTGGTGGAAACCAAAAGAGGCAGAGAGTGATTTATCATCCAGTAAACCATTATCGTCCTCCTTATCGTCCACCGTAGTTCCAAGCCAGGCAACAGTCAAATGTCCGTCCTGCTATAACCTATCCGAACTCACAGTCAACCAATGCTCCTGGTGGTAATGCTCCAACATCATAGGGTCACAACTATCCGTGTTACAATTGTGGAAGGACTGGTCATTTCTCCAGGGAATGTCCATATCCTAGGCAGGCTAATCAAAATTATCAGAAGACTCCTGCCAATCAACAACAGGGTCAGACACCAAACAAGAACCACAATCAAAATGCTCAGAAGGGCAAAGATGAGAGGAAGACAGGACGGGTGTTCTATATTCAAGCTGGAGAAATTCCAGAGGGGGAGCCAGTGATGATGGGTATGTTTCCTGTTGCCAATCACCCTGCAGTTATACTTTTTGATTCTGGTGCATCGCATTCATTCATCAATAGAACATTTGTCATGAAGTATGAAATTTCAATTGGGGCAACAAAGGAAAGTTTCTTTATACAGTCGCCTGGAGGACGTCTGTGTACTAAGGAAATGGTATACCAGGTACCCGTAAACCTGGGTGGGCATATTTTTCCCACTACCATGATTATCCTTAAGGATCAGGATATAGATGTAATCTTGGGAATGAATTGGATGTATCAGCATAAGGCTGTTATAGATGCTTTGAATAGGACTTTAAGAGTAAGTTTGCCTAATAGTAATTCTCAACTTCTCATCCAACTTCCAACCCTAAGAAGATCAGTGGGCAAGATTTGTGCGACTGCTGTCAAGGAGATTAGAGATATTCCGATAGTGTGTGAATTTCTGGATGTGTTTCTAGAAGATTTACTCGGTCTACCACCTGATAGGGATGTACAGTTTAACATAGAGTTACAACCTAGAACAGCTCCGATTTCTCGGAGAGCTTATAGAATGCCACCTAAGGAATTAGCCGAGTTGAAGGCTCAGTTACAAGAATTAATTGAGAAGGGGTTTATCCAACCTAGTTCCTCACCTTGGGGATGTCCGGCAATTTTTGTGAAAAAGAAAGATGAGACCCTGAGGTTATGTGTTGACTATCGTCCGTTGAATGAAGTGACCATCAAGAATAAGTATCCATTACCTCGGATAGATTTGCTTTTTGATCAGTTGGCCGGAGCCAAAGTTTTCTCCAAGATAGATTTGAGATCAGGGTATCACCAAATTAAGATAAAGCCTGAAGATATTCCCAAAATGGCATTTACCACAAGATACGGATTATATGAATACTTGGTGATGTCTTTTGGTTTGACAAATGCTCCCGCTCATTTCATGTATCTGATGAACTCAGTATTCATGCCTGAGCTAGACAAGTTTGTAGTGGTATTTATAGATGATATACTAGTATATTCCAAGAATAAGACAGAACATGCAGAACACCTCAGAATTGTTCTGACTCGTTTGAGAGAACATCAATTGTATGCCAAGTTCAGCAAGTGTGAATTTTGGCTTAAGGAAGTGCAATTTCTTGGACATGTCTTGTCAGCCAAAGGAGTTGCAGTTGATCCCGGCAAAGTGAGGGATGTGCTTGATTGGAAACCGCCAACCACAGTTTATCAAGTTTGGAGTTTTCTTGGATTGGCGGGATATTACCGTCGGTTTATTCCAGAATTCTCTAAAGTATCAAAACCTATTACTGAATTGTTGAAGAACCAAGTCAAGTTTGTCTGGTCATCAGATTGTGAAGAGGCTTTCCAGACTTTAAAAAGGCTATTGACTACTGCACCAGTGTTAGCTCAACCTGATATCGAGAAGCTGTTTGATGTTTATTGTGATGCTTCAGGTATTGGTATTGGATGTGTGTTGATGCAAGAAGGCCGAGTCATTGCCTATGCATCCAGGCAACTTAAGCAACATGAAGAACACTATCCTACTCATGATTTGGAGTTAGCAGCTGTGGTTCGTGCTCTGAAGATTTGGCGGCATTACCTGCTTGGTAATACGTGCCATATATATACAGACCACAAGAGCTTAAAGTATATCTTTACTCAGTCAGAGTTGAACATGCGACAAAGAAGATGGTTAGAACTAATTAAGGATTACGATTTGGAAGTACATTACCACCCTGGTAAAGCAAATGTAGTTGCAGATGCTCTCAGTCGCAAAAGTTATTGCAATTGTTTGATAGTGAGAACAATGGGTTTGAATTTATGTCAAGAAATGGAAAAGTTGAATGCAGAAGTAATTCAACAAGAAAGTTTGACCAACATAATTGTTGAAGCTACTATTCGAGATCAAGTTATTGCTGCTCAAAAGGAAAACAAAGGTATATCCCATATCAAGGAAAGAGTCAGGGATGGAAAAGTAGAATGTTTTAGCATAGATGATGAAGATGTGTTATGGTTCAAGGATCGCCTGGTGGTACCAAAAGTTCCTGAGTTGCGGCAGTCAATTCTAGATGAGGCACATGCTACTAGGTTATTTATCCATTCGGGAAGCAACAAGATGTACCATGATTTGAAGCAAAGATTCTAGTGGACTAAAATGAAAATAGAGATTGCTAGATATATAACGAAGTGTGATACCTGTCAAAAGGTGAAAGCTATACATTTGAGGTCTGCTGGTGAATTACAACCATTGTCTATTCCATCTTGGAAGTGGGAGGACATAAGTATGGACTTTATTGTTGGTCTACCCAAGACATCAAAGGGATTTGACTCAGTATGGGTTATTGTAGATCGACTCACTAAGTCAGCACATTTTCTTCTAGTCAAGACCATATATCCTACGATCCAATATGCCAAGATGTATTTGGCAAGAATCATGAGTCTCCATGGAGTACCCAAGACTATAGTGTCAAATAGGGGTACACAGTTTGTCTCTAGCTTTTGGAAACACTTACATGCTTTGTTAGGTACCAAACTTCTGTATAGTACAGCTTATCATCCGCAGACTGATGGGCAGACTGAAAGAGTCAATCAAGTACTTGAAGACATATTAAGATGTTGTACCCTTAACTATTCTAATAAGTGGGATGAGTACTTACCTTTGGCCGAGTTCTCATACAACAATAGTTATCAGGAAAGCATTAGAATGGCTCCATTTGAAGCACTCTATGGTCGTAGATGCAGAACATCGTTGAGTTGGTCTGAGCCAGGAGAGAGAAGATTCTTTGGAGTTGACCTTGTGAAAGAAACAGAGGACAAGGTTAGGCAAATACAGAGTAATCTAAAGATAGCTCAGTCCCGCCAAAAGAGTTATGCGGATAGACGACGGAGACCATTGGTATTCAACAAAGGAGATTTTATATATCTGAAAGTATCACCAATGAAGGGAGTTAACCGTTTTGGTGTTAAAGGAAAGTTGGCACCCCGATATATTGGGCCGTATCAAATTCTAGAGAGGTATGGAAAAGTGGCATATCACTTGAAATTACCTGAACATCTCATAGCTGTGCATGATGTGTTCCATGTTTCTCAATTGAAGAAGTGTCTCCGAGTGCCTGAACAGAATGTTGAAGTTGAAGGAGTGGAACTAGAGCCGGATTTAACTTATTCCGAATATCCTATCCGAGTGTTAGATCAGAAAGATCGTGTTACTCGAAGATGGACAATCAAGTTCTATAAAATACAATGGAATCAACATTCAGAAGAGGAAGCTACCTGGGAATCAGAAGATTACTTGTTAGAAAAGTTTCCAGAGTTTCTAGCGTCAATATAGAATAGAATAATGTTAGTTGAGCTCGGTTACTACAAATTGTGTTTTGTAAAAGAACCTCAGTTGTTTTATGGAAAAGTTCTAGATGTTTTTGGATTGACACATTTCCTTTTCCATTACTTACTCTATGGCTTTGAATCTCGGGGTGAGATTTCTTTTAGGGGGAAGGATTGTAACACCTCGGGTGTTTAAAATACTAAAACCTGACATGTCATCATATGCATTGCAAAGCATTTGGCATTTGGTGAAAACTTTGAGATGCATACACTAAAACAAGTTTATATTCATGTGGTATGTGTTGAATTGTATTGTTTGACTTAAATTCAAAGTTTGTTTGGATTTTTGAATTTTTTGAGAAAACCCTGCTTTTCAGCATTTAAATCCTACCATGAAAATCCATTTCAAAATCTAAGCATAATTTGGGGTTGATCCCAAAAGCAAAAGTGTAGAGCTTGGCAAGTTATACAAAGTTTGTTTTTGGAGTTTTTCAAGTTGTTTAGAAAAATTTTGCGTAATTCAAAAAGGCGTAATTCGTTAAATTTCCCTATTCAAATTCAAAAGTTTATTTCAAAATCTAGACCGAATTAGGAGATGGTTATAGAAGCAAAGTTGTAGAACTTTTGATTTTGAACAACTTTTGTTTTTGGAGATTTTTGAGTTGTTATGAAAATTTGAGAGTAATTTGTGAATTTTGGCGAATGGCAAACTTGTAATTACTGTGAACAGTGTCCACCGTCGAGACTACACCGTCGGCGACCTTCTTCGGCGTTCTAGGCGCGTCGTGGCTGTCCTTGGCGTCGCACTGGCACGGAAATGGCTTCGCCGTGGCTTCCTTGAGCTTCTGAGTCGTGTTATAAGAACCGAGACGCCGTCGTCGTCGTTTTTCTTCCTCCTCAGTTTTTCCCGTCGCCACCACCGCAGCTCCGTCGAGCTCTCACCATCGACTTAGCACCGTTGCCGTCTTGGCAAAGCCTGTCCTAGCTCCGCCTTAACCTTACGCGTCCAACCGACCCACCAATTTAGTTTATCTCCACCGGAAACTCGCTGTCCACGTCTTTCTTCTTCGCGGCCGGCAACTCCTCTGCCGAGCGCGATTCGCCGCGGCCAGAGCTCCACGGTGCATCTTCGTCTCTAGTTTTGGCTGATTCTGTTTCGTCTTGATGCTGTAGTACTTAATCCATAGCTGGTTGCTCATTTTGATCACTGCAGTCGCCGGTACACCATCGTCGACGACGTTTTGCTCCGCCGTGATCACTGTGATCGTCGTCACGCCTCTCCGTTGCTTCTCCGACCTCGCTCCTTGCTTCAACGCGTTCGGGGTGAGCCACTGGTGCTTCCTGGATCCCTTGTTTGAGCTCTACCGGTCGCACACCACTGGCGTAGTGCTGCCGTGCCACCGCGTCCGCCATGGTCGACGACGAGCTAGTATAGGGCTGATAGGGACATCAATCGATGCGCCAAGACTTGGTGATCATTTTGGTACGTTGGTCGTCGCCGGTGATCTCACCGCCGGCGAGAAATCGCCGGTCAGAGCCGTCGCTACCGTGGTCAACGTCGGAGGTTAGGGATGACAGGTGGGGTCGGGTTGTCAGTGACTCAGCGTTCAAATGGATTTTTCTATTTTCAGATTTGAATGAATAGTGTCTATTTTTGTTATTTTTGTGTAGATTTATTTAGAGCTCCAAAAATTATGAAAATTTTTGTGTGACTTCTCTGTGATGTATAGTATTTAAGAAAAATATGAAATAATGTTTTTCAGTAATTTTTGAATGTGATAAAAATTGCTCAATTTATTAATAAATGGATTTCCATGATTTTTCTAGGCTTATTTATTTATCCAAAAATTATGAAATTTGTTTTGCCACTTAGTTATAATGTAATAAACATTTATAAAAATTTTGAGCTCAATTGGAATAAGTTGATTTATTTCATAATTTTGAATTAAATAATTAATTCATAAAAGCAAATAGTAACCTTTAATGATTTAGGTTTTGTTTGAAATTTTGATTGAGTGATGACCTTGGATCATTAGTTGATAATGATCCTTGGCAATTGATTGGGTGTTGCGAAAAAGGTTTGATTAGTTTGACTTGCAACTGTACCGTGAAGGAAAGTTGTATTCAAATTATTAATTTTGCATCCATCATCGAGCATCATGTTTAGTATTCCACATCATGTTAAACATGGCATTGTTATTACGTGTAGTAAACGAAGGTGAACACATGGTAGTTAATCAAGTGGTTGAGGAGGTTAATCTGTCTGTTGAGGTCGGATCGAATACTTGTGAAACGTCGCAGGAGCCAGACTTTTCCGTCAACAAAGGCAAGCCCCGGATGCATACAACCCTACCTTGTGTTTTACAAATTAATTTTGCTGTTGCTTTCCGTTACTGCATTAAGTGATTAGGAGTTAAGTAAGAGCCTAATTGGTGCATTACCACCCTTGTTATTCTATATTTACCATATTACCAGTTTTAAACTCGTATATGCCTAGTTTTGCTTAGCTATGCGTAGAACGATGAAAGTCGGGTGACTACCTGCCACCTGCAAGTTTTAAATGGAACATTGGTTAATTATGTTAGCATGTGATATGGGAATGTGGAGTAATAAATCTAGACCGGGCAGACTCGGTGTGTGTGAGCCACAAGACATGGAGGTCTTGTGAGCGGGTTCTTTCCGCCTGTGTCGATTAAGGCACGTCCGTTGTTGAATTGCATGAGGTGAGAATTTGTAGTACTAACCACATACTCCGGTAAGCCTGAACTTGGTGATTCTATTACGAGAATGGCTACTCGCGCACTGGGAGTGAAGAGATGGTGGGAATAGCGTGTACCCACGTGGCTATGGGCTGGATTGGTGGAGTACTGTATTCTCGGGTGGCGCGGACCTGTTCTTGTTTCAGAGGATCTGAGGGTAGGTTGGTATATGTAGGTCGAGGACCTACATATGTCGTGTGGTCTGGAAGTCCTAGCTGGGTTTATAATCGGTTCGAATCGTCGTTGCTCCTCGGTTATGGAGACTCAACTCACTGTTCATCATCGTAGTATTAATAACTGGAACTTGAGAATGGTTGATGAAGGTGTTGGATATGAAGTTTTATGATCTCATTATGGATCGTGTCATCTTTGTATATGATTTTATGAAGTTTAAATTGTTGAAATAAAGAATTTTGTTAAAGAGCTTTTACGCAAAATAACTTTGATTATTGCTAAAATCATACCTTGAATCCCTGAGCCTGCATTCCTGAGTTATCAGTTCTTATTTCGGTTAAGTCTTGTTGAGTACTTTTGTACTCAGGGTTCGTTGACCCTTGTTGCAGGTGAGTCTCATGAGCAGATCTATTGTGGATCATGCTGCATGACAGTTGTACCTTGTGATGACGATGAGAAGTAAATGTGTGGCCCTTGGGCAGGGCAGTCTCATTGTGTGTTTTGTATTATATTATAATGCTGCTCCACTATTTCATTTTGTAATAATCATCGAACTTAGTTATGAGGTTTGAAACCACTGTTTTGTAAATTATGTTATTGTAAGACTTCCACTGTTTTTACTCTGGTGTAGATATTTGAATAAATGTTGTAATACTGCAATGACTCTGTAACGTGATCCTGCTCGGAAATCGTGGATGATTCGGGGTTCCCCGAGGACACCCGACAGTCTTTTTAAGTTATTGGAAACGTATGCATAAATGTCAAAGGTCATCGGACAGTGATAGGTGCATGTGTGCCCTATAACTTAAGAGGTTCTGCCACATCGCCCTTCGTGGTTGGATCTTGCTACGTCTCATCGATGTGCTATCAAGTTGCTCCATGCTGTTCAGATCAGGGTGCTGATCTTGGGCAACACGTCTAGGGTCTTGATACGCGCATGTTGGATGACGTCGACAAAGCTTTTAGACTTCTTTTTCTTTGACCCTGCTACAAGATTCATTCTTCATCTTCCAGCAGGCTCGGGGACTAAGTGGGCACACTTCACCTTGCGGTGAATGTGCACTTTTCTCATCTCGAGGCTACGCCCAGGGGCTGGCTGCCTGCTCGACTGGTCTTCTACTTTCTGACGCTGGCACCATGTGACTACATCACCTACTG
The DNA here is from genome assembly GCF_019320115.1 of Miscanthus floridulus. Lineage (NCBI taxonomy): Eukaryota > Viridiplantae > Streptophyta > Magnoliopsida > Poales > Poaceae > Miscanthus > Miscanthus floridulus. The sequence continues at coordinate 112,812,449 of NC_089581.1, read as the reverse complement.
TCAGGCTCATGGACTAGCTGTGGGGGTATGGCCCCCAGTATCCATAAGACAAGACATGGGCCGCACCATTAGAGGTGGCCCAGCCCATAAGATCAAGGTGTGCATGGCGCTGCTCGGCGTGCACCGTAAGCTATTGTATAGTACCAAATAAGATACTTTCCTTGTAACCCTACCCCTCTAGAGTATATAAGGAGAGGCAGGGGTCCCCTACTTGACATCTCAATGTAATACATCAGAACATAGGATGTAGGTATTATGTCATACTGATGGCCGAACCTATCTAAATCTTATGTCTTGGTGTTTGTATTACCATCTCGCTCCTGATCTCGCTCACCTCTATGACAAATCTACCATCATGGGATACCCCTCGGTGGAATATCGAGCATCTTTTGTTGACAGGTAGCCTATTGGTCTTTCCTTGACAGAGATCCTATTGGTGGGCCCTTCCAAACCCTACCAGGGAAGGCGGAGGGTCATTTGCATGTGGTTGCGCCTTGTTTCCTACGCCTAGGTTGTGGTAGTGGTGGGCCCAACCTAGGCCACATCCCATTTTAACCGGGTGATGTTTCATTGGGTAGGGCACATCCCATCAGCCAGGACGCGTCTCACTGCATGCCTATCCGCATTAAATAGGGGAAGGGAGAGGGGTTTTGTCCCATTCCTCCGCCTTTCTCCACCTGCCGCCTCTCCTCCTTCTTCCTTCTCGCCAAGCCTGTTCATGCACCACGGCGGTTTCTAGGAGAGAGAGGGTAAAGCGAGGGAGAGGAGAACTCACATATTTGTTCATGAATCTAGAGCGCGATGTCGAACTAGAGGCCATCCAACATAGATGAGGCGGTGCTAGTCGCCTTCACCGAGAAGGGGCTGCTCTCGCCGAAGGAGGTGGCGCATTGGAGGGCTCCTATGCCTGGGGAAGCTATTCTATGACCACGGGCCAATGAGGTTGTCTCCTTCCTCACCTTCCATGAGCGCAGGCTTGGATATCCCACGCACTGGTTCTTGCGTGGGATCCTCAACGAGTGGGGTCTGGAGCTATAGCACCTCAATCCGACTGGGGTGCTGCACGTTGTCGGTTTCATCACCGTCTATGAGGCCTTCCTTAGGATGGAGCTGCACACGAACCTCTTCTAGCGGATCTTCACTGGGCAAGCCTTGTCTGAGGGGAGGTCACCCAGAACCACGTCAGTTGGGGGCTTCGCCTTGCAGAAGAAGCTGAGGCCGTCAGGCTCCTACCCTGCATACTCCCCCTATGAATCCAATCAGGGGTGGCATCGCGAGTGGTTCTACATTAGGAACCCAGTGGAGGCATCATTCCTGCTGTTCATCAGAAGAAGGATGGAGAGGCAGGAGAGCTGGTCATGGGGTCCCTCCAGTCAGTAGAACAAGTTGTAGGTCATTGAGGTAGAGCTTCAGAAGCTGGTGCAACATAGCCTCGATGGGCTATGGGTCTTCCACACCTTCTTCCATCATTGAGTCACCCCACTGGCTGAGAGGAGGTGGCCGATGTGGGCGTACTCTGGCCCAACGGATCTCGACCGCGTGTCGCTGGAGGAATTGCCAAAGGATGAAGTCTGGAGTTGACTCGACTGGGTGCTGCAACTGAGGGATAAAGAGTCCCTTGAAGGAAAGCTCATACCTCTTCACGCCATGAAGCTATCCAATCTGGTATGTTCCCCTCCTCTTATTCCGTGTCCTTTTCTTTCTTGCTCTCCTGTATTTTGACTTTGAGTCATCCGTTTAGTAGGGACTCAAGGGTTACAAATCCTGGCCACATCTTCCAAGGGGGCCAGAGGGCGCAGCTCGGCAAGCTGCTCTGAAGGAGGCAGCGGTCGCCAAAAAGAAGAAGAGAGCTAAGAAGGTCTGGAGGAGGTTTGAGAAGGAGAAGGAGATCGGCCGGTGGGTCCAGGCAGGTGAAAATAGGAGTGACATGGAGGCGGAGCTTGAGTCGGAGGAGCCCACAGAGATGGGTGGCGACGCAAGCACCTCTGAGGATGAAGGAGATAGGGGCGTCATCGTGACCTTAGTGGAGTGTCGTGAGCCTACGACCGCATCCGTCAGCGGTGGGTAGGATACAGAGAGGCACGGCGATGTTCCCACGTCAAGTAAGCATGCCGTGAGCTCGAACACCACCGTCGAGCGAGAGGCGAAGCGGGTGCTGTCGCCGCACCCTTTAGAGGCGTCATTGGTGTCGCACCCCCTGCTTCGAGTGTGGCGGGGCTTGCCGGCCGGTCGAAGGAGGCAACATTGGCTTCGCACCCCCCTGCTCTGAGCATGGCGGGGCACACCGGCTGGTCGGAGGAACATTCTCGTACCCCCGCATCTTTGGAGTCAGCGCATGTGCATGAGCCACAACAGGGAGATGACCCATCAGTTGCTCCGGTGGGTGCGCCGTGAGCCGGCGGTCGCGGCCATTCATGGGCCGATCAGGAACTGGCCAGGTCAACTCCTCCCTCGGTCGATACGAGGGGGCGCGGGTCATGACCCATGAGTGGTCCTTGTCTGGTGGGCTCATCGCCAGCAGGTCGGGGCTTCAGGGCCTTGCCACTTTTGTCTAGGTATGCATCTATGTTCATTTTTTATCTCACAATTGAGTTCTTTTAGCACGACTGACCTATACTTATTTGACAGTGGCCAAGGACTGATGGGACTAGGCATCGCCTCGTGTCCCATGTAGGAGGAGTGGAGACCCAACCTACAGCGAGTCGCGATGAGCGATGGGGAAAGCAGACTGGTGGCGGTGTGACCTTCCCTTCTAGGGGCCACATCCTCCCAGCCGGTTGTGAGTACAGCGGCAGCAGCGGCGGCGGTGATGGCAGAGGTTGGGTCAGAGGTGACCCTTGTGATCCCTCCCTCAACAGCCATGGCAGAAGAGAGGGGGGAAACCGGGTGAAAGGATCGAGATGCCTAAGAGGGGGGGTGAATTGGGCTAATTCTAAATTTCTTTGCAATAATTAAACCCTACAGTTAGCCCAACTTCACCCCTTATGCCTAGAAAGTGTTTCTAATGTTCTACCGCACAAAAAGTCTTGCAACATAAGTTCCAATCCTACTCTAGCATGGCAATTCTATGAATGTAAAGACAAGAATTGAATAGCTCAAAGTAAATGCTCAAAGTAAAGAGAGAAGGAGGAACGCGGCGATGTTTTGCTGAGGTATCAGAGAGTCACCACTTCCCACTAGTCCTCATTGGAGCACCCACGCAAGGGTGTAGCTCCCCCTTGATCTGAGCAAGGATCAAGTGCACTCTACGGGTTGATTCTTTGACACTCCGTCGTGATAAATCACCCACAACCGCTCACAACTTGAGTTGGGTCATCCACAAGCTCTGCCGGATGATCACCAAGCTCCTAATCACCACCAAGCCATCTAGGTGATGGCGATCACCAAGAGTAACAAGCACGAACTCTCACTTGACCACGACAAGCCTAATGAGAAGGGTGGATGCATACTTTGCTACTCTTGCTTTCACTAATGAGGTCTCTCTCTTGGATTCACAAATCTCAATCACCTCACTAGGACCTTGCTCTTCTTGGCACTCTCAATGGTGTTTCTCAGCTGTTGGAATGAGCAAAAGTACCCCCTCACATGAATGGAGGAAGTATTTATACACCCGTGTTCAAAACGAACCATTATGTGCCTCTACGGGGTGACCGGATGCTTCGGTCATGCTGACCGGACGCTTTGGTCAATTCACCCCGAAACCCAGTGTTTAAGTTGTGACCGAACACTGGACAACGTCCGGTCAGCACTGACTGGATGCGTTCGGTCACGATTTTCCCTCTCTAGAACCTTACTGGAGTCGACCGGATGCTGAGACCCAGTGTTCGGTCGCACTAGACGAATTCACCTTGATCAAATGAACTGACCGGACTCTGCGCCAGCGTCCGGTCACATCGAAACCAACGTCCGATCAGTATTTGACCCTCCATTCACTTCCAACTCTCAATCATACATGAATGAAGTTTGCTCCAATTGATCTAAGGGCTTTTTAGGAGCTACCTAGTGCTAGATTTAGCAAGTGTGCACCACACCTAACCCACTAGACTCACCTAGGTCAAGCTACCCATCCATACCCCCCTTAATAGTACGGCCAAAGGAAAAATAAAGTCCTAAACTACTCTAGGTGCCTCTTCAACACCAAACAACACTTAGAACTTGTCCATCCTTAACCTTGTCGTCCATCCTTTGAAAACCGAAATGATTTCCATCGTAGGGGCATGACAACTATTATTGCCCAATCAATCTCCATTACCATGGCCTAACTTAATTGTCTCTGCAAAACACATGTTAGTCATAGTAATCACGTATTGTCATTAATCACCAAAACCCAACTAGGGGCCTAGATGCTTTCAATCTCCCCCTTTTTGGTGATTGATGACAATACCACCTCGAGTATGTGAAAGAGTTGAGGTTTTTAACATACTTGGTTCATATAAGCTTTTGACAATAAGAACAAAAGAGTTAGACAAGCTTATATGACCCTAGCCAACATAATGTACTCCAAAGATATGAAATAAGCATGAGTACAAGTAATAAAGCTCATTTGCATCGGAGTAAAACATGGAAGCAAAGCAAATGACCATAACACAAGTGATATGACATATAAATAATTCAAAGTAGAGAGCACACATGTCACATATCACATAAATATCATGATCACGTAGATATCACTATCACATAAATATAGTTCGATGCATGAAAGTAAACACACATGAATGCATAATAGTGTATCACACATAAAAAACCAAATATGATAGATAAACTCCCCCTAAATATGTCGCTCCCCCTAAGTCTAGCATACTCGATCCCTCTCCCCCTTTGGCGTCAAACACCAAAACCTAAGGGTCGGTTGGTGGGGCTGCAGCGGACAAGTCGGGTGCTGAGGTGCGAGAAGCGAGCTGGAACTATGTGCCATCATCATCTAATCCTAAGCTTTGAGCTGTCTGACCCTCTATAGCTAGAAGTGATGCTAAAGTGGTCTAGGTTGGATCAGGGACTAGAGCGGCCTGAGACCCTGCAGGTATGACTGTAGCAGGCGTCTCTGATGAAGCAACTGAAGAAGGGAGCGTCTCTATAGTCTCGGTAATAGGTGCAACTGTGGAAGGACCTAGGACATGTAGATATGGCAGAGTAGGCTGCCCTATCAACTCACTGAAGAAAGCACCAAGGCTCCTAGACACTATAGTCTCTAGCACTACTACAGAAATGAACTTGCGCAGCGTTGCATAATTGGCCTCCGTGGCGGGCACTGTTTTTGCCCGCCACGGTAATTTGGTGTCCGACCGGCCACTGAGACGCCCGCTGCGGTAAATGATTTACGGCAGCGGGCAACCTTATTTGCCCGCTGCGGTAAATCCCCATTTACCGCAGCGGACATCTTAACGCGTCCGCCACGGTAAATCGATTTACTGCAGCGGGCAACCTTATTTGCCCGCTGCGGTAAATCCACATTTACCGCTGCGGACATCATAACGCGTCCGCCATGGTAAATCGATTTACCGTGGCGGGCGTCTTAAGATGTCCGCCACGGAAAATACCCTATTTTCCGCGGCGGACATCTTAAGACGTCCGCCACGGTAAATTGATTTACCATGGCGGGCGTCCTAAAATGCCCGCCACCTAAAATGTGGACGACGACCGGATTCAGCCCAGATCTGGCGCCCGATGGTTTCCTTAAAAAAAAAAGGGAAAATGACTTCTCTCCCAGCTCGGCCCCTCTCGCTCCCGTCACTTTCCCAAGCCGCATCGGCGCCCCTCTCGCAAGCAGCGTCCGCGCCTCACCTGCTCAAGCCCGCAGCGTCCGGGGCTGCCTCGCCCGGCCTCCGTGCGAGCCCCGGCTTCCGACCGCGACCTGCTGCGCCCCTGGCCCCACCCGGTGTCTGGCTCCGCTCGTCCGCTCGGTGCGCGGCCTTGGCCGCCCTCCCCTGCGCCGTCCGTCCCTACTCCGCGCACGACCTCCCCCGGTGCTCCATCAGCTCGGCGGTGCCTCGTCCGTGACACTGCCGTGTGCTCCTCCCTCCCCTCCGGTGCCCCCAGCACGTGCGCTTGCTGCCTCCTCTTCCCCGAGTGGCTCTTCCCCGTGCGCTAGGGTTCCTCCTCCTCCCCCACGGATCCTCCATGAACGACGACGGCGCGGGGCTAGGGTTTCAAATCCAGTGAGTTCATCTCCCTCTCTCCCTCTTCCTCTCCATCTCCCTCACTCCTCCCTCTTCCTCTCTCCAGATCCGGCGACGGCGACCTCTTCCTCCACGGATCCGGCGGCGGCGACCTCCTCCCCCACGGATCTGGCGGCTGCACCCTCCTCCTCCGTGGATCTGGCGGTGGAGCGACCGGATCCGGCGGTGGATCTCCACCACAACCACGACGCTGGGACCTCCACCACGGTGGGCGAGGACGCGTCGGCGCGGCGGGATCCGCGAGGAGGCACGGGGATCCGCGAGGAGGCGTCGGCGTGGTCCCCTGCGAGCGACTGGCGAGGTGGTGGCGGCCGTGGGAAGCCCGGATCCATCGCCGGTGGGCTCGAGAACGGGCTCGCCGGCGGGCTCCTGTTTTTTTTTGTTTTTTTTAAATGATTAACCGCAGCGGGCATCCTAACGTGCCCGCCGTGGTAAAAGTATATTTACCGCGGCGGGCACGTTACACCGCCCGCCGCGGTAAATAGATTAACCGCGGCGGGCAAAGCCGCCCGCCGCGGTTAAGCCACGATTTACCGTGGCCTCTAGGCCGCGGCGGACGGCTTTGCCCGCCGCGGAAAATCGAAAACGTCCGCCTCCAGTAAAGTTTGTGTAGTAGTGTAGCACAAGCTACGAGGAAGTCTGAGCCGGTGTGAAGCCCGTCTGAAAAGGTGTGAACTACAGGGCTGGCACTGGCGAAGCAAACCACTAGGACACCTGCTCTGTAGGTGAAGCAAACTGAGTAGCAGTCTGTCCCTGACTCTGAAGCCCACTAGGCTGTAAAGCTAGAGTCATAGAAGTGGTGGCAGGCTAGCCAATCTGGGGTGAAGGCTGTGGCGGTGGAGCCCCAATAGCTGCCACAACATGCTGCATAAATCCGAGTAGCTGCTGCTACATGAGAAGCTGCTACTAATGCATGGCCTACTGCTGCTGCTGTATAGCCTGTTGCTGCTGGATCGCCTGCTACTATCGCTGGAACTCATCCTGCCTGGTCTGAAACTATGCAAACGTAGCAGCGGTCTCCTGAGCCTAGCGAGCCTGATCTTGCCTCATCCGCTCAAGTATAGCAAGTAGAGCGGGGTCTGTCTGTGATGCAGGTGGAGCTGAGCTAGAGCTACCGGCCTCATGGTCATGTCATCGAGGAGGCATCTGAGGGATATCCCAGTAGTCATCATCTGAGCTATCGCTGGGGTCGCTCTCAACCATCCCCTCCTGTGGAGCATATAACTGCTCCTCCTCTATAGCTACTATACCCTTGATGGTCTCATCCTGCTAGGCTACAGTCTCTGGTACCTCTGGACGATGGCGCGGCTGGCTAGGTGTCCTCCCTACACTATGGCGGAGCATCTGAGTCATGTTGTATGTAGGGAACTCTGTAGTAGCACCGCTGTACTCTGCTAGCATCTCCAGTGGCCTCACTGTAACTGCTCTATGAATCAAGAATGTAATCCAGTGAGCATATGGCAGCTGCCAGTGACCTCTAAATCCCTCTACAATAGTATCCTCCATCTCTAATAGAAAGGAGACCCCAAATGTCAAACACAGTCTGCTACATCTAAGAGTTCAGTAGCCATAACTGTATGCGAGTCAAGCCCTCGTGATACCCCATCCTCGGAAGCAGGGTTCTCCTCATAATAGCATCAAGTACTCTAGCAGTAGGAGTGAGATCACTGGGTGTCCTGCTCGATCCTTCGCTGAATGGCTCTGTGAAGTAATGGCGGACCAAATCTATAGGAGGCACCATACCGCCACGAGGGCATTTGGGAGGCATTGTCTGTCCATAGCAAACCTTATGTAGCCAGACGGGCTGCTCCTGAAGCCTGAATATCTCCCTAACCCTAAAGCTCATCAGCATGTATCTCTGCCTCTGAATGCAAAGTGTATAAATCTATGCTGCGGGTCAATCCAAAGTGTAGCATAGAACTCATGGACCCAAGATGGAACATATAAGCCTGTCCATCCAAGTAAGTCTGTTAGCCTTGGCAAGTAAGATAGGTAAGGGTGAATATGCTCTTTGGCTGCTTCCACAATGGACTCAATGTTGCACACCCTCTGAGACCTAAATGCTGCCCCACTGTTAAGATATGCATTATAAAAATCTTCCTACAGTGGTGTGTAGAAGCCCTCTGATGCACGCTCATCCCGCCTCGATGGAAACCACTCGTCGAACTGAACGAACCTGAGCTACTGCACCTACTTGGTCGTGGCAGCCCTCAAATCCAGATGAGTCACTGGAGGCAGACCCTATGGTCTAGGAGGTAGATGAGAACCCCTCCGCTATGTCTCTGCCCTTGGTGTCACCTGGGTATGGGTATGACTAGAGTAGCGAAGTTGTGGTGCTGGCTCTGTCTCCTCTGCCTGCTCTCCCTCCTAAGTCTACTCTGCTGGCTGTGGCTCCTGCTGTGACTCCCCCGGACGCTGACTCTCATCAATAGCAACACGCCATCCTCCTACCATGGCTGTCCCAGCTGGACCACCATGACGACGCTCAACCTCCTGGACAACGGCCCTCTAAGCTGGAGAAAGCTGATCTACAATCTGTACTCCACTCCTAGCACCTCCTGCCTCTACATGCTCTGTGGCGGTTGCAATAGCGGCTGCTCTCGCTGTGTCAGCATCTGGATACTTGCGCTTCTTCATTGCAAGCTTCTTTGTCGCCTTGCCTTTTGCTGCAGAAGCCAGGTGAGGCAGGGGCCTTGGATCCTCATCACCGGGACCACCTCCGACATTCTTGACACAAGCCATCTAATGGAACTGAAAAGAACAACTACACTGACAAGAATCAACTGCCAACTATCACTTCTGAGGCTTGGCCTTGATTCGTACTTGCGAGCTTGGCCCTGAGTTGACTGACAACTACCAAAGAGACCTCAAAAACACTAACTTGCTGCAGGATGGAATAGATAGGATATATACGAATAATTTAAATATACATCTAAAGATACGAAACCCTAAGGCCCCGTTTGGCCAGGCTCCTACGGGCTCTGGCTCCTGCACTGTAGCTGGGTGTCGGCCGCCCATGGGCCGATAGGTGCCTATAGGAGCAGGAGCCACGGAGCCAGAAAAATGAGCTTCTCCGGCTCCAGTGGTGTTAGTGAGAGAGGAAAGGAGGAGAGAGAAAAACAGCTCCGGTGAACAGTAGCTGGTTGTCGACCACCTAGGAGCCGATAGGCGGGAGCCAAAGCCGTCGGAGCCCAGCCAAACAGGGCCTAAGAAGCAAGCATTAGGTAAGAAATTGGAAATGAGGGCTTGCTACCTGACGAACCGGCGAATCAACAAGAAGAGGAACGAATCGGGGAACCACCAGATTGGCTAGGGTTAGGATTCCGGTGAGGTAGTGAGCACTGGATCGGTGAAGTAGGTGCAAGAGGAGGCTCTGGTGGTGTTGTTGAGCTACGGGTGGCTGGTGCTGTGGTGTGGCTCTAGTGAAGGCACGACGGTGATGCTGAAGCAGAGCACGGGCACGGTGGCGGCACTAGCGTAGGGCACGGCGATGCAGAGAAGGCGCGGGCACGGATGGCGCGGGTGCGGCGATGCAGCAAGGTGGCGTGGGAGTTAGCACTGGAGGCACGAGCTCACGGTGGGGAAGCAATGCGGCGCAGGCGAGCTGTGGAGGCATGGCTAGGGTTCAGGCGATGGAGGTGCGGCGGTGATGTCGGCAGGATAGGTCAAAACGCGCGCAGCGCTGCGGTTATATGGTGGCCCTAGACCGAGTTGGACAAGGAAAGAAGAAAAGAGTCCGCGATCCAAACGTTTTCTTCTGACCGGACGCTCTAGTGGCAACGATCGGATGCTGCCACCCTGAGTCCGGTCGATTCTAGAGAGGTCCAAAATCCTTGGAATCACGATCGGACGCGTCCGATCACCACTGACCGGACGCAGCCAGAGTCTGGTCCAACTTGTCGCCTTCATCTTTGCTCGATCGGACATAGGAACGCCTTCTAACCGGACGCTGGACAGTAGAGTTCGGTCACTCCTTTGCAGCATAGTTCACCTCCTGTGAACTGACCGGACGCTGGACTTTAGAGTCTGTTGCAGCGTCCGGTCACTCTTTTCCAACAAATCTTTAAAGTTCCTTTGCGCTGCCTGTTCCCAATCAAGTCCCAACTTCAATAAGGTCCAAATAAACACCAATTGGGACTGATATGAGTGAACTCTCTCAAACCCTCAAATTTTCAAAATATTTTGCCTTAGGCTATAATTCTTTTTAAGAAAATAGGCAATAAGAGGGCAATTGAAGATAAACGACAAAACAACATTCATGCATATGCAATGCAATACTTGAAAGTAAATCTAGTTGCTTGTCAAGTTTGATCCAAGGTTAAGCTTCTTCGCACGCTTTCTGGCTGTTATCTTAACCATGTTAGACAAGCACTATATGCATTACCAAAGATTAAATATGTTGTATATTACAATGCAATGCAAGGGACAACACAAGCTCATTTTCTAGTGAAGTTGCTAAAATCAAGAACATTGAGCTCATTCCGTAATTGACAAAAAGTCGTCTCATCTAGCGGTTTAGTGAAGATATCCGCCAATTGATCCTCGGTCCTTATACCTTCTAATGAAATATCATTCTTTGCAGCATGATCTCTAAGAAAGTAATGGCGGATATCTATGTGCTTGGTGCGAGAGTGTTGAACCGGATTATTTGCAAGTTTTACCGCACTTTCATTGTCGCACAAAAGAGGTACTTTTTCTAGAACTACACCATAGTCTAGCAAAGTTTGTTTCATATAAAGAATTTGTGCACAACAAGCACCCGCGGTAATGTATTCCGCTTCGGCGGTGGACAAAGCCACGCTATTTTGTTTCTTGGAGGACCAAGACACAAGTGATCTACCAAGCAAATGGCACCCTCCGGATGTGCTTTTTCTATCAACTTTGCAACCGGCATAATCCGAATCAAAATAGTCAACTAATTCAAATATAGCTCCTTTGGGATACCAAAGGCCAATGCTTGGTGTGTGCTTAAGATACCTAAGGATTCTTTTAACGGCAATCAAATGAGTTTCCTTGGGATTAGCTTGAAATCTAGCACACATACACATACTAAACATGATGTCGGGCCTAGATGCGGTTAAATATAACAAGCTACCAATCATAGAGCGGTAGAGAGTTTGATCAACTGTGTTACCTCCCTCATCTAGGTCGAGATGTCCATTAGTTGGCACTGGTGTCTTGATTGGCTTACATTCATCCATCTTGAATCTCTTGAGAAGATCATTTGTATATTTCTCTTGAGAGATGAAAATCCCTTCTCGCATTTGCTTGACTTGAAAACCAAGAAAGAATGTAAGCTCTCCAATCATTGACATCTCAAACTCTTTCGACATCAATTCACCAAACTCTTTGCAAGAATCTTCATTTGATGATCCAAAGATGATATCATCAACATACACTTGACAAATGAAGATATGTCCATCAAGCTTCTTGGTGAATAGTGTGGTGCTGATCTTCCCAATGGTGAAGCCCTTCTCAATGAGGAAGTCCTAAAAGCGCTCATACCAAGCTCTCGGGGCTTGCTTAAGCCCATATAACGCCTTGGACAACCTATAAACATGATTAGGATATCTAGGGTCTTTAAACCTGGGAGGTTGATCAACATAGACTAGCTCATTAATAAAGCCATTTAAAAATGCACTTTTCACATCCATTTGATATAGTTTCATTTCATGATGTGATGCATATGCAAGGAGGATACGAATGGCTTCTAGTCTTGCAACCGGTGCAAAGGTCTCTCCAAATCCAAACCTTCAACTTGAGAGAACCCCTTTGCAACTAGTCTTGCCTTGTTCCTCACAATAACGCCTTGATCATCTTGCTTGTTGTGGAACACCCACTTTGTTCCAATGACTCTTGCACCTTGTGGTCGCTCTTCAAGAGTCCAAACTTCATTGCGGGTGAAGTTGTTGAACTCTTCATGCATGACATTTATCCAATCTGGATCTTGAAGAGCTTCTTCTACCTTAGTAGGCTCAAAGCAAGAGACAAAAGAGTGATGTTCAATAAACGAAGCAAGCTTTTGAGATCGAGTCATTACACCCTTTGATGGACTCCCTATGATGAGATCTTATGGATGAGCTTGTAGTAGAGGTGAATTTCTTCTATCAACCACTTGAGGGGGGCGGTTGTGGAGCATCAACATCATGTGCTTGTGTCACCATTTGCTCATGGGAGACATGAGTATCTTCATTTTCTACTCTCCCATATTTATCACCATCTTGTGGCACATTTGATGAAGAAGGTGGATTAATCACTTGTACATCATCTTCATCATCTTGTGGCTTGATGTCTCCAACCGAAATGTTCTTCCTAGCCTCCCTTAATGGTTCATCACCTACACCATCAAGATTCTCATGTGCTCCTTGGGAGCCGTTAGATTCATCAAATTCCACATCATATGTTTCTTCAACCAAGCCGGTGGCATGATTAAATACTCGATATGCTTTGGACTTTGATGAGTAACCAACAAGAAAACCAATATCACAACGTCTTTGAAAGTTCCCTAGGTGTTGCTGCTTCTTGTAGATGTAGCATTTGCAACCAAACACCCGAAAGAAAGAGATGTCCGGCTTCTTCCCA